>NW_005871048.1:41556661-41558505 GCF_000147115.1 Myotis lucifugus | reverse complement strand
GGTTCCTAAGTTTAGAGACTTTCGTTCTCGCCGAAGTAATGCGGCATATGCTTGCAAAGATCATAGCTCCACTGGAGGTAGTACTCATCATACTTCTAAGTACTTGTCACACCCTGATCTGCCACATAAGCATATAGGCTTTTTTTTCTCTCTTCGTCTACTATGCCAACGAAATGCTTATGCCCAGAACATCCAGATTTCCCTGGTGGCATTATCTTTTTTTGTGGGTGACAGAATGGGGTCCGAATCTCCTCGTGTCTTAATGAAGCTTCTTCTATTCTTCTGCTTGTTCGGGGGTGGGGGGGAGGGGGGGCGGCAGTACAGGAGGCAGCTGACCAGTGGTTCTCTCATCATTGATCTCTCTCTCTCTCCTTATCCCTTCCTGGCCTGGCCTGTGCCTTTCTCACAAATCTGGGGCTGAGGGACCCGTCCCCCACCCCAGTGCCAGAATTTCGTGCACCGGGCCTCTAGTAAAAATATATCTGAAAAAAAAGAAAAAAAAAAGAGGAGACTGAGACTCAGACTAGAAGTTACTGACCTAACTGTTATAGGAACTGTAGAAGTGAGAGTCAAATTTAAGACGGACTCTAAAGTCTGTTCATTTCCCATTTTAGTCCAGTGCCCTGTCACAGTCGATGGTATTTTAAGAGTTTTTGATTAATGGTTTTGTACGTGGGTTGTGTGATGGGGAGATGATGGCAGGGGATACAGTCTTACCACACATTTAGAATAGCCCAGAATAACTTTGGAACCTACCTTAAAGCTGTAGAGCATCTGCTATTGCTAGAAACAGACCTCTAAGAATGCCTATGGTTCATTCGGTTGGTACTTATTTACTTCATCTATTCCATTAGTCATTATAAACTGAGATGTGTAGAATTAGTCTGGATGCCCTCAAATTACCCTCAATTAGCACTCAATATGTTAGCTATTACTATCCTTTCAATCTCTGAGTGTCTTGCTTATGGCCCTCCACCTGCATTCCCTCCTCCTAAATATAGTTTACAGGCCAAGTGGAACCACTTAGAAAACCTCTTCTGGAATAACTTGAGCAGGGGGGAAAGATTGACTTTCTAACCAGCCTCTTTTTAGAGATAAAGACATTATGAGGTGCCGGAAGCCGGTCCATTCTTGCTGCTTGACACAGTCGCTGCAGGGAAGAAACATCTGCACAGCATATGTTTCAAGGGACCTGGCATATATGGCATACTGTTCTTAATATGTTTGCTCCCCTTTTGGCGCTATGTGTTTTAACCAAGGTCACCTCTCCGAGAAAGGTTGTTTCCCAAGGTAGGGATTTTCCCCTGAAGTTAGGGAAGGAATAAAACCCCTTAACTAAATGCCAGGCGGGTAGTTAATCACTTTAACTACAAACAATCACCCTTAAGCTACATAATCTTTACTCCCTGGAATGGAGATAAGAAACGCCCTAACCTTTGGAATAGAAATTGACAGGATTAAAATCAGCTTGTATAAATACAGATGTAACAAGACAATAAAAGACAGAACTTGGCTGGAGATCCTGGCTAGAGATCCTGGCTAGGCTGCTGATCAACTGAACGCTGTCTCTGTCCACACCTTTGGGACCCCTGGACCTGCTGGGGCTGGACCCCAGCAATGAGGTCAACAAATGATAAATGCTGGCAAGGATGTGGAGAAAAAGGAACCCTCATGCACTGCTGGTGGGAATGCAGACTGGTGCAGCCACTGTGGAAAACAGTTTGGGAGTTTCCTCAAAAATTAAAAATGAACTCCCATTTGACCCAGTAATCTCACTATTAGGAATATATCTCAAGAAATTAGGAGCACCAATCAGAAAGGATATATGCACCCCTATATTCATA
>NW_005871048.1:41553616-41556464 GCF_000147115.1 Myotis lucifugus | reverse complement strand
GGGCGGGTCAGTAAGAGATGTACCAAAAGGACTGGTATGCATGCATATAAGCATAACAATGGACACAGACAAAGGGGGGTGAGGGCATGTGCTGGGGGGTGGGAGTGGCCAGGGAGAGGTCAATGAGGAGAAAAGGAGACATATGTAATACTTTAAACAATAAAGAATTTTAAAAAATAAATAAAAGCATCCTGAGGAAGGGCTGGAAAGAATTTGGGATTGGATGGTAGGTGGCAGAGTTGTTCCTGTATATGGTCTTAATTTACAGTCTAATTGAGCTTTTTCTTTGCAGCTGAAAATACAATTTTCAAGTTGTAGGGATGCACATGATGTGCAACATGTACATGAGAAACCTTGGGTGTGTCTTTTGGGGAAACTGGAGACTTTTTAAGTTATTATGATGCCATTAAGAATTTACTCCGCCCTGACCAGTTTGGCTCAGTGGCTAGAGCCTTGGCCTGTGGACTGAAGAGTCCCAGGTTTGATTCCGGTAAAGGGCATGAACCTTGGTTGTGGGCACATCCCCAGTAGCGGGTGTGCAGGAGGCAGCTGATCGATGTTTCTCTCTCATCGATGTTTCTAACTCTCTATCCCTCTCCTTTCCTCTCTGTAAAAAATCAATAAAATATATTTTTTTTAAAAAGAATTTACTCCATAAATTTGGGTGTGTAACAAATATTTTGACTTTAATAATAAAATTAAATCTGACTCTGTTCTCACCCCTTTACTAATGGGAAATTAAATCTTGGTCATTATTGACTTCCTTAACTGCATAATACCCTAGACTCTTAATGTGGAACAAAACACTTGAGGAAAAGCCTTGTGTCTTCAGTTTATACTAGAATATGCTGTCCAAAGCTATATGGTCCTGGCAGTGGCTCTAAGATTTTTGAGACACCTCCAAAATCTTTTTGATTTCTTTTAAAAAATATTTTTATTGCTTTCAGAGAGGGAGAGATGACCCCCACTCTTGCCATTTTTCATTCATCATAGAGGCCTTCTCTAACCATGCAACCTAAAGCAAGCCAGTCTCCTATTAATCTCTGTCATATTACACTTTATATTTCTTTTATGGAATTTAATTCATTCTTTAAAAAATATTTTTGATTTCAGAGAGGAAGGGAGAGGGTGAGAGAGAGAGAAACATTAATGATGAGAGAGAATCATTGATCAGCTGCCTCCTGCATGCCCCACATTGGGGATCGAGCCTGCAATCTGGGTGTGTGCCCTGATCAGGAATCAAACTATGACCTCCTGGTTCATTGGTTGACACTCAACCACTGAGCCACGCAGGCTGAGATTAATGCATTCTTAAGTTATCTTGTTCATTTGTTTATTGTATCTTTTCTTCTGCTACCAGAATGTCTTGTTTATTGCTCCACTGCTATCTCCTGAAGCAGATTGATTTACAAGTTTTAACTAATAATTTTTGAACAGGGAACACATTCACATTAAAAAGTACACAAGCACATACAGTGAATGCTCTCCACGACATATTTCCCTGAAACTCAGTTTCCCTCCTAGGAGGTAACTATTATCAGTTGCTTCACGTCTGAATTTCTAATCTATTTCTACTCAATCTAGAGTTTCTAAGCCTGGGGATGTGCTAGTAAACAGTCCCTGCTCCACAGGACCCTCTAAAAACAAAACCGGCCAGCGATTTTAGTAGTTCCTGTAAAATCTGGGGTCGAGGGGTTGACTAGCTTTCCCCCTTCTTTTCAGCAATTTCTAAGGACGCCTGGAGAGGGCAGAGCCCACAGCCTGGCATCTCCGTTTCTGGCTCACCAGCCACCCGGACTTCGTAGTTTTGACAGTTACCATGGCTGCGGGCGCTGTGCGTCTGACGTCATTGCGCAGCGCTGGCTGATGATGCTATTAGTTTAGGCGCCTTGCAAGGGCGGGGAGCTAGGGATAGGGGGGAACCCTCCTCTGAACGTAGCAGGGTCATGAGGAAGAGGCGGCGGCGGGAGGCAGCCGGAGGCGGCGGCGGCGCGAATCTCCGGTAGCTGCCCGCTGGGCCGGTTCGTGGCTTCGTGGGAAGGCGTAGCTCCTTTCCCCTCTCGCGCCGCGGCCGGGGCTCGGGGCTGAGAGCGGCCGTGGGCCGCCTCCCCGGGCCCCCTGGCTCCGCCATGTTCCGCCGGGCACGCCTGAGCGTGAAGCCGAATGTCAGGCCTGGTGTGGGCGCTAGGTGCTCCGCCGCCGGCCCTGCCCAGCGTGGACGGGAGGCTCCCAGGCCGCCGGAGCCCGCAGCGGCCGCCGACCCCAAGCCGGCGGAGATCACGGATGTGCCCCCGGTGGATTGCGGGGCCGCAAAGCCGCCAGAAGAGGCTCCCAGGAGCAGGTACGTGCTCGGAGGGGGGAGCATTTTCACCTCCGGGTCTGTCCGCCGAGTAGGTGAACTTCACAGTAAGAGTTACTCCCTCCCTAGAACTAAGTTTTACAGCTGAGGCCGCAGGATATAGATTCTGGGGGAGAGAACCATGCCTTCGGGTGGCTGTGGGAGGAATCCAGGTGTAACAATCTTGAAGTGAATAGCCACACGTGGTATTATTCATTGGAGAGTTTAGATGACCGTAGTTTCATTCTTCTGGAGTACTTTTGCGGGGGTAAGTAGTTTTTAAATTTTAAAAACATTTTATGTATATTTATGACTTTTAAAGAGGGGAGGGAGAGAGAGAGAGAAGAAGAACATCAATTATTGTTCACTTTTTATGCATGATGATGCTCTGTGTGTGCCTGACTGGGATTGACCACAACTTGCTAGCAGCTTGCTTATCTGAGATGCTCTAACACTGAGCTACTGTCAGGCAAGACATTATATATTTTAATTTATTTATTATTACTGAGC
>NW_005871048.1:41516910-41553146 GCF_000147115.1 Myotis lucifugus | reverse complement strand
TGACAGCTGTCATGCTCCACGTCGCCCCCTGGTGGTCAGTGCACGTCATAGCGAACGGTCGAACTCCCGGTCGTTCAGTTTGCATATTAGGCTTTTGTTATATAGGATTTAGTTTATTTTGTTAAATATATTTTTATTGGTTTCAGAGAGAAAGGGAGAGGGAGAGAGAGAGAGAAGCATCAATGATGAGAGAATCGTTGATAGGCTGCTTCCTGCACACCCCACACTGGGGAATCCGTGTCAGGGGAATCGAACCCCGACCTCCTGGTTCATAGGTTGACGCTCAACCACTGAACAATGCCGACTGGGCTAGTTACTTATTTATTTTTAAAATTTATTTTATTTTTAAAATATATTTTTATTGATTTCAGAGAGGAAGGGAGAGGGAGAGAGAGATAGAAACATCAATGATTAGAGAGAATCACTGATTGGCTGCCTCCTGCACACCCCACACTGGGGATCGAGCCCGTAACCCAGGCATGTGCCTTTGACTGAAATTGAACCTGGGACCCTTCAATACACAGGCTGATGCTCTATCCACTGTGCCAAACGGGCTAGGGCTTTAATTTTTTTAAAATATATTTTTTATTGATTTCAGAGAGTAACAGAGAGAAAGAGAGAGAGAGACAGAAAACATCAATGATGAAAGAGAGTCATCAATTGGCTGCTTCCTGCATGCCCCCAACCGGGGATTGAGCCTGCAATCTGGGCACGTGCCCTTGACTGGAATCGAACCCAGGACCTTTTGGTCCGCAGGCTGATGCTCTATCTACTGAGCCAAACCAGCTAGGACTTCTTCTTCTTCTTTTTTTTTTTTTTAGTATGTTTTTATTTATTTATTTTTTTTTAGAGAAAGAGAGGGAGGGAGAGGAATAGAAAGATAGGCCCAGCTGGTGTGGTTCAGTGGTTGAGTGTTGACCCATGAACCAGGAAGTCAAGGTTGGATTTCTGGTCAGGGTCCAATGCCCTGGTTTCTGGCTCAATCCCCAGTAGGAGGAAGGCAGGAGGCAGCTGATTGATGATTCTCATCACTGATGTTTCTATTTCTCTTTCTCCCGTCCTCTCTCTGAAATGAATAAAATTTTTTTTTAAAAAACATTGATTAGAGAGAAACATCATCGAGTAGCTGCCTCCTGTATGCCTCCTGCTGGGAATCGAGCCTGCAACCTTGGGCATGTGTCCTGATCAGGAATTGAGTCAGCCACCTCTTGATTCATGGGTTGATGCTCAACCATAGAGCCACACTGGCCAAGCTACCCTCTTTCCCCCTCTTCTTGACTTACCTTGCTTTCAGACCATTCCTGAAATAGTTATATCCAATGTGAACTGTATCTAGTATCTAATTTGGAGTGACTGAGCACATTTTTTGGAGTGAAGAGTTTGATAGCTGTATAAGTAGAGTTGTGCCTGACAAAAGACAAATGATTTCTGCCTCAAATAGAATTTTGTTTGATTAACATAGCTAAGTGTGTATCTTCAAATATTGCAATTCAAATATTTCAGAGGTTTGATGTGTATATTTGGTTTAACTGATCTCAGGTTGATAATTAAAGTAAAATGCCAAAATTTAGATCAATTTAGATGGATGTCAGTGTGGATTATAAGATGGATATCAGTGTGGATTATAAGCTTAACTTAAAAAAAAAATAACTTTGGCTCAGTGGATAGAGCATCGGCCTGCAGACTGAAAGGTCCCAGGTTTGCTTCCAGTTAAGGGCATGTACCTTGGTTGTGGGCACATCCCCAGTGCGGGGTGTGCAGGAGGCAGCTAACTGATGTTTCTAACTCTCTATCCCTCTTCCTTCCTCTATAAAAAATCAATGATTGATATACATATATATATACACACACACACACATACATATATATATGCTTTGTTATCTGATGATTCAAACTAGGTTAACTAAACTTTGTTTTTGTAAGTTAGGTTTTTGTGTTTGTGTGTTTTCTTTTTTGAGGGACTCAGCATGAACATAAAATCATGTGCTGTAATGTGGTTAAGGACTTAGAATTTACGTATCTGTTAAAATGATTTGCTAAAAGTTTTTATTCCAACATCTGTCATAACAAACATACATCTCAAGTCAATGATTTTTTTAAATAATGAGATTTTACTGTTTTGGATTTTTACCAAATTAGTTTAAAAATATTTTTATTGCCCTAGCTGGTTTGGTTCAGTGGATAGAGCATCGACCTGTGGACGGAAGGGCCCCGGGTTTGATTCCAGTCAAGGGCATATGCCCAGGTTGTGGGCTCGATCCCCAGTGGGGGGTGTGCAGGAGGCAGCCAGTCAATGATTCTGTCTCATCATTGATGTTTCTCTCTCTCTCTCTCTCTCTCTCTCTTTCTCTCTCTCTCTCCCTCTCCCTTCCTCTCTGAGATCAATAAAAATATATTTTAAAAAATATATTTGTATTGATTTTGGAGAGGAAGGAAGAGGGATAGAAACATCAATGATGAGGGAGAATCATTGTTCAGCTGACTCCTGCACGCCCCCTACTGTGGATCAAGCTTGCTACCCAGGTGTATGTTCTGACCTGGAATTGAACCATGACCTCCTAGTTCAGAGGTCAACATTCAATCACTGAGTAACACCAGCCCGGCCCAAATTAGGTTTTAAAACTAAAATATTTAAAAGAAGATCCAATATACCCTTTTTATTTTCTTTTTGAATTTCAACAGTAATGAAAAGACTGATGGTAAGAATGATGTTGAAGAATCCAGTAAATCTTCCTCTGCTGTTTCACAGAGAAGAAAGCGAATATCAAGTACTCCTACTCTGGTTAAGCCTAGTGTCAGTGTTCCTTCAGAGCCTCATCCCTTATCTACAGTTAATCAAGAAGATCCACAGCCACACCCAATACCAACAAAAGAGAAACAGCCATGCTCCGACAGATACCGAATATATAAAGCCCAGAAACTGAGAGAAATGTTAAAAGAAGAATTAAGAAAAGAGAAGGTAAGAGAGGAAAATCAGAATTTTGACTGTTGCCTGCCAGATTTCAGTTTTTATGTCAGATATCATTTGGAGGAAAAATAATCATTTGTAGTATTATATGGGGGAACAAAACGAAGTAACATCCTTCATATTAACAGAATATCCCCTTTTCTCTTTTTTTTTTTCTGAAATATTTTTTTATTTTAATTCTTTATTGTTGACCCCTCCCCTCCCTTGTCCTCTACCAGCCTGGTCCCATCCCCTCCCCCAGCCCCGGCCTTCACACCCCCCCTCCCCCCCATTGTCTGTGTTGATTGGTTATGCTTATATACATACAAGTTCTTTGATTGATCTGTTCTCCCCTCCCCCTTTCTTAACAGAATGATTAAGAAGCACTATGGATTTAACCTTTTTTTCCATTATACTAATTTTTATGTTTTATTTATCTATATTTTGATTGTTTTTGGTGAAGGTTACAAATAGAAGCTTCATGCATGCACACAGATACACATATAAACATATTTATAACTTTGTTGTTTTTTTAAATGTGTTTTTATTGATTTCAGAGAGAGGAAGGCAGAGGGAGATAGAACATCAATGATGAGAGAATTATTGGTCAGCTGCCTCCTACAACATCCCCTATTGGGGATTGAGCCTGAAACCAGGGACTGTGCCCTGACGGGGAATCAACCACCATATCCTGGTTCATGAGTTGACTCAACCACTGAGAAACACTGGCCAGACTGTGTTTTATTTTTTTAATTGTTTTTATTTTTTATTTTAATTGATTTTTAGAGAGAGAGGAAGAGAGAGGTACAAAGGGAGAGAGAGAAACATCAACTGACTGCCTCCTATACATCCCCTACTGGGGGTTGAGTCTGCAACCCAGGCACTGCCTTGATAGGGAATTGAAACAGCCAGCTTTTGGTGTATGGGGCAATGCTTAGCCAACTGAGCTACACCAGCTGGGCATACTTACAACTTTTAATCAGATTTTTTTTATGAGGATGCCCAAGTGACATGAGTTACATTCATTTGATTTAAGACAAGTATAGTTGAGCAAAAATGAATTAGTAATATTTTCTAAATTGACAATATAAAAAATTATAAATGGAAAAAATATTCATGTATGCATATAGTCCATGTCCTTTTTCATCTTGAAGCTTATTTTTCTAAGAGGGCAATGTAACAGCAGTGAAGCATGCAAGCTCTGGAGTTAGTTACTAAAGGTTTGAATATTAGATTCATCCATTACTGACTATATGACTTTAGGCAATTTAATTTCTTTTTTAAATATATTTTACTGATTTTTTACAGAAAGGAAGGGAGAGGGATAGAGAGTTAGAAACATCGATGAGAGAGAAACATTGATCTGCTGCCTCCTACACATTCCCTACTGGGGATGTGCCTGCAACCAAGGTTCATGCCCTTGACCGGAATCGAACCTGGGACCCTTGAGTCCTCAGGCTGACGCTCTATCCACTGAGCCAGACCAGTTAGGGCTTAATTTCTTTCTATGTGTATTTCCTCATCTGTAAAATAGGACTAATGATAGTATCTACCTAATTGAAGGATTGTGTAAAACTCATTTAGATTAGTGTCTGGCAAATAATAATAACTTAACAAATGTCAGCTTTTAATTATAGCATTCTCTTCTTTTTTTAATTAAGAGGAAGGCACTTAGCTTGGTGCTTTATGTTCGTTATCTCAGAATCACTCTTTTACACCAAAGGAAACAAGCTCAGAGAGGTTATTTTTTTTTTATGTTACACGAGGGGTCCTCAAACTTTTTAAACAGGGGGCCAGTTCACTGTCCCTCAGACCGTTGGAGTGCTGGACTATAGTTTAAAAAAAAACTATGAACAAATTCCTATGCACACTGCACATATCTTATTTTGAAGTAAAAAAACAAAACGGGAACAAATACAATATTTGTATTTGCATGTGGCCCGCAGGCCGTAGTTTGAGGACCCCTGTGTTACACATTTGAATCCGTATTCTCTAAAACCTAAGCCTGAAAAATGTTTTGTTTTATAGAATATGCTTAATTAGATTTATTTTGGGCAATTAAAAATTAAACATTTGCTTCAAGAATTTTATAAAATACACAGAATTAGAATTCACTGCAGGGTAAGCAAAAGCTATGTATTTATAAATTCTCAGTAAATTATGATAGTTAGAAAGTACCAGTAAGCATGATTTTATACATTGGGCTTTTATCCAGTCCCAGTCACTTTAGTTTTTAAAATTCCTTAATATGCAACAATTTCTTAATGTTCAGTTTATAAAATTTTCCCTAAAATTGTGCATAATTGTGGTAGGAGTAATATTCAAGCATTTGCAATGAATGCAGTAGTGGACTGTATACTTGAATATAGATACATTTGAAATTCTTCTATATTTAAAAATAAAAGTGGATTGATCTGTCTCCTCTGTCCTCTCTCTTTCCCTCTCTCTCTCTGTATCTAGAAACAGTGGAAAAACAAATATGCCATAAATGAAAGTCAGAGACCACCAGATCGTTCAAAAATGACTATGAGAGATTTCATATATTACTTGCCAGATAGCAATCCAATGACGTGAGTAAACTTTTTGTCTTACTTTCTTTGAGTGTCATCTATAGAGTACAGTTTCATGTTTTCCAAAAGCACGTTGACAAAATTTATAGCAAATCTGAAGTCCTTTTTAAATAGAATTTTGCAACAAAAATTAGTGGTATTTCAAGTAACTGCTTTCTTGGTGGTAAATGATCCCTTTACCTCTGAGATTAAAAGTAAGTTTCCTTTGTTACATTATTAAGATGTAGTAAAACTAAACAGCGTTTCTGTAATCATGATTGCAATTTCTGTTTCTTGTACACTATAACCTGATCTAAAGGGGTGATCTATTTATTAAATGAAGTAGCATTTGATTAATAAATTCTCCAAGAACAAAGCTTCTTTAATCAGTTAGTCTGGGGAGGCCAGATTATGACAAATCTCCTCATTTTTGTGCGTTTGATAGTTTAGCCGGTGGATGTAAGAGTAGTGGCATATTTTTAGCATAGCCTTTTTCATATTCACTAGGTCTTTGGCCTAGTTCAGTTATTTTCAACTGATGCGCTGCAAGAATTCTTAAAACATGCAATACCTGACTGTTTACTCAAGGGCACTGACCTCTCTTCCCTGAGATTATTAAATAAAAAAAATGACAACAGCCAATACAATAATAGCTGTCTGGTGTGAATGAATCAAAATGATACCTATTTTCTTATGTCAGCTCGGCAAAAAATAATTTTTTGATCCGCAGGCCGATGCTCTATCCACTGAGCCAAACCGGTTTCGGCAAGAATTCTTAAAACATGCAATACCTGACTGTTTACTCAAGGGCACTGACCTCTCTTCCCTGAGATTATTAAATAAAAAAAATGACAACAGCCAATACAATAATAGCTGTCTGGTGTGAATGAATCAAAATGATACCTATTTTCTTATGTCAGCTCGGCAAAAAATAATTTTTTGATGTGCCGCAGAATTTTAGTAATTAATTTATGTGTGCCATGAGATGACAAAAGGTTGAAAATCACTGCCTAGTTGAAAGGTAAGTCCAGAAACCTAGGTTTTGAATGGTTTGATAAGGCCACTAGGTGGCTTCATGCCTTTGGACTGGGAGCCTGTCTTCACTGAGGAATTAGAGGGTAAGAGACTTTCCTACTTAGGGCCTAACAAATTATTTGTACTCAGTTTTTGACTGAAGAATTGAGTGTTGGGACACGCCATCATTAATAGTAGTGTTATGCAATATTATTAAAATGCAAGTTAAAATAATTCTTGCCTACAGATAGAATTGACAAGATGTAAATTAATTATTTATTAAAAAGTATTCTGTTATTTTTGTTTAATAGTTCCTCACTGGAGCAAGAAAAGAAAACTGAAAAGTCATTGACACCAGTTCAGACAAGAGAGTAAGCGTCTCATCTTATTCTTTTTAAATATATTCTGGTATGGATACATTAAAAAAAAATCAAATGATACTTTTTATAGTCAGATTACATGTGATAGCAATTTTTAAGTAGAATTGCTGATAAGAATAAAGTTAGTTTGATTTTAATCAGTAGGAAAACCCCAGACTATTTATGTATTACATATATATGGCCAATGTTATGATTTTACATTAAAGCTTTTAGAATTAAAAGGGGTTTTGTTTTGGTTTAAAATAATAATATATTCACATGCTACAAAATTCAAAAGGAACAAAGATATACTGAGAAAAATCTCCAATTCTGTTTTTCGGCCATTTAGTTTCCCCAGAGGCAGCATGTTACCATTTTTAATGTATTGTTCTAATTCTAGTTTGTTTATTCAAGCAAACATGTATATAGTATTTTTCTTTTTCCTTTCCTTTCCCCCTTTTTTTCCTTTTTTTTCTTCCCTGTCCCCCCCCCCCCTTTTTTTTTCTTTTTAGCATTCTGTGTATGCCATCCTGCAATGGATGTAGTTGTGATGTCACTAGCGAGTCTTTTTTTGTATAAGCTGCCTGTTGCCTTCCACATTGCACTGTCATTTTAGTTTACCAAATAGAAAGCCCTCTAAGAGACCCCTTAGGAAGTTATTGTAGCCTTGTGGGGGATCGTGGAAAGTTAGCACAAACATTGGGGTTTTCTGGTTGGTACTTCAAAGCTTATTAAGTAATGATTACTGTTTTGTTTAGAATCCACATTATTTTATTTATTTTTTTAAAAAAAATATATTTTTGCCAAAACCGGTTTGGCTCAGTGGATAGAGCGTCGGCCTGGGGACTCAAGGGTCCCGGGTTCGATTCCGGTCAGGGGCATGTACCTGGGTTGCGGGCACATCCCCAGTGGGAGATGTGCAGGAGGCAGCTGATCCATGTTTCTCTCTCATCGATGTTTCTAACTCTCTATCTCTCTCCCTTCCTCTCTGTAAAAAATCAATAAAATATATTTTTAAAAAAAATATATATTTTATTGAGTGTTAATAAAAAATATAGAATATTTTATTGATTTTTTTTAACAAAAAAAATATATTTTAGGGATTTTTTTAAAAAAAAAAATATATTTTATCGATTTTTTTACAGAGAGGAAGGGTGAGGGATAGAGAGTTAGAAACATCGATGAGAGAGAAACATCGATCAGCTGCCTCCTGCACACCCCCCACTGGGGATGTGCCCGCAACCAAGGTACATGCCCTTGACCGGAATCGAACCTGGGACCCCTCAGTCCGCAGGCCGACGCTCTGTCCACTGAGCCAAACCGGTCAGGGCAAGAATCCACATTATTTTAAAGCAGAACTCTCAAGCTTTACAAATGCATTATGTTTTATAGATTTATAGGTATGTTTGTTTTAGTAATACCTTAAGGAGACAATGTAATTAAATGGAAGGTATAATGGATTTGGAGTCATATTCAGAAAATTGTGTTTGGCTTCTTAGTGTAGCCTACACAAATAGTAATGTTTCTGTAATCTAGAGGAAAAGTTACTTGTCTTCTCCAAGCTTCAAATGAGTATGAAAGTACCCATAAATGTTTTTCTGAGAGTTAATAAAATGATTTGGGAACTAATGCTATATAACTGTAAGGGTTATTTTAGTCACTTCTAAAATGCGTAGAAGGTTTACTCTGATATTCTTTTGAGATAGAGAAGAGGAGCATTTATTTCTCTTTATTTTTAATTTTTATTTTTTTAATATAATTTATTGATTTTTTACAGAGAGGAAGGGAGAGGGATAGAGAGTTAGAAACATCCATGAGAGAGAAGCATTCATCAGCTGCCTCCTGCATGCCTCCTACTGGGGATGTGCCTGCAACCAAGGTACATGCCCTTGGCTGGAATCGAACCTGGGACCCTTCAGTCTGCAGGCCGACGCTCTATTCATTGAGCCAAACCAGCTAGGGCTCTCTTTATTTTCAAAGAGAGTAAGGCTTCTTATTAAATGCTACTAGATGAAATTTGAGAAAATCTTATGACCATGTCATTAACAAAATATAGTATTTTCTTTTATTTATTGATTGGTTGATTAGAGAGCGAGAGAGAAAAGAGACATGGATTTGTTGTTCCACTTTTTATGCTTTTATTGGTTGATTCTTGTATGTGTCCTGACTGGGGATTGAACCTATATATTTGGCATATCAGGACAGCTCTCTAACCAACTGAACTACCAGGTAGGGCAACACATAGTATTTTAGGTTATAGGGAAATTTGGAAATTGCTAGAAGGTTGAATTTGCAATAATTTATTTTAGAAGTCCGTAGTAGTCAGAAACACTTCTCATGGATATATGAATCAACTTGTGTTTACCTTTGGTAGGCAAGAAGATAAGAGTACACCTGATGTTGAAGATAATGAAGAACTGGAAGAAGAGATGGATGATGGTCCATTGCTGGTTCCCCGAGTAAAAGTGGCAGAAGATGGTTCTATAATTTTGGATGAAGAAAGGTAAGTTAAAGAGAGTGAGAGATTGTGGTTTCACGAGAACAAAAGTGCTTTGTCTAATGAAAGAGATTGGGTTTCTCTGACTTTGTCATTTAGACTCTGATGTTTATATTAGCATAATGGATGTTGTACATAGAAGGGTGTGTTAGATTCATTTATAATTTTTAGCAGTTTTTTTATTTTTTTATTTTTTAAAATATATTTTTATTGATTTCAGAGAGGAAGGAAGAGGGAGAGAGAGATAGAAACATCCATGATGAGAGAGAATTATGGATCGGCTGCCTCCTGCAAGTCCCTCACTGGGGATCAAGCCCACAACCTGTGCATGCGCCCTTGACTGGAATCGAACCAGGGACCTTTCAGTTCGCAGGCCGACGCTCTATCCACTGAGCCAGACCGGCTAGGGCAGCAGTTTTTATTTTTAAAATGTCTTTTAGCCAGGCCGGTGTGGCTCAGTGGTTGAGTATCGACCTATGAACCAGGAGATCACAATTCAATTCTTGGTCAGAGCACACGCCTGGGTTGTGAGCTCGATCCCCAGTGTGGGTTGTACAGGAGGCAGCTGATCAAGGATTCGCCCTCATCATTGATGTTTCTATCTCTCTCTCCCTCTCACTTCCTCTCTGAAATCAATAAAAAACAAAACAAAAAAGACATTTTAAAATTGCTTTTAGAGAGAGACAAAGAGACAGAGACAGACAGGCATCTATTTGTTCTTTCACTTATTTATTCATTGATTGAGTGATTCTTGTATGTGCCCTGACTAGGAATCAAATCTGCAACCTTGGCGTATCAGGATGATGCTCTAAGCCAGGGGTCCTCAAACTCTTTAAACAGGGGGCCAGTTCACTGTCCCTCAGACCGTTGGAGGGCTGGACTATAGTTTAAAAAAAAACTATGAACAAATTCCTATGCACACTGCACATATCTTATTTTGAAGTAAAAAAACAAAACGGGGACAAATACAATATTTGTATTTGCATGTGGCCCGCGGGCCGTAGTTTGAGGATCCTTGCTGTAAGCTAACCGGCCAGAGCTATAATGTTTTAGCAATTTTTATAACTTTGTATTCTGTATGAGAAGATAGTACTTCTGACCATTAACCTACCATTGTTGTTTTACCGACTTTATTGGTAATTGGGATGAGCTATTGAGCTAATCATATGCTTTCTTCTTCTGAGGATAGGGTTTCAAAGATTGACTCAGTCTGGAAGTCAATATTCAAGTTTTCATACTATTAACTAATACCATATTCTGTTGGATGGTGGTAACTAATGAAAATGCAATGAAATGTAGGTTAACATGTTTTCTGTTTTTTGTTATGGAGAGGTTTAATTCACTTCTCGTTTAATTTCTCAGTTATGATATTAAATTTCTCATATTTGGCATTGTGGAATTTAGTTGTCTTTCCAAAGTGTGTTATTTTATTTTTATTTTTTTCAGTGTATTATTTTAAAAAGTAGATAATTTTTAGTAAGTAAATAAAAAAGAAAGATAGAAAGTTTCCTGATCATTTAATTAGTAAGAAATAATTTTATAGCATATAGAGTCTATGATAATTAAACATAAATGTGATACTGTTAATGATAATTATTTTTGCATGTTGTTTTCCATTATTTTGTGATGATAATTTTACTGGTCATTAAATAAATAGTTAAAAGCATATTTAACTGATTTGTGTGCAGGAATGTAAAACAAATATAAAATGCTTATATTTCTCAATATCCTTTTTTGAGTCTAGCACAAGATAATATATATTAAATACTAGAGGCCCAGTGCAGGAAATCGTGCGTGGGTAGGGTCCCTAGGCCTAGCCTGTGATCAGGGCCATCTTCCGCCCGCTCGCCAGTCCCCAGTCCCACCCTGCCGCCACCCACCCCAGTTCCCTGTGGTTTCCCATTTGCCATCCTGCGATCAGAGCCCGTGGGCTGGGGCTAGGGGGGGTGGTAGGAGGGTGGGAGGGGAAGGGACTGAGAGGTGGTCAATGCACCTCATAGCGACTGGTCAAGCAGTCGTTCTGGTCACTAAGCCGTTATGGTTGCTGGGCTTTTATTATGTAGGATAGGAGACAGGTAGAAGTCATTAAAACACATAATTTTTTTAAGTAGCCCAAAGATATTTTCTGAGTTTTATATTGCTTTTAGGATTAAAAAAAAAAGTTGACATTTATTTTTACTCCCTGACAATCACATTTTATTTTATTTTATTTTATTTTATTTTATTTTAGTTTTTACTATAGTGATATGAGAGAGAGAGAAATATTGATTTGTTGTTTCACTTATTTATGCATTCATTGGTTGATACTTGTATATGTTCTGACTAGGGATTGAACACACAACCTTGGCATATTGGGACGATGTTCTAACCCAGTGGTTGGCAAACCATAGCTCGAGAGCCACATGTGGCTCTTTGGCCCCTTGAGTGTGGCTCTTCCACAAAATACCATGTGCGGGCGCGAACATACAATGCGATTGAAACTTCGTGGCCCATGCGCAGAAGTCAGTTTTCGGCCTGGGCGAGTCTATTTTGAAGAAGTGGCGTTAGAAGAAGTGGGGGGTGTCGGTCAGTCGGGCGACGGGGTCACTCGGGCGACGGCATAGGCAGCGCAGGGGAGGCCCGTGCGATTCATGCACGAGTTGAGTGAGACTGGCTACGAGTGTGGATGGGAGAGTTGGAAGGGGTTGACTTCAGCGAACGTACCTCAGTCAGATTGAGGACGTTTTTAGCAAAGGCCAGCTTAGGAGTACCCTAATTAAGTTAATAACAATGTACCTACTTATATAGTTTAAGCTTAAAAAATTTGGCTCTCAAAAGAAGTTTCAATTGTTGTACTGTTGATGTTTGGCTCTGTTGACTAATGGGTTTGCCAACCACTGCTCTAACCAACTGAGCTACCTGGCTAGGACCCCTGGCAATTACATTTTAAGTGAAACTTCGATTCATAGAAAATAAGCATACCTTAAATGTATTTATACTTTTGATATGACTCTGCCATGCTAAATTTAAAGGTATCACTATTTAAATATTTTTTTTTTTAAGTTTCTTATTTTTAGTGTGGATCTATCTAAAAATGTGTTTCTTTCAGTTTAACTGTAGAAGTTTTAAGGACCAAAGGCCCCTGTGTTGTTGAGGAAAATGACCCCATATTTGAGCGTGGTTCTACAACTACGTATTCCAGCTTTAGGAAAAACTATTATTCTAAACCATGGTCAAATAAAGGTAACTAATTTTCATTTTAAATTATGTAGGTCATTTATTTGAAATGTAATGAATTATTTTCTCTGTTTCTGAATTACACCAGGCCTTCCCTAAGTAAAGTGTAAACTACCGTGCCGTTTCTGTCTAGCTAATTTTATTGACATTCCCTCCAATCCCCGTCCCGTGGAGCTATAACTCTGACTTTATCTTAGAAAGATTTTTAGGAATTAACATTATGGTCATTTTGGTTAGAATGTTTCTCTGTCAAATTCCTATTCTACCTTAGATAATATTGAATAATAAAGTTTCTACAAATAAAAATTATGCTGTTAAAAATAAGTATATCTATTGCATGCTGTTGCTTATTATTTACATTAAAAAATATTTTTATTGTTGATAGTATTACAGATGTCTTCCATTCCCCCCTCCCCTTTCCCCTCTTCCACCCAGCCCCTTCTCTCCTCCTCCCCCCCACCCCAGGTCTTCACCTATTGCCTGTGTCCATGGGCTATGCCTATAAGTATATAAGTTCTTTACTTAATTTCTTCTCATTCCCCCAATCCCCTATTGTTTACTTTTAAAAAAATATATTTTATTGATTTTTTAAAAGAGAGGAAGGGAGAGGGATAGAGAGCTAGAAACATCGATGAGAGAGAAACATTGATCAGCTGCCTCCTGCACACTCCCCACTGGGGATGTGCCCGCAACCAAGGTACATGGCCTTGACCGGAATCGAACCTGGGACCCTTCAGTCGCAGGCCGACTCTCTATCCACTGAGCCAAACCGGTCAGGCTCTTATTGTTTACTTTTTATTGTATAAATAATAGTTTGTTTTGGGAAAAAATTCAAACACAACAGAATAATACAGAGTGAAAAGAAAATTCTCTACTTTCCTTCTCTGACTTCCCCCAATCCTATTCATTTGAGGTTACTTTTGTAAACAGTTTCTTATGTATTTTTCTAGCTATTTTATTTTTTAAAAATTTGTTAAAATATATTTTTATTGATTTCAGAGAGGAAAGGAGAGGGAGAGAGATAGAAACATCAATGATGAGATAGGATCATTAATTAGCTGGCTCCTGCATACTCCCTATTGGGGACTGAACCCGAAACACGGGCATTTGCCCTGACTGGGAATTGCACTGTGACCTCCTGGTTCACAGGTGGATGCTCAACTGAGCCACAGGGGTCGGTCTAGCTGCTTTCTTTCATGTACTAAGCACATCTTAGTAATATTGTATTGGCTGTGACATTTTGAGACCAGAATGTCTTTTTTTTTTTTTTAAATTCCAGCTGCTTTGGTATAACCATGCAAATTTCTTATACCGTGTTTCTATATAAAAGTGTAAAGATGTTTTTAATTAAAAAAATTTTTTAAATTTACTTTTAGAGAAAAAGGAAGGGTGGGGAAGAGAGAGAGAAACATCGATGTGAGAGAGAAACATCGATTCGCTGCCTCCTGAATGTCGCCTACGGGGTCAGTGGGGTGGGGATGAAGCCTGAAAACTGGGTATGTGCCCTGACCAGGAATCAAACCAGCAATGCAGGGGACAAAACCCAACCAACAGCCACACTGGCCAGAGCTAAATTTTTTTTTTTAATTGATTGATTTGAGACAGAGAGCGAGAAAGATCAGTTTATTGTTCCATTTATTTATGCATTCATTGGTTGCTCCTTGTATGTGCTCTAACCAGGGATTGAACCTACAACCTTGGCATATCAGGACCCTGCCCTAACCAGCTGAGCTACCAGGCCAGGGCTTAAAGAAGATGTTTTTAGATCCATGAGGTTCTTTGCAACAAAATTTTAATGTTTATAATTTGTGTGTAGTCGTATGTCTATGACTGAAGAATTTACCGGACTGTAATAATAAACTACTAAGTACTATCAAATTTATTTTAACTCAAAGTGCATACTTAGGTAAGGTTTTTTCCTCTGAAATATTGAGAATGTTAACTTTCTGGTCTTTCTAAATCTTTTATTTTTACAGAAACAGATATGTTTTTTTTAGCCATCAGCATGGTAGGAACTGACTTTTCTATGATTGGACAACTTTTTCCTCACAGAGGAAGGATAGAAATTAAGGTAAAGTGAACACATTACATTTGTTGATTGGAAAGAGACTAAAAATTACTAATATTTTTTTAACCATTGATTTAAATCTCAGTTCACCCCTTTTTCACTATTACGTTTTTGGTACACCTGTTTCTTTTTACAGCTCAAAAAGTAATGTAATTTTTCTGAGTTCTGTTATGAATACAATTTCCTTAACTTTAGTATTGTATTTTTTTATTTATGTCTTGTCCAATTCTAAATGTCTTTGAGAGTATACCAATACAGCCACTGAAACTAAGATAAAAGAAGAGTGATGTAATGAAGAGGGAAGATAAATGTACTAGAATATTTGGGTTAAGGGTAGTTTTTTGATCGCAAAATAAATTTCTGTATCTCCTAGGGAGGAAATACATTTCCAATTGATAGTGAGATCTTTTTTCAATAGTGGGCTTAAACTTCATTAATTAAAGGGACCATTTGGAAAGATAGATTTTTTTCCCCCTCCTTGGGCTAGGCATGGATTGGTCACCTGAGGTACATTGAACAGTGTAATGGTCATTGTATTTCTACAAAAGATGAGAAATTTTTTATATTTTTTAATGTTGAGGACAAAATATTAAAGTTCTGTGAAGGCCAGAAATTGATTGTCTAGAGGAGCTGATCTGAGTAATTAATGATAAATTTGTCACTAGATGATTTCTCTCAAAAATTGTTTAGACTATTCCCCTAAAAGTTTATAGTGTAGTTTCAGCAGGTCTTTGGGCAAAATGTAGAAAAGTGAAAGTGGACTACTGATTTTCGAATGTCAAACCAACCTTAGATTCCAGGGATAAATGACTAATATAATATAGTCTTTAAAAACTTTTAAATAGTATTTTAAATCAATTAGGTAAAATAGATGTAGCAATATTTTAGAATTCAATACTGCATAGAGCCTATTGGCATTTTTATCAGAATGTTTAGTGATTATAGCCAGTCACCTTTTATGAATATAACTTTTAACTTTTGAGATGTTTAAAGATTAAAATGCTCTTTTAAGGGAGAAAGATGATCACTGAAAACTTTTATATTATTTAGTAAAGTTTATGAAGAAAAGTAAAGAATGGAAATGAGGGGTAATCTGTAGATTTAACGATGTTTAAGTCATAAAAAGTTTTTTTAAAAAATTGGCAAGGATAAACTGGAGTCTAACGATGTTCTCTTGAATGGTAAACAATAAGAAAATGCAAGAAAGTAATTGCTTTAAAAGTCAGGTTATTGGTTGGGTTCTTTCTGAGGGAAGAAGGGGGCCATGAAATAGCTCCTTTGTTTTCTGTGCTTTTCTCTTTTTTTCAATAATAAGTTTTATTTTTATATGTTTAATAAGAGCATTATTAGACCACTGATCTGTAGAAGGGAGCAATTAGCAGGTTGTTCCCAGACCCGGGATGTATATGCATGATTAGACATCCTGGGACACAAACTTACGCCCTCAGATATCCTGATTACCTTGGGATGGATTGAGCCTTAAATCGTTTCTATCTCCATTGTAATGGACTTAATCTGGAGTGGAACTGGCTTTGGGGCATGAGAGAATGTGCCTTAATATAAAGAAGGTTCCAAAGATAAACCTGGCCTGTTTCAAAAATTTGCTTAGGTGTTTCTTTACAATCTCTATTCCATGCCATTAAAAATATATTAGCATAAAAATATAATAGGTTTAACTTGATATGAATATATTAGTTTTTAAATTTATATATATTTTTATTGATTTCAGAGAGGAAGTGAGAGAGAGAAACATCAGTGAGAGAGAATCATTGATCGGCTGTCCCCTGCATGCCCCACACTGGGGATCGAGCCTGCAACCCAGGCATGTGCCCTGACAGGGAATCGAACTGTGACTTCCTGGTTCATATGTTGACACTCAGCCACTGTGAGCCATGCAAGCTGGGCAATATATTAGTTTTTAAAGAGTTAGTTCTGGTTAGCTTAATTGATTATAGGTTTGATCTGTTTCCGTGCTAGTGGACTTTCATTGCTGATTCATGCTATTGATTATAAGGAAGATCAGGAAGCTCAGTATAAATCTTTCGTCCCCATTTTTTCAAAGCTAAAGGTTTATTAACTTGTCAGTTGGGAAAGACATTTTTATTTATTTGGGTTATATGTTACCATAAGTTTCATTTTAATGGTTATTTTTTTAAAACGTATCCTAACTTGTTTAATAGGAGAAAATTACTATAGCATTTCTTGTTTTGTTAACAGAATAAATTTAAACGTGAAGAGAAAACAAATGGATGGAGAATAGACAAAGCATTCCGTAAGTATTAAGACCTCTTTAATAAGGTTTCATATCAAGATCCTAAAATGTGATCAATCTCTATCTTTGGATCTAATGTGTTTTGTTTTGCTTTTTAATATATTTTTATTGATTTCAGAGAGGAAGGAAGAGGAAGAGAGAGAAAGAAATATCGATGAGAGAGAATCAATGATCGGCTGCCTCCTGCACACCCCCTACTAGGGATTGAGCCCGCAATTTGGGCATGTGTCCTTGACTGGAATCGAACCTGGGACCCTTCAGTCCACAGGCCTATGCTCTATCCACTGAGCCAAACCGGCCAGGGCAGGTTCTAATGTGTTTTAAATTTGTTTTGTCCTTATATTGGTATGGAGTATATAATGGTGATGGGACAGATGAGAATCCTGCTTTTATAGTGTTCAGTGTAATTGGGTGGGGGAAGGGATATAGTCTGTAAGCATGATAATTTTAGATAGTGATTAATTTCTAAGCTAGGTGGGTGGAGAGTTAGATTGGGTGGTCAGGGAAGTTCTGTCTGAAGAAATGACACTTGAATTTATGCCTGATTTGAAGGAATGATGTGTGCCTTTTAGTGTCTAACTAATAGCCTCATTAAAGTTCACATTTTTTTCTTTTTAAATCTAGAGAAAGATATCAAAGGATCTGTAAAGCAAAACAAATGTACTGTATAAAGTAGTTCCTCTATTCTTTGGAAGATAATTATCCAGTGCTTCATGATGAATAAATGTATTTAGTGTTTATTGTAGTGCTTATCTTAGAAAAAAGTCTAAAGAGAGGATCTAAATTTTGGAGCATGTACATTTATTTAATGAGTAAATACTAAGGTAGATGAGTGGACCCACACCCCATATTGTATTGGGTCCTCAGGGAAACCACTTCCAGGAATGGCTTTTGGAAGATCTGGAACACTATGGTTCTCAACCCCCTCCGTTTTAGGGAAGTGGTCCAGAATGTTTTCATTATGCTTTATGTATTATAAGAATTTATAAACCTATAAATTTTTTGTGGGATGTGGAGCCATTGTTAAAACCATTATAATAGACTAGCGGCCTGTTGCAGGAAGATTCCTGCAAGAATAGGGCTCCCTGAGGCCGAGGTGAAGTAGAGAGGGGAGTGAAGCCCACCGAGGCGGGCTTCCCTCCCGTCTCTACCGCCTCGGCTCCCTCCCGTCTCTACCGCCTCGGCTCCCTCCTGTCTCCGCCGCCTCGGCTCCCTCCCATGTCTGCTGCTTCGCTCCCTCCCCTCTCTGCTGCTTTGCTCCCTCCCGTGTCCGCTGCCTTGGCTCCATTCCCTTCTCCACCGCTTTGCTCCCTTCTGCAGTGCTTGGCTTCCTTCTAGCTGTCTTCAGTCTTCACTCCGTGCCTGTGTATGCAAATTAACTGCCATTTTTGTCGGGTTAATTTGGATATCACTCTGATTGGCTGGTGGGCATAGCGGAGGGACGGTCAATTTGCATGTTTCTTTTATTAGTGTAGATACCTTTAAAATTCATTGATTTTGGTTCTTTTAGTGGAAAATTAAAAAAAAATTTAAACCTAAATGGTATTTTCTGGAACTTATATTTTGAATTCTTCTGAGGACCTTTATGGATTATTTTTTATCATCGTTGTGGAAGGCCAGAACACACAAAGGCTGGGTCTACAATAAAACAGGGCCTTCAGGAATCCCAGGTGTGAGCTTGATTTCCTAAGGCTAATTTATTTTTGTTTTGGTATATATCTCTTTTTCTGAGGCCAGCTTCTAATCATCTTATAATCAAACCAATCTTGGAACTTATGTATATAGAGCACCATTTTGTCTACATTCACTATATTTTGATTTAATTAATTAATTTTACTCTACTTTTTTAAGTTATTTTTTTTATTATTATTTTTATTTTTATTTTTTTATTTTTTTAAAATATATTTTATTGATTTTTTATAGAGAGGAAGGGAGAGGGATAGAGAGTTAGAAACATCGATGAGAGAGAAACACCGATCAGCTGCCTCCTGCACACCTCCTACTGGGGATGTGCCCGCAACCAAGGTACATGCCCTTGACTGGAATCGAACCCAGGACCCTTCAGTCCGCAGGCCGACGCTCTATCCACTGAGCCAAACCGGTCAGGGCTTAAGTTATTTTTTTAATTGATCTTAGAGAAAGGTAGGGAAAGAGAGAGTCAGAGAGAGAAACATTGATGTGAGAGATAAATATCATTGGTTGCCTCCCACATGAGCCCGGACTGTAGATTGAACTGGCAACTTGGGTATGTGCCCTGATTGAGAATCGAATCCACCACCTTTTCGTGTACAGGATGACACTCCAACCAAATGAGCCACACTGTCCAGGCCTTTACTACATTTTTAGAGTAGAGCTTAACTTAGGCAAGGGTTTAACTCCTGTAATGGATTTATTCCTGATTTGTTCACAAATTGCGCTTTCCGATACAGTGCTGTTGATGGCTATTTAGTGAGAGTGGTCCTAATTAGTATTCATTTGCTTTCCTCATGCTAGTATTTGGAAGAGTAGAGTTGATAGTAATATAGAGCAGGCATATGGTGAGGATTTCTTAGTGCTAGGTTTTTTAAAAAGTTGATTTATAATTTACACACAGTGCAATTTGTAATTTGAGTTTTGACAAAGAATTGGTGGTGTTACAACCACCCAAAACAATACATGGGACATTTTCATCCCTCCAGAAAGGCCCTTTACTTACTTTTCTAGTCAATCTCCACTTATATCCTGACCCAGGCAATCACTATTTTCATTTGAAGCATCATAGATTAGCTTGTTCCAGAATGTCTTATTCATGGAATCATACAGTATGTACTTCTTTATGTCTGCCTTCTTTTACTCATTATGTTTGTTTGTTTGTTTATTTTAATCCTCACCAGAGGATATATATTGTAGTTTTTTTTTAGTTTTTTTTTTTTTTTTTTTTTTTTTTAGAGAGAGAGGAAGGGGGAAAGAGAGACATTAATGTTTGAGTGAAACATTGATCAGTACATGCACTGACTGGGGATCAAACCTCCAACTTTTTGTTGTACAGACGATGCTCCAACCAACTGTGCCACCTGGTCAGGGCTCATTAATCCTGTGCTTGAGATTTACTTGAATTAATTGCTTTTATCAGTAGATCCTTTTTTAAAAAAATATATTTTATTGATTTTTTACAGAGAGGAAGGGAGAGGGATAGAGAGTTAGAAACATTGATGAGATAGAAACATCGATCAGCTGCCTCCTGCACACCCCCCCACTGGGGATGTGCCCGCAACCAAGGTACATGCCCTTGACCAGAATCGAACCTGGGACCCTTGAGTCTGCAGGCTGATGCTCTATCCACTGAGCCAAACCAGTCAGGGCCTTTTTTTTTTTTTTTTAAAGTTTGTTTCTTTTTATTGCTCAGTGGTCTATTATGTGATGATAGTATAGTGACTGGAGTTGTTTATTCATTGTCTCCTGTTGATAAACCCATTTGCTTTTTTTTTAAGTTGATTTTTAGAGAGAGAGAGAGGAAAGAGGAGAGAAACTCTGATTTGTTGTTCCACTTATGCCTTCATTGATTGATTCTTATATGTGCTCTGACTGGGATTGAAGCTGCAACCATGGAGTATCTGGATGATGCTCTAACCAGCTTAGCTACCCAGTCAGGACCCCATTTGCTTTTGATATTATGCTACTTAAATAAAAATTTGAAGGTTCTTTTTCTTTTTTTTATTAAACAGAGGAAAAGCGCCCTTTTGACTTCGATTTTTTTGCTCATTTGCTTCAGAAAGTTCTTGCTGAAGAAGAGAAAAGAAAACAAAAATCCCTTAAAAATCAGAGTTTAAGGGAGAAGAAATCCTCTAAACCACGGAAAAATGTAAAAGGTATTTATTTTAAAAGGAAGTGTGTTATTTTACTTAATAGACTTGCAATATTAAGCCTTCGAGTGTTCACATGTAGTTCAGGTAGTTGAGGTTATCAGGGCCCAAGACAGCAGCTGTCTTTTATTTGTTCTTGTTTTTTCTTTTAAATTTTCTAATTGTCATGGCTGTTTGATATCTTCCTTGCATCTAGAGCATAGTCTTAGTAATAAAGAGTATCAGAATTTTGGAGTGTTATGTTTGGTTACTTATTATCATTTTCCTCTCTAAAGCAAATCTGGCACAACATTTTAACATTTAAAAAAAAACCACTCTAATACTTTGGACTTGTGACTAAATTGTATAGTTTGAGCTTAACTTATTTCTTTTTTAAATATATATTTTTATTGATTTTTTACAGAGAGGAAGGGAGAGGGATAGAGAGTTAGAAACATCGATCTCATTGATGAGATAGAAACATCGATCAGCTGCCTCCTGCACACCCCCTACTGGGGATATGCCCGCAACCAAGGAACATGCCCTTGACTGGAATCGAACCTGGGACCCTTCAGTCCGCAGGCCGATGCTCTATCTACTGAGCCAAACCTGTCAGGGCTTAACTTATTTCTTAGGGTTAATGTTGACTTGTACCAGGTAGAAAATTGTTTTTATGTATGTTTATTAAATTTTTAGTTTTGTATTTTGTAAACTATTTAAATTCTGATCTATGAGGATAGTGTTTAGCTATAATCACATAATGTAAAGAATGTTGGAACTTTAGGGAACCTTATGATAGCTAGTCCATATTCCAGCCCTTTTCTGTTTGTTTTAATCACCCAGAAATAGTCCTGCAGACCTAAGTCACTTTTTTATAAGATATCACAGTGTTAGTAGTGGCAGAGGCAGGACTCAAACCTAGGACTGTGAGAGCCTGTGTTGGGGGTTCCTAAGACCACCCTCCAGGTTTGATTATTTGCTGGGAGGACTCATAGGATTTATTGTTTAGTTGTACTAACAGCTAAAGTTTATTATAGTAACAGGATACAGAGCAAAATTAGCAAAGGGAAAAGGCACATGGGTCTTTGTTGAATTTAAAAAGTTGGTTTATGTAAAAGTTTCCTACCAGGGAAGCTTGTTAGAAACTCATTGCCCAAGGATTTTATTGGAGGCTTGTCATACCCTTTGCTTGGCATGTATCAGAATTCAGACTACCAGAAGGAAAGCCAGTTGTTCAGCAGAAACCGCATTATTTGTATAAACAGTTTAGGTAGGCAGATGGGACTCTCCCCAAGCCCCAGTTTCTAGACAGCAACGGGCCAGCCTTTTTAAGTAGACCTTTCAAAGGATAGCCTGCTAGTTAATTCTCTTCTGCACAGAGCCAATCTCGAAGATCCTTTTTTGGAGTATGGTGTCTACATGTTTTAAAAAGTAGTATTGATAACTGCAAAGTTTTTACTCTTTAGTCATTTTTCTTTACTTACTATACATAGCCCTAGGAGATTAAAATAGATGTATTAATGTTGTGGTTATCATGTAACAGTTGATAGCACAAATAACTCACTGTATCTCATTATTGTGAGAAATTTTCAGATGTATTATTACAAGTCTCAGAAGTTAAAAATTGCTAGTTATTATTCTGATAGAGAATAAATCAAGTATTATTTTCTTAGTTTTAAAATCCTGTTTTGACTTTTTTCACAAAAATAAATGACATTGAATTTTTTTTTTTTTAAGATTAGATATTTCTAGAGATGTTTGGTCAGCCATGGTTGTGAAGTTAAGTTTGCTTTTGGTTTGGATGCTGTTTCCATGGTGATCTCTATTTTTGCTTTTTAAATTATTTCATCTTTAAAAATTAAAAAAAAAACCCCTCACCTGAGGCTATGTTTTTTTATTTTTTATTTATTTTTATTTTTTTAAATTAATTTATTTTTTTTAAAAAATACATTTTATTGATTTTTTTATAGAGAGGAAGGGAGAAAGATAGAGAGCTAGAAACATCGATGAGAGAGAAACATCGATCAGCTGCCTCCTGCACACCTCCTACTGGGGATGTGCCCGCAACCCAGGTACATGCCCTTGACTGGAATTGAACCTGGGACCCTTCAGTCCGCAGACCGACGCTCTATCCACTGAGCCAAACCGGTTACGGCTTAAATTGCAGAGAGAGAGGAAGGAAGAGAGAAACATTAATTGGTTGCCTCACATATGATCCCTGACCGGGGATTGAAACACAATCTAGGTATGTGCCTTCATGGGAATCGAACCCACTCTAACCAAGTAAGCCATGCAGCCAGGGCTGTTTTCATTTTTTGTTTTTTTTTAAAAATATATTTTATTGATTTTTTACAGAGAGGAAGGGAGAGAGATAGAGAGTTAGAAACATCGATGAGAGAGCAACATCGATCAGCTGCCTCCTGCACATCTCCCACGGGGGATGTGCCCGCAACCAAGGTACATGCCCTTGACCGGAATCGAACCTGGGACCCTTCAGTCCACAGGTCGATGCTCTATCCACTGAGCCAAACCGGTTTTGGCTGTTTTCATTTTTTGATACAGTTGTCTATATGCCTTCAAAGAAAAAGCACTAGAAATTGTTTAAAAATATTTGTTAAAAAGATTGTTCATTGAAAAATCACCCAGGAAATAAAATTCTTGAACTCTCTCTCCTACCCTGCCCATCAGAATCTTCAGATTTCCTATGGATAACTATTACTAAACTCTTTCCTATGCATATATGTGTGTGTGTGTGTGTTTTAGAGTATATGTAATTGTTTTTGTTTAATAGAAATGAGGTCATACTATATATGTTGTTTTGCAACTTGATTTTTTTAATGTAACAGTACATTTTGAAATCTTTTACATCACTACATATGAGTCCACCTTATTATTATTTACTGCATAGATTTTTATAGCATAAACTAGAGGCCTGTTGCATGAAGAGATTCGTGCAATAAGCCTTCCCTTCCCTTGGCTGCTGGCACCGGTTTGCCTCTGGCACCTGGGACCCAGGCCTTCGCTCTGGCCGGGCTCTGGCTGGAACCGGCCCCAGAACTGTCCGGCTTCGCTCCAGGTCACTGTCCCGCCCTGCCTGCAGTATGCAACTTTAATGGCCATCTTTGTTGGGTTAATTTGCATACTCTTCTGATTGGCTGGTGGGTGTAGCAAAGGTACGGTCAATTAGCATCTTTGTCTTTTATTAGTGTAGATGTAGTATAATTAATTTAATTTAGTTCTCTGTTGGGCGTTTTATATTGTCTTCAAAATTTTGCTTATACAAATAATATTACAAAGGCTATAATTGGGTATTTACCTTCTCTACTTTAAGAATTTTTCATAGGTTGTTCATGTATTTATAACCATTTCTTTTATTTTCAGTGAAAAAAGTTGCCAGTGAAGGAGTGACTGATAATCCAGATGAGTCTGTGAGTGCTACAATTTCAGACACAGAAGAGTCTCAAAAGGATGCTCAGACAGTTCAAGAAGAACTGCAGTCTCTGACTTTATCAGGACAGGATTCAGAACAGATTGCATTAGAAGCAGACCTAAATCTAGAGAAAAGAAGGAAAAATCAAGATGAAGTTGGTAAACAAGAAGTAAAAAATCTTTCAGGAAATGCCACTGTTCAGCCAGGACCTTCTAAAGGAGAAAAACAGAAAGGTAAGTTTCTTACATATTTTATAGCCTCTGATTATTTGAGGACATACATACAATAATTTAGTGTATAAATTAATTGCCTGCCTTCTAGATAGTAGTAATTACTAATGTTTTATTAATTGGTTCTGTATTTATGTACTGTGTTAAACACATTTATTTTGTTTATTTTTTTGTTAATCCTTACATGAGGATATTTCCCCCATGATTATTCATTTATTAAAAATTTTTTATTTATTTTATATAGAGAGGAAGGGAGATGGGGAGAGAGATAGAAACATCAATGAGAGAGAAACATTGATAGGCTGCCTCCTGCATGCTCCCCAATGGGGATTGAACCTGCAACCTGGGCAATGAAACCGACAACCTTTTGGTTCATGGGTTGATGCCCAGACACTGAGCCACTCTGGCTGGGCTTTTCCATGTTATTTTTAGAGAGAGTAGAATAGAGGGAGGATGGGGGAGAGAGAGACAGAGACAGAAAGAGAGACATCAATGTGAGAGAGATTAGTTGTCTCCCACACTCACCCCGACTGGGCTGGGGTCAAACCTACATACAGCCCAGGTACATGTCCTTGACCAGAATCAAACCCAGGTGTATGGGACGATGCTCTAACCATTGAGAAGCACGGGCCACAGCAAAACACTTTTATTTTTAATTTAGTAGGAAAAAGGTTGTTAATAAAAACAAAAAACACAAAGCTAAATGGGGACATTTTTCTCTACAGTTTGTCTCTAAGCTTTATTAACTCCATTGTACTCCCATTAACAATGCTAAGAAGTCACATGTATATACTACAGGTCTTCAAATAATGTGGTTTCACTCAACATCATTTTTTTACAACTTGATGAAATGCCTTAGGAGCTTAACTCTTGTTAATACATCAGTTAGCCGCTGGTAAAATTGGTTCTGTTATATGTAATTTTGCCTCAGTTCCAGGAACTAACCTATTGACAATGTAAAGTGAGGACTTATTATAGTTAAACGTACATTGCTTCAATCTGTTAATAAATCACAGGTTTTCATGTTACCTTTTCGTAGCACCTCTCTGAACCCACAATAAGTTGTTTAATTTCTATAAAAGAGCTACTGGAATAAGTATTCCTCCCATTTTCATTTTTTAAACTTCCTTAGAATGCAGACATATTGACACTTACGGGTTTTTAGGGAACGAGGGCTAAGAGTTTAGGGGGAAGTCTTGGTCCCTTTCCGTAAGAGTTCATATATAGTCCTAGCCATATAGAGTTTGGCTCAATGGATGGAGCGTTGGCAGACTAAAGAGTCCCAGGTTCGATTCCCGTCAAGCGCACATACCTCGGTTGTAGACTTGATCTCTGCCCTAGTCAGGGCTCGTGTGGGAGGCAGCCAATCGATGTGTCTTTCTCACATGGATGTTTCTCTCTCTGTCTCTCCCCCTCTCTTGCACTTTCTCTAAACATCAATGGAAAAATATCCTGGGGTGAGGATGAACAACAAACAAACAAACAAAAGAGTTCATGTATAGATTATTTAAAACAGATAATCAAGTAAAGAGAGGAGAAAAAAATAGTAGCAGACCAGAACAACTTTTCTATAGAATTTAAATTTTATGTAATTCAGCTTCACCTATATGATTTTTTATTTATTATTATTTTTAAAATATTTTCATTGATTTCAGAGAGGAAGGGAAAAAGAGAAAGAAAGATCAATGATGAGAGAGAATCATTGATTGTCTGCTTCCTGTATGCCCCCCACTGGGGATTGAGCCCACAACCTGGGCGTGTGCCCTGACTGGGAATCGAACTGTGACCTTCTGGTTCGTAGGTCGACGATCAACCACTTAGACACACTGGCCAGAGCACCCATGTGATTTTAATAAATGAGTCCTGGTTGGTAGCATAGTATGGTTTATAGGCATTACAATATTATGCTCTTTTGTGGCTTACTAGTAAAGATATTACATGTAAATTGGGGTAGCTCAGTGATTAAGAAATTGGACTTTATTTGCTAAGTATGACCTTGGGCAAATCACTTAATATCTTTCAACTTAAAATCATTTTCTCTGTGATGGGGTTAATATGAATAACTTTTAGTAGGTTTGTTTTGAATTATTAAATGAGATATTTGATGGACTTACAGTTTCTATCACTTAGTAAGTTCTGAAATGATTAGCTATTACTGTGTTATAATTATGACACTTATGAAGGAGCAGAAGAGCCAAATCCACTTTGTTTCATAACTAGACATATTTAACCACTTAAAATTTAAGCAAGATAAAAGGAGGATGCTACAGACTGTCTAAGAAATTTGTGCTGATCCTAAAAACACAGTTATAAATTGATTGATTTTTCATTAATGCTCTTAAAGTATGATCTATCTCTTGCATATAAGAACTTAAATGTTGAATGGATTAATGATTTATAGGAAGAGATGATGTTATATGTAAATTCCTTTGAGCTTTAAAATATAGATGTTTTTGCTGTCAGTTTTTAGAATAACATGTATTTTGTATTCATAGATAAATGTCCATTTTTAAGGCCTGAGAGAAATGAAGATGAAGGTAATAAGGAACAGAAGCTTTCCTGTGTACAGACCTTCAATGAAGTTGAGGATTTATCCTCCAGGGATGAAGTTGTGAATAAAACTGACCCACTTCTTTCATTAAGGTATTTTATATATCTTTCCTGACTTTGTTTACATTTTCTTTCAGTTACTGAGAGAGGAGTTTGAAGTCTCCTTGGCTTATTTTTCTTTTCAGTTCTATTTGTTTTTCTTTATGTATTTTCAGGCTCTGTTATTAGGTTTCATACATATCTTGAATTGTCTCTTCTAGGTGAAGTCATCCTTTTATCGTTTGTGTGATATCATTCTGGTATTGTCTTTTGTTCTGATGCTTATTTTGCCACACAGCTTTCTTGTGATAGTGTTTGTATGGGCTTATCATGTTCTATAAAAATTTTCTCTTTATTTTTGTTTTTTAGCAGTTTAAATGTGATGGATCCTGCTGAGTTTTTGTTGTTGTTTTTAAATATATTTTATTGATTTTTTTACAGAGAGGAAGGGAGAGGGATAGAGAGCCAGAAACATCAATGAGAGGGAAACATCGATCAGCTGCCTCCTGCTCAACCCCTACTGGGGATGTGCCCGCAACCAAGGCATATGCCCTTGACTGGAATCGAACCTGGGACCCTTCATTCCGCAGGCCGATGCTCTATCCACTGAGCCAAACATGTTAGGGCAATGTTGTTTTTTAAATTGTGGTAAAAACAACAACATGTAACATAAGATCTCTCCTAACAAATTTTTAAGTGTATATAGTACAGTATGTTAACTGTAAGCAGTGTTGTAGAGGAGATCTCTATAACATTTTCATATTGGATGACTGAAACTCTATATCCATTGAACAGCAACTCCTTATTTCCTTCTTACTGTTAGCCCCAGGCAACCACCATGCTAATTTATATTTCTACTAGAGGCCTGGTGCACGAATTCGTGCATGGGTGGGGTCCTGACAGGGGAAGTGGGGAGGAGGGGGGCCCGGGAGGCGATCGGCCCTCTGGGTAGGCAGTGGGACGCCCTTGCCAGTCCGTCCTGCTGACATTTGCGCTGGTTGTTGGGAGCCATCTGGCAGCCGCCTTTATATAATTTCTTCCTTGCGGAGCGTCTAGGGAGGTGAAGCGGCCGTGGTGCCCCAGGCCGACTTCCAGGAGGTTGGCAGTACTGTCAGGATAATTCAAGTGGTGCTGGTCTGTTGGTGCCTGGCCTGTTCTCCGGCGATTGGACCTGTAGGACTACTGAGGGTGTGAGTGGCTGCCGCCAGGCTGGTGGGCCACTGGACGGGTTGGTCAGCTGAGCGGTGCTCCCACTGTGGAAGCACACTGGCCTCCAGCGGGTAGCTCCTGTGTTGGGCTTCTGTCCCCTGGTGGTCAGTGCACATCATAGTGACTGGTTATTCTGGTTGTTCTGTCATTCTGGTCGTTCAGTCGCTTAGGCTTTTAAATATTTTTTTAAAAAATATATACTTTATTGATTTTTTACAGAGAGGAAGGGACAGGGATAGAGAGTTAGAAACATCGATGAGAGAGAAACATCGACCGGCTGCCTCCTGCACACTCCCTACTGGGGATGTGCCTGCAACCAAGGTACATGCCCTTGACCAGAATCGAACCTGGGACCTTTTAGTCCGCAGGCTGACGCTCTATCCACTGAGCCAAACCGGTTCAGGGCATTGCTTAGGCTTTTATATATATAGATGAGTTTGATTACTTTAGATACCTCATTTGTCCCTCTATGACTAGCTTATTTCACCTAGAATAATGTTTTTAAGGTTCATGCATGTTGTAGCCTATGATAGGATTTTTTTCTTTCTTAAGGACGAATAATATTCCATTGTATGTATGTATCATATTTTTCTTTATTCATCTGTCAATGGATATTTAGGTTGTTTTAATCTCTTAGCTATTGTGAATAATGCTGCAATAAACATGGGAGTGCAGAGATCTCTTTGATATTCTATTTTCAATTCTTCTGGATAAATACCCAGAAGAAGGATTACCAGATCATGTATATGATAGTTCTATTTTTAATTTTTTGAGGAACTTGCATACTGTTTTCCATGTGGCTACACCATTATATTTTTCCACCAATAGTGCACAAGGATTGCAGTTCTTCACTTCCTCTCCAACACTTAAAAAAAAAATGGCAATACTAACAGGTGTGAGATGATATACCTCATTATGGTTTTGATTTGTATTTCTCTGATGGTTAGTGATACTAAGAATCTTTACATATACCTGTTAGCCATTTGTATGTCTTCTTTGGAGAAATGTTTCAAGTTCTTTTCCCATTTTTAAAATTAGGTTATTTGTGTTTTTGCTATGAGTTGTAGGAGTTCCTTTTATATTTTCTATATTAAGCCCTTATCAGAAATATGCCTTACAAATATTTTCTCCCATTTCATAGATTGGCTTTTGACTCTTGATTATTTCCTTTGCTGTACATAAACTTTTTAATTTGATGTAGTCTCACTTGTTTATTTTTGTTTTTGTTCCTGTTGGTGTGATAGCCAAGAAATCATTGCCAATACCAATGTTATGAAGTTTCTTCCCATGTGTCCTAGGAGTTTTATAGTTAAAGTGGTTCCTTTAAATCTTTAATCCATTTTAGTTGATTTTTGTGTATGTTATAAATGTCCAGTTTCATTTTTTTGCATGTGGATATTCAGCATGTGGATATATCATTTGTTGAAGAGACTATTCTTTTCCTATTGTGTAGTTTTGGCACCCTGTCAAAGATCATTTGGCCATATATACATGGTTTATTTCTGGGCTGTCTATTCTATTCCACTGGTCTATATGCTTATCTTCTGAAAAATTTGATGTAAGTTATTTATTCTCATGTAGAAAAATACACATATGCACATATGCTGATTTTTTCATATAGTTCACAATGTTAATAATGTATTTGAAGCTGAGCCATGGACCTCTGGGTCCTTTTTAAAAATTTTATTTATGGATTGATTTTTAGAGAGAGAAACATCGATTTGTTGTTTCATGTATTTATACATTCACTAGGGGCCCCAGTGCACAAATTCATGAACCTTGAAAGAAACGGTGGACCGCAAGGCTGTGGTGGGCACAGGGGTGGGTCTTGGCCCATCCTCTGCTCCCCTGCCAGGCCCCTCCCGCTGCGGCCCCTGGTCCCCTGTCTGCCGGCAGCTCCGTTCCTGCCGCTGCTCCCACGTGCTGATGGCGCCGGCCCCGCTCTTACCCGCTGATGGCGAGGAGTGATTGGGGCCGGAGCCAGCAGCAGGTGCGAGCAGGGCTGGTGTTATCAGCGGGTGTGAGTGATGGCTGCTGCCCCAATCACCCCTCAGGAGCAGGGGAGGTGGAAAAGCCCTCAGGGGCAATCGGGGTGGGCAGCCGCCACTTGCACCTGCTGACGGCACTGAGCAATTGGGACCTGCACCAGGCCCTGGCAGTGGGTGTGATGAGCGCCTGGTGAGACCACGGTGCGTGGGAAAAAAGAATTTTCAGTAACCACCAGAGGCTTGCCCCGATGACAGCGACTGGTACATCGCCTTGGTCTGGTGCCCCCACTCACCTGCTCCACCATCCTGCTGCGTTCGATGCCCGCCATGTTCCGCACGCCCCCTGGTAGTCAGCGCAGGTCATAGTGACCAGTTTGGTTGTTCGGTTGTTCTGCCGTTTAGTCTATTTGCATATTAGGATTTTATATATATAGATTGTTTGCTTCTTACATGTGCCCTGTCCTTGGATCAAACCTGCAACCTTGGCATATTGGGATGATGCTCAAACCAACTGAGCCATACTGGCCAGGGCTATTTTTGAATTTTTATAAGAGTTTATTTGAGCCAAACTGACACATATTCTGGGGAGCAAGATCTCAAATACTTTCATAAAATTTTAATGAAAGATAATTCCTAAGTATTACTATGAACTCCATATAATGAAGGGATTTTCCTTTTGTGACTTTTTGAACACTTTCCCAAGCTTGTTAATTCATGGTGGCTACTTTCTTTGAAGGAACAGTTCCTTTTTTTAAAAAATATATTTTTATTGATTTCAGAGAGAAAGGGAGAGGGAGAGAAACATCAATGATGAGAGAGAATAATTGATATGCTGCCCCCTGTAAGCTCCCTACTGGGAATTGAGCCCACAACCCGGGCATGTGCCCTTGACCAGAATCAAACCTGGGACCCTTCAGTCCACAAGCTGATGCTCTATCCACTGAGCCAAACCAGCTAGGGCGAAGGAATAGTTCTTAATAACATGGTGCAACAAAGATCACAAAAAGCCAAAATACTTGTTTTAATTCTTTCATAATATGAAGGATTATCGTTCATAGTGTTGGTTAGTATATAGCATTTTAACAGTCTTTTAAATAATTAGTTTAAAGTATGCATTACTAAGAATTCCTTTCCCCCCTGATGTTTTCATTTCCTTAGTAGTCAACAGGATGCTACATCAGTAACAACTGGGGCTTCAGAATCAATCACTTCAGATTTGCATTCATCAGAAGTTGGAATTAGAGTCTTATGTGAGGTGAATAATGCTGAGAGTAGTTGTACAGAAGAAAGAAATGTTGAACTAAAAAATACATCACTGTAAGTATTTTACATGGTAGGACTTAAAAATTTATTTTCAAACTTTTGGTAATTTCTTATCATTTAATAAATGATAATAATGCTTCCTTTAGGGATGAGGAGGGAACTATAGACCATTTAATATGTCTGTGGTCTGAGTGTGTATATTTCGTTACCGAAAGAGCCTCTTTCATATATGATGTCTTATAGTAATACGAATTTTAACAAAGTAGTAACTTAAGAAATCCTAAAAATAATTTAGAAGCTTAACTATTTGCTGAGATTTTACTTTTACTTGGTTTGAGTTAATATTCATGCCTGTTGTCAAAGTAGTGGATTTTGATATTTATGACTTTGAAGAGATTATCATGTTTTTTAGTATATAGATACTGGTTAAGTTGATATCTTCACTAAAAATGGAACAAAAGCACCACAGAATTTCCCTTTGAAGAGATATGTCAAAAATTCAGACTTCCTTTTTGTCTTCCTCATAACTTCTCATATGGTCTTAAAAGCTATTCAGTTTATAAATTATTTATATTCAGTAAAGCAAAGCCATATTGAGAATCAATCTTATTTTTTAAAATAAAAATTGAAATTAGTCTTTGGTATGGATAATATATTCTTATGGTTCAGCTGTCTAAAAGTGTAAAAAGGTATTGAGTGAAATATTCTTCCTACCATATCCTTATTCACTCTAACCAGTACCAGTTTTATTTTTTCAGAAAATTTTTAAAAAGTATATTAAAGCTAATACAAATAGCCCTGCCCATTGTTTGCGTAGTGTTTAGAGCGTCGGCCTACACACCAGAGGATTTTAGGTTCAATTCCTTGTCAAGGGCATATACCTGGGGTGCAGGTTCCATCTCTAGCCCTGGTTAGGGCGCATATCAGAGGCAACTAATCGATGTATTTCTCTCACATCTATATTTTTCTCTCTCTTTCTTCTTCTCTCTACCTCCCTTCCATTCTCTCTAAAAATCAGTGGAAAAAATGACCTTGGGTGGGGATTAACAACAAGAACAAAAAGCTAGTACAAACATATATTTTTTTTAACTCTTTAAAAACCTAGTGGTGTACGTACCTTTTGCATTTTTTCTTACATCTACATACCTTTACATAAAGACCTTTATCATTTTTATAGCTGCATAGTGTTCTTGTATGGAAAAATCACATTTTATATTATCAGTTCCCTATTGATGGCTATATAGGTTGTTTTTTTACAAATAATGCTTATAATCTTACTGTACATTTCCACTCATTCATCTTTATGCAAGTGTATTTGTAGGGTAAGTTCCTGAAAATGGAAATGCTTGCTTATTGGATATATATGTGTGTACACTTGTGATTTTGATAAGATAGTGTCAAAATGCTACCCATAGGAATTATACTAGTTTACATTCTCACCAACAATGTAAGAGAGCACCTCTCTTTCTTAGCAACTAATAACGTTGTTATCAGGCTGGGATTTTTGCTGGTCTTGATAGATTATAAAATAACACCTCAGTACAATATTTCCACCTCATTCCTTTTTTTTGGGAAGGGATATGTAATTATTTTATTTATTTTTTCCAGCTTTTTATTTAAATATTTTCTAACCTAAATGAAAGTCGAAGGAATAGAATAGTGAATATCTATATATAATTCCAGGTAGGTTTTCAGAATATTTTTTTTAAGATTGATTTTTAGAGAGAGAGGAACATCAATGTTAGTGCAAAACATTGATCGGCTGCCTCCTGTATGCCCCTACCGGGGATCGAGCTCGAAACCTGGGTATGTGCCCTGACTGGGAATCAAACTGGCAACCTTTTGGTGCATGGTACAGCACCCAACCAACTGAGCCACACTGGCCAGAGCAAATTTTCTGATTTTTAGTGTCTTGTCACATTTGTGCTCACTCATGTTGTTTCTTTACTTTTTAAAAAATACATATATTTATTGATTTCAGAGAGGAAGGGAGAGGGGGAGAGAGATAGAAACATCAATGACGAGAGAGAATCATTGATCATCAGCCTCCTGCATGCCCCAAATGGGGTGGAACCCGCAACCCGGGCATGTAGCCTGACCGGGAATCAAACCATGACCTCCTGGTTCCTAGGTCGATGCTCAACTACTGAGCCATGCCAGCCGGGCTAATATTTATTCTTAAGAATACATTATTTTGTATTTCATCTTATCCTCACACTTTTGAAATGCTGCCTTTTTTAAATATTAAAATCATCTGTATTTTGGAGTCATCTCAATTTTCTTTTGTGTTTCATTTATCTGTTTCTTCATATATCAGTTCCACAGTGTTTTAATTATTGATGCTGAATACTGTGTTTTTAACATCTGATGGAACAAGTTATTGCCTCATTGCTGTTTTTCAGTTTTCTTTGCTACGCTTATTGTAATATGCTTAAAGGAGTTTTTTTTCTGACTCTGAGTGAATTTTTAAGAATTTCATTTAATATGCCTGAATGAAAGTACATAATGATATTTTTGTAGGGAAACTGATCAAGCAGAAAATGTTCAACCTATGGTAAGAGGACGATTCCAGAGACCTAAACCCAATTTATCAAGGGCTGTTGGGAAGAAACCAATTCTTTCACAAGGTAAAACAGATGCCAAGAGCAAGAATTTACATCCAGAAGCTTCAGTTGAAAAGGTATGGAGCAAGAGACTTTATAGATATTAAAATTATAAAATTTTTTTCCTAAATAGTTGGAAATAAAAATGTTTAGTTGTAATTAAAAAATAATGTTAGTGATACTAACACAAAGATACAAGAACTTACACATTAATATTAAGTGTTTTACTAGTGTCTTGATTATGCATTTTCTTCAGAACAACTTCCCCATTAATATTAAATTTGTCTTAGCCAGGCCAGTGTGGCTCAGTGGTTGAGCATCAACTTATGAATCAGGAGGTTGTGGTTCGATTCCCCGTCAGGGCACATGCCTGTTTGCAGGCGCGATTACCGGTGGGGAGCATATGCGGGGGGCCGGCCGATCAATGATTCTCTCTCATCATTGATGTTTCTATCTCTTTCTCCCACTACCTTCCTCTCTAAAGTCAATTTAAAAAAATATTAAATTTGTCTTACTAGGCTCCTGCTTTATTTTATTTTTATTTAATTTTTAAAAATATGTTTTTATTGATTTTTTAGAGAGAGGAATGGAGAGGGAGAGAGAGAGAAACATTGATATGAGAGAGGAACACTGATTGGTTGCCTCCTGTATGCAACCTCTCTGGGGATGGAGCCCATAACCTGGGCATGTGCCTTGACTAGGAATGGAACTGGTGACCTTTTGGTATGTGGGACGATGCTCAACCAACTGAGCCATATCGACCAGGGCTTATGCATATTTTTTTTAGAACCTAAGACAAATTTCAAACATCCTCAATAATGACATATCTGACTTTTCTTATATGAAATTATTATTCAAAATATTTTTTAAACCATAAAATTTTATCTACAACCTTTTCATCTAAACACAGATACATTGTTCTGTTTGTCCTTTATAAAAGTAAACTTTCTTTTTATGAATGTAAACATTTCTATAGTTTTTTTTATAGTTTTTAATCATAAAATTTTGTTTTTGTTTTTGTTTAATATCCATTGATGTTTTAGAGAGAGTGGAAGGTAGGGAGAAGAGAGGAGAGAGGGAGAGAAAGAGAGAGAGAGAGAGAGAGAGAGAAAGAGCGAAACATTTATGTGAGAGAAACATATCAGTTGGTTGCCTCCTGCACTTGCTCTGACCCAAGGACAAACCTGCAACCCAGGTACATGCCCTTGAATAGGAGTCGAATCTTCAACCCTTTGGTGTGGGCCGGTGCTCTAACCACTTAAGTCACACCAGCCAGGGCAATCATAATGTAAAATTTAAAACTTCTTGCTCTAAATTTATTCATTTTAGTTCTTGGGATTAAGTGATCTTTTTAATTAAGGTTAACTTACCAATTTACTAACCATTTCTCTAATGGTGGATATTTGGGTTATTTCCATTTTTAAAACTCTTGAAATAAAAAAAACCAATTTTTTAAATAGGGCTTTCTTAAGGTAAGACAAAGGATGAATTTTCAGGGGTTGGTGAGATTAATGGGTCAAATATTTTTAATATTTTTATAGGTCTTGTGCATTGTCAGACTGACAGTCAAAAACATGACTCTATTTACATTGCTACAAGCACCAAATGAATGTTCCTGTTTCCTTATATTCCTGCTAGCATTATATTGTTTTAAATTTTTTATTTTTGGTAAAATACTTTTTAAAATGGTAGTCTACATTTTTTCCTATTATGTGAAATAGCTTTTGTATCATAGTTTTTATAATTTAGTTATATTATAATTATATAAGGTATTTTTAACTTCTAGAAAATTAGGGAAATATACACTCATGTAAAAATTAAAACTTTCCTGGCCGGTGTGCCTCAGCTGATTGGAGCCTCTCAATCAGTGTTCTCTCTCCCTCCCTCCCTCCTTCTCTCGAAAAATCAATGAAAACATATCTTTGGGTGAGGATTAGAAAAAAATTAAAACAAAAACTACTTGTAATTTCATTATTCAGATGCAACCAACATTTTAATTCTTTCAACCTTTCTTAATTACAAAATTGAGTAGTAGTAGTAATTCAGTTTTGTATCCTTTGGTATTTAACTTCTATAAATATTTTCCGTATCATTAAACATCTTTTGAAACCATGGTTTTTTAATTTAGTAACTTCATAATAATTCTGTCAGTGGATGTGAACTGAGTTATTTAACCCATTC
>NW_005871048.1:41160230-41516810 GCF_000147115.1 Myotis lucifugus | reverse complement strand
CTATTTACAGCAGGGATGGGGAATCTTTTTTCTGCAAAGGGCCATTTGGATATTTATAACATCATTCATGGGCCACACAAAATTAAATTAGCCTGCTATATTTGGTCACACATTTAATGAACTCACCCCTAATGCCTTGGCAGGGCTAGACCAAATGATTTTGTGGGCCTTATATGGCCCATGGGCCAGACTTTCCCCAACCCTGATTTAACAGTGTTTGCTATTTTGTATAATATTCCAGTGAACATCTTTGTACTTAAATTTTAGTCTAAATATTTTAGAATAGAGTCTTAGCAATCATATTACTGGGTCAGAAAGGATGAATATTTTTAAGGCTCTTGATTTATATTGACAAAAGGCTTTCCAGAAAGGATATACTGATTTGTGATTTGTCAGTAATGTATAAGGTTATACAGGATTGGGCAAAAGTAGGTTTATGGTTGTGAATATGTGAAACACAATTTTATTCTTGTATTTTTTATTAATTATTGTATTATTTTCCATATGAACAACTGTAAATCTACTTTTGCCTCACCTGTTATTTTTTTTAATACTTTCATCTGTATGTATGACTTTAAAAACTCTTCTGATTAGAAGTACAAAAGAATTTTTTTCTTTAAATTTCCTTTTACTTATTGCAAAGTTTCAACTATTTTATGTTAAGTAGATTAAATGTAAAACATTGAATTCATAGACTCACGTGGAAAAGGATAAAATGAATTCATTTGACATTTCTGGAATGGAGAATACAGCGAGAGAGAACTCAGAAGCTGATACTGTATCTAAGTAAGTATTTAGGAAGTAGAATACAAATAGTAACTCTTAGGAATGATTGTACTAACTTTTCTACTTGATACTGTTTGAAGTTTATTTTCAGTTATGCACTTTAAGTCCATTTTTAACTATTGGAGTTGTTGAAACATTTAAATAATGCTCGTTATGCTTAATGTTGGCATAGGCAAAGTAGGTTTACAGTGTGAGTATGCAGTTTATTTTTGTATTATCTATACTAATATATACTAATAAAAGGGTAATATGCAAATTAATCATCATTCTGCAACAAGGATGGCAGTGCCCATAGCCTCAAAGGTGGCGGCGCCGAGTGGGCGGGATGCTTGGCTTCCTTCGTTGCCCCAGCGACGAAGGAAGCCAAGCCTCCCATAAGCCCCAGCCAGCCGCCAAGGGCCAGCCTCTGGGCGGCAGCCACGGAGCCAGCCGGAGCAGGCGGGAGGCGACTCTGGCCCGGAGCAAAGGCGGAAGACAGCGGCCAGAGTGAAGGCCCGGGTCCTGGGTTCTGGAAGGAAGCCAGTGCCGGCAGCCAGGGGAAGGAAGGCCTATTCTTTTTTTTTTTTTTTTTTTTTTATATATATTTTATTGATTTTTTACAGAGAGGAAGGGATAGGGATAGAGACTTAGAATCATCGATGAGAGAGAAACATCGATCAGCTGCCTCCTGCACGCCCCCTACTGGGGATGTGCCCGCAACCCAGGTACATGCCCTTGACTGGGAATCGAACCCGGGACCCTTCAGTCCGCAGCCTATCCACTGAGCCAAACCGGCTAGGGCGGAAGGCCTATTCTTGCACGAATCTTCGTGCATCGGGCCTCTAGTTATACTCATAACTTGCATGTCTTCCTTACAAGCAACTGTGAACCTACTTTTGTCCACCCCTATGTTGTAGAAATAAATTATTATATGGATCCATTGAGTTAGCAATTACATTTCTCCCTCAATTTATTAATACATTTCGTACCGCTGAGGAGTTTTCTCGTGTTTCGCGTGCCATCTGTTAAGAACCGCTCACGAGTGTTCTCGTTTTTCACGCCCATGGAAAATGGAGCAAATCTAGATACTTATGTAAATTTTGTTTGACCCCTCTTCATAGAGGAAAATGTTTTACGCAGTACCATATGTTAAAAAAGTACTAGGAACTTTAATTGTTTAATGTTTTTGTAAATAAAAATGTTATAATTATTGAAAAACAACACCTAAAGTGCATTATGATGATTTAAATAACGTGCAGTTTGCCAAAAAACGTGCGGTCCCTGGCGTATGTCTTAGAGATTTCTATGCGGTACACAATGTGTTAACAAGCTTATTAACAAAGTATTGTTATATAAGTTAATGGGTAAGATAATGTGTTTCTGGATAATTTTACTTATAACAAGGGGTTTCAAAAGGGAATATTTAATTTATAATGGAGATCTAGAATAGACATTGCTCCAGTATGAATCTGAACCAGTGGATTTTGGACTGTATATTTATGCCATAATCTTTTTCCAGTGCCCTGGTAATGTACATTATACAATATTATCCTTAGTGGGGAATTGTAGTACATGCTTATCAGGTGTAAATTTTCTAATTTTGTGATGAAAATTTGATTTTAAAATGTTTTTTATAGTCAGGTTTCCAGAATTATATCTTGGGTTCCAAAGATTCAAAGTGTAGAAGTATGAATATCTTTGAAGGATGTTCTTGAGGATACTTGTGAATTATTTTATATTACAAATTATTTGTACCTGAGAGAAGGGAATACTAAAAACAAGCAAGTATGTGACTTCAGAATAACTATTGATTTGATTCCTTTGTAATTGTTTTAGTTTGAGTGAAAAAATGAATCTGCAGGAAGATAATCAACCAAAGGCTTTCAGACCTGCACGACTGAGGGCCCGATTACAAAGGCCAAAGCCAAATGTAGTTAAAGCTGCTGAAAGAAAAGAAATCCTTGCATCACAGGAAGAAATTGGGGCCAATGTAGAAAAGAATGAAAATGAATCCTGTGTTGATATAAATGTAAGTATTCTGATTCTTCCCAGTGTTTTTGTTAAATATATTGCCTCCTTTCACCTTCTTTTTATATACTTTCATTGATTTCAAAGAGGAAGGGAGAGGGAGATTGAAATATCGATGATGAGAGAGAATCATTAATTGGCTGCCTCCTGCATGCCCCATACTGGGGATCGAGCCGGCAATCCGGAAATGTGCCCTGACGGGGAATTGAACCATGACTTCATGGTTCTTAGGTCAACCCTCAACCACTGAGCCACGCCGGCTGGGCCTCACCCGCTTTTTAAACAGTAGTGTTATATCATTGTGTACATTGTTCATTAAATAGAAGCCCAAAATCTCATAGGCAGCCACTTTGCTAATTGTAAAGCCATGTAACTCAGCTTTCTGGATTTTGGGCATTTATATGATGGATCATCGACTTTGATCTTACCTCATATTTGGACTTGCTTTTCCCCATTACTCTGCAGATTTTGAATTACACTTCCTTTTGAAAATATAGCTCGATATGTGAATTTTAACGCTGCCAGAAACAAAATGTTAAAATCTTCCTACTAAAATATAATTCTAAGAACAAAGATTATGGATTTTAGTATATTTACATAATAACTAGTCTTTGGGGTAAGGTTAACAGTTGGCATAATTTCCAAGGTCTGTAATGTGATTATAATAATAAGATAGATTCAGAGAGATAGAACCCAGGGTATAATTCTTACAGATGAGACTAATGCAGTTACTTGCTTTCTGATTGGGAGGAAACAAGGGCCTTTGAGATGAGGTAAAAGCTGTGGCTTACGAAATTTTCTAACATATCTGAAGAAAAAAACATCTTTGGACTATCATTTTATGGTTTTGAAATGTTACTGTTTTCTTTGTACTCAAATTAGACATTATAAATGATTGTTTCATTTTGAAAACTAAAACTTTTTAAAAAATTGTGTTTGTTATCAAGACTCCTCAACAAACAGAAGATCAGTCATGTGACATCACCTCACAATCTGAAAAAAAAGATACTTCTTTTCAAAATGTGCAACCAGATGAGCCCAAGTCTCTTAATGAATGTCCAAGGTAAGCATCATTTTATTATATAATTTTAAAATTTTGTATGAAGTTTTAGAAATTGTTAATTTTTAAAAACAAGCAAATCAGACTTGATTTTTTTGTATATCAAATTACATAATATCTATAATAATAAAAATGTATGCTAATTAGACGGATGACCTTCCAGACGTCATTCCGGACGTCCTTCCAGACAAAGCTGCAGCAGTGGGGGCCGAGGCAGAGGTGGTTAGGAGCAGTTAGAGGCAGGCAGGTGAGCAGTTAGGGGCGATCAGGCAGGCAGGCAGAGTGGTTAGGGGCAATCAGGCAAGCAGACAGGTGAGCGGTTAAGAGCCAGTGGTCCCGGATTGCGAGAGGGATGTCGGACTGCTGGTTTAGGCTTGATTGGTTTGGCCTGTGGGATTGAGCCAAACTGGCAGTGGAACATTCCCCGAGGGGACCAGGATTGCAAGAGGGTGTTTCTTTTCTTTTTAAAAATATGTTTTTATTGATTTCAGAGAGGAAGGGAAAGGGAGAGAGAGAGATAGAAACATTAGTGATGACAGAGAACCATTGATCGATCGGCTGCCTCCTGCACACCCCCCACTGGGGATCGAGCCCACAACCGGGGCATGTGCCCTTGACTGGAATTGAACCCTGGACCCTTCAGTCCACAAGCCGACGCTCTTTCCACTGAGCAAAACTAGCTAGAGTTGTAACTTCATTTTTCAAGGCAATTTATGTCATAGCCTTCATGTCAATTGGTCAGTTTTGGGTGATTTGAAAAGAGCTACTCATTATAAATTAGACCTTGAGTTCACATGGATAGGATTACCATTTAACATGCATGTTAATCGTATGTCTTTGTCCAAATGTGATAATGTTTCTTATTTTTTAAATATTTTTGATTCTTTGAGATTAGATTGATCCCATATTGCCTTTATTTAAGGTTTACATAAATTTTATGTAAAACATATGTAAAAACCTATACTTCTCACAGCCAAAGCTCTTTTATATTTGTTATTTCCCCTCTGGAGGGCACCAAGCCAGATTGATGGAATTATTAATATACTTTAATTTCTTTTTCCTTTTGGGAATATTTAATGTGCAAAAAGAAGTGAGCATAGAGTAATGGACTCCCATGTACTTACTATCTAGTTTCAACAATTTTTCCAATCTTTCTATTTAAATTCTGGCCTATTTTATACTTTCTTATAGCAATATTAGCCTGTTTACTACCTAACCTGAGAGTGAAAGCTCGGTTTCCTGAACTATTTTAAAGATCTTTCTTTGAAAAATTCCTTTATTCTTCACTTCTTCCTTCCTCTATTCTTTTGCTTCATATTTCCCTATACTGCTTTCCCCCACCCCCAAACTATTTTACTATTCTGCCACAGAATCTCTGGGTAGAATTCTGTACAACAACATTATTTGGTACATATCTCTGATATAGATATCTGATATCTGACATTTTGGATTTTTTGTTTATATTTTTTTTCTGTTTAAACCACATTTCATTAAAAAAAAATCCTCACTATAGAGGACATGCTTTTATTGATTTTTAGAGAGAGAGGAAGGGAGAGAAAGAGAGAGGGAGAGAGAGTGAGCATATCATCGATGCGAGAATGAAATATTGGTTGATTGGTTGCCTTCCACATGTGGCCCTACTGGGGATTGAACTCACAACCTGGGTGTGTGCCCTGGCTGGGAATCGAACTTGCAGCCTCTTGTACTGGACGATGCTCTAACCAGCTGAGCCACACCTGCCAGGGCTAAACCAAACTCCATTTAATAGTTCATCTTGGCTTGGTAGAAAATTAAGTTTTTCTCTTAGTGGTCTTTGGGTTTTAGAACTCTGGTAGATATGTTTATAACTAACTAGAGGCCCGGTGCATGAAATTTGCACTGGTAGGGTCCCTAGGCCTGGCTGGCGATCAGGGCTGATCTGTGGGGCAACAGGCGTGGCGATCGTGGGGGCCCCCGCTGGCACCTGCCTTGGCTGGCCTGGGTCCTGCGGGCTGGGGGCAGCTCCTGCATTGAGCGTCTGCTCCCTGGTGGTCAGTGCTTGTCATAGCGACCGGTTGTTCTGCTGGTCGTTCCATTGTTTGGTCAATTTGCATATTAGGCTTTTACTATATAGGATAACCAGTCTGATCTCAGCAACTATTTCTTTTCAGGGCATTGTCCTTTCTGTTTTATCATGTGGTCTTTCTGGTCTTTGAATCTCCAACCTTTTTTTTTTTTTTTAATATATTTTATTGATTTTTTACAGAATGGAAGGGAGAGGGATAGAGAGTTAGAAACATCGATGAGAGAAACATCGATCAGCTGCCTCCTGCACACTCCCTACTGGGGATGTGCCTGCAACCAAGGTACATGCCCTTGACTGGAATCGAACCTGGGACCCTTGAGTCCGCAGGCCGACGCTCTATCCACTGAGCCAAACCGGTTAGGGCTGAATCTCCAACATTCTTAAAAACAATTCTAAGATTCTATGTTTTATTAAACCATATGTCTCTTTGTATCTAATAGGCAGTTCTCCTCCCTCCCAAATACTTTGAACTGTCAAGGTGCTATGTAAGAGAAAGAGAAAATAAAGAAAGAGACTCTGAGATGAAGAATGCATTAAAAATTCTTCTTGATTATATAAATTAGCAAATATATCTAAAACATTTCTCTAGGCTAATTTTGCATCCTGTGTACTCATATTATTATTTTATGGAGGTTTATAAATATTTTGTTGATTCTTAAACTGTATTTAGAAAAACACATGTGGACCATGGAGTAGATTTGTAATTTTGTGCACATTCTTCTCCTGTGATGATCCTCTTTTTTTCTTTGCCTTTTTCTTTAAATTCTGTGATCTTGGAGAGTTGTGGATCCACTATATGTTTTAAGTTGAGGAATAATTGAGTACAACTTCATATCTGATTACTAATCTCGGGTACTGATCTTCAGTTAACTATGCAGGTGATAATGAGCTCTATAGGAGGAGATCTGCCTCATTCACCATTGTATTCCCAGTTCCTAGCACATGCCTTCCTGGCATGTAGTAGGTGCTCAGAACTATTTGTTGATTGGTTGTTCATGAACTCCAAGTAATGTGGTACTGATTATTTATCCATAAAAGTAAAGTTTATTGTCCTAACCGGTTTGGCTCAGTGGATAGAGCATCGGCCTGTGGACTGAAGGGTCCCAGGTTCGATTCCAGTCAAGGGCATGTACCTTGGTTGTGGGCACATCCCCAGTGGGAGGTGTGCAGGAGGCAGCTGATCAATGTTTCTCTCTCATCGATGTTTCTAGCTCTCTATCCTTCTCCCTTTCTCTCTGTGAAAAATCAATAAAAAATATATTTAAAAAAGGTAAAGTTTATCAGAGACCTTTGATTACTCAGAGACTATTTAAGCACATGGAATATAATTGTAACATTGTGTATTTGTATCTTAAAATTTGAATTGATAGTAAAGTAATGATATTGTTAATAAATCTTTTGCTTAAAGCATTTACATGTTTTAAGAATATGCCAGTGTTTAAAATGTGACTTTATAATGATACTAGAAGCCCAGTGCATGAATTCGTGCATGGGTGGAGTTTCCAGGGGTAGGGTGGGGGGCTGGGATGTGATCAGCCCTCCGGGCGGGTGGTAGGACACCCTTGCTGGCCCGGGATCCAGATCTGTCCCGCTGACATTCGCTCCTGTTGTCAGGAACCACCTGGCGTTTTATATGGTTTCTTCCTTATGGAGTGTTTAGGGAGGAAAAGCAGCCATCGTGCCTGAGGCCGACTTCCAGGAGGCCAGCAGTGCTGTCGGGATTGTGCTGGTGGTGCTGGTCTGTTGGTGCCTGTACTGTTCTCTGGAGATTGGATCTGCAGAACTACTGAGGGACTGAGTGGCTGCCGCCTGGCTGGTGTGCCACACTCACCACCAGTGGGCAGCTCCTGCGTTGAGCATCTGCCCCCTGGTGGTCAGTGTGTGTCATAGTGACTGGTCTTTCGGTTGCTTAGGCTTTTATATATATAGATTTTATCTTTTCCATGATAACCAAACCAAGGTTGCTAGTACACAAATCTCACTAAAAGCTAAATATTTCTGGATGGAGATGAAAAGTATCATAAGTCAGAAAATAGAATAAAACCCACTGAGGACTAAGTAAATTAAATTTTCTTTACCAGTTGGTATTAATTTTTCATTGAATGTTATCTATTACTAAAGTTAATAATAGTTGAAAAACACCTCAGTTACATAAACAAGTACAATTTGAAAATTAGTCTTATACTAAGAACCTGTCTTGTGTTATCAAAAATTGCATTGAAAAACATGTTTCAACAAAGAAAGATAGGTTGGGACATAGACAAGTTCAAACAAGCACTAACATAGTTGTACATAATTTAAAAAGTAAAAACTTTTTTTTCCTTTTGTTAATCCTCACCCGAGGATATTTTTCCATTGATTTTTAGAGAGAGTGGAAGGGAAGGGGAGAGACAGAGAGAGCAAGAGAAACGTTGAGGTGAGAGAGACACATCCATTGGTTTCCTCCTGCATGGCCCGACTAGGGCCGGGGATTGAGCTTGCAACTGAGGTATGTGCCCCTGACTGGAATTGTACCTGGGACCCTTCAGCCGGCGGGCCGATGCTCTATCCACTGAGCCAAACCAGCTAGGGCAGTTTTAACTCATTTTTTAAAAGCTGTTGTATACACTTGTTCAGACTAACATTGCTGAAATGCCCAGTAACACTCAGGAAACTGCAAAATACTGTTCATTTAATCCTTCCTTTTAGTCCCAATTTGTGTTCTCTTAGAGAAATGTCTGTATAGGAAATACCATTTTAAATTGTTTTTAAAAGTGAGGTGTGAACCTAGTTCTTAGTCATAAGGCTATATCTTTTTCAAATCATGCCTCCATCCAGCTGTTTGGGATGCCAGCCAAGTCTGGCCATGTAAATGGGGCTCTTAACTCTATGGTAAGTCATATGTCTGTTTAAATGATAGTAGGGGCAAAGATGTAGGAATAGCGTACACAAATTGGGCTAGCTCCAATGAGGAGCCTGGAGGAGAGTTTTTCTTCGACAGTGTTTGTGAAGAATGGTGTGAATGACAATTAGTAGGAAACTATTCAGGGCCAATTAGCTGCTAATCTAATTGACCTAACTGATGACTTTTTCTTTATATGTGTCTATATGTAAATAGATATTTTATTATTTTAAAATTTTACCATAATTTCAAAAGATGAAATTTTCCTCTTGATTTTTATTTAAATTTAATTTTATTATTTTTAATAAATTCTCTACTTAATTTTGTTTTTAAATTTTTATTTATTGATTGATTTTAGAGTGAGAGAGAGAGAGAGAGAAACATCACCTTGTTGTTCCACTTATTTATGCATTTATTGGTTGACTCTTATATGTGCTCTGACCAGGGATTGAACCTGCAACCTTGGCATATGGATCAATGCTCTAACCAACTGAGCTACCTGGCCAGGGCTCTCTTTTAATTTAATTTAATTTTTATTGATTTCAGAGAAGAAGAGAGAGGGAGAGAGAGGTAGAAACATCAATGATATGAAAGAATCATTGATTGGCTGCCTCCTGCACACCCCCTACCAGGGAATGGGCCCACAACCGAGCATTTGCCCTGACCAGGAATTGTAACATGACCTTCTGGTTCATATTTCACTACTAAACCATTGAGCCACACCATCCGGGCTCTCTTTTAATTTTTAAATTTTACTCAGAGATTCCTTGGGCTTTCTTAATTTTCTTATTTTTTAATTGGAAAGTCCCTCGTGTTTCAGTAGTGAGTTCGCAACCATCATCTCTTCAACAGACAGTCTGGTTTAAAATTCAATTGTATCTTTTGTTTTTATAGTATTCAAGAGGATAATGAAGCAAATATACTCAAACAAGTTCCAGCTCTAAAGAATCGATTTCAGAAACCAAAGCCAAATATAGGAAGAAGAACTGGAAGAAGAGACATTTCCTCAAAGGAAGAGGTGCCAGAGGAGATTGTTGTTTCGGGGAAAAAGACAGCAGCAAGACTAGAAACCTCGCCAAAGGAGAAGGTACCAGTGGAGGCTAGCACTACAAAGGAAACTGAGTCAAAGTTAAAAGAAACTGGGAGAAGAGACATCTCTCTCAGGGAGAAGAAACCAGAAATGACTGACTTCACTGTGGAAACGGAGACAGATTTGAAAGAAACTGGAAGAGAGATTTCTCCAAGGGAGAAGATTCTAGAGGTGACTGGTGCCATTGAGGAAAGAGAGGCGGATTTAGAAGAAACAGAGAAGAGAGAAATATCCACACAGGAAAAGGGCCCAGAGGTCTACACTGTAGGGGAAGAGGAGGCAGGTTTGAAAGAACCTGGAAGGGAGATTTCTCCAAGGGAAGAGATACCAGAGGTAACTATGACTAATGTCACTGAGGAAAGAGAGACGGACTTGGAAGAAACCAGGAGAAGAGAAATATCCACACAGGAAAAGGCCCCAGAGGTCTACACTGTAGGGGAAGTGGGGACAGATTTGAATGAAACTGGAATGGTGATTTCTCCAAGGGAGGAGATACCAGAGGTAACTATGACTAATGCCAATGAGGAAAGAGAGTTGGATTTGGAAGAAACAGAGAAAAGAGAAATATCCACACAGGAAAAGGCCCCAGAGGTCAACACTGTAGGGGAAGCAGAGGCAGGTTTGAAAGAACCTGGAAGGAAGATTTCTCCAAGGAAAGAGATACCGGAGGTGACTATGACTAACACCGCTGCGGAAAGAGAGACAGATTTGAAAGAAACCAGAAGAAGAGAAATACCTACACAGGAAAAGGCCCAAGAGGACAGAATTATAGGAGAAGTGGAGGCAGATTTGAAAGAAATTGGAAAAGAAACTTTCTCAAAGGAAAAGGTATTAGTGGGGATCAGTGCCATAGGGAAAAGGGAGATTAACTTGAAAGAAACTGGAAAAAGAGACATTTCTCTGATGGAAAGGATGGCTGTCTTTAAGGTAACAGAGGCAGATTTGAAAGAAACTGGAAGACAAATTTCCTTGAGGAAAATTGGATCAGAAGAGATCAGTGCTACAGAAGAAATGGTGGCAGGTTTGGATAAAACTGAAAAAATAGGTATTTCTCTAAGGGAAAACGAGCCAGAAGTGACTGGGACCTCACTACAAACTGAGACAGATTTAATGCAGAGCAGAAGTGCTGATTGCAGTGCTGTGCCTTCACTAAATATCAAAGTATGTACTTTTCTGTCCCTAAACATTTCTTATATTAAAAGAGAAACATGTAAATTGACCGTCCCTCCGCTATGCTCACCAACCAATCAGGAGTAAGTATGCAAATTAACCTGACAAAGACGGCAGGTTAATTTGCATACACAGGCGCCGGGCGGAGAGCAGAGCGGGAGAGCTGCCAGAGAGTGGAGCAGCTTGGGGAAATTGGCTCCCCAAGCCGCCAGAGAGAGAGCTGGTGGCTTGGAGGACTTGGCAGAGTGGGAGGCCATGGGACAGAGACAGAGCAGGAAGGGAAAACCAAGATCATGGGGAGCAACAGGAATTCTGGGAATAGTAGTTTTGGTGGCAGCCCCAGGACCGGGAGCACCAGGAATGCTGGGAATCGTAGTTCTGGTGGCAGACGGATCTCCTAGACACTAGAGCAAAGTGTCTGGAGCAAGTTACTGTTGTGGTGGGGGATGGAGGGAAAGCAAAGGTGAGAGACATAAGTAAAATCAGGTGTCTAGGAAAAATTAAAGGGAAGATATCCTAAAATTTCCAGGAAATCTCCATCAATGAAGCAAAGAAAAAAAAATGCCTCTGTTATTCCTCTGTTATTCTGTGAGCAACAAACCAAACTGAGTTGGGGTCTCAGACAATTCGCTCATATGATTGCAAAGACAGACAGAAACTCCCGGATTGGAGAGGGCTCCCAGATTGGAGAGGGTGCAGGTTGGGCTGAGGGACCTCCACACCCCACAGTGCACGAATGTCGTGCACCGGGACTCTAGTTTTTTTTATAATGCTCTTTCAGAGAAACATAAATATAATTGCATTTCTGAGTCCAACAATGTTTAAAATCTCTAAAGTCTAAAGTCTTTCTTAGTCCTAAATTCTATGTTTTGGGACCTCGAAGAAAAAAGAATAATTAAAATTTTTTTAATTGTGGAAAAGATACTATTCTTAATGTCAATTTGAAGTTACTCTTTTAGATAAAAGGAATAAATGAAGTTGGAATTATTTCTTTTGACTATAAGTGTATCAGCTTTTCTCTGTTTTTCCTGTCCCACCCCATTTACTTCATTTTTAAAAGTTATTTTTATTAAAAGTTTTCAGTTATTTTTTTTATTTTTTTAATATATTTTATTGATTTTTTACAGAGAGGAAGGGAGAGGGATAGAGAGTTAGAAACATCGATGAGAGAGAAACATCGATCAGCTGCCTCCTGCACACTCCCCACTGGGGATGTGCCTGCAACCAAGGTACATGCCCTTGACTGGAATTGAACCTGAGATCCTTGAGTCCGCAGGCCGATGCTCTATCCACTGAGCCAAACTGGTTAGGGCAAAAGTTTTCAGTTATTTGAAGTTCATCCTATTCTAACATTTTCAAGGACTTTTTTTTTTTTTTTTGAACGTACAGCAATGGCATTTTTGGCTTGGAAATATAAATATGCAATATGTAAAGAAGAGTTAACGGAATTTTGTGTCTTAACATTTGTAAATTTTGTTTTATTTAAAAATTAAAAAAATAAACTTCTGAATTTTTAAAGGAAAGTGTTTAGATTATAGTAGGATTTTTGTTTGAGATGCTCAAGGAATCTTGTATATGTGCTGATTTACTGTGACTATTCTTCCAGAACATTAGCAGTGAAGTCCTATCTGTGGTGCATACACCTGTAGAGGAAAAGGGAAATTCTGAAAAGGAAGTGTCCAGCCAGTTGAGTCATTGGAAGACTTCTTTGAAGACTTCTGAACTTGCTAAAACAGAAGACCAGGGGACACCATGTGCAGATGTTCCAGAGCAATTTTCAGATATTAATTCAAGGTAAAATTTTATAGATCTGTGTGCTGTTAAAGAGCATATAAAGTTATATTTACAGTTTATGTTAATTAAGTAAGATTTCAAGACAATCTATAGCATAGTGTTAGAGAGTTTAAGCTAGTTTGGGGAAGAGTGGGAGAGAGGATTGAGGATATTCTGACAGTTGATTGTGAGAATTACTAACATACAGAATTGTATATAATACATACTCTTAAATAAATCATATGGGTGTGATAAACCTATATTTTCCTTGTGCAAAGATGATATAGTTCCTAGGCTTATATCTATTTGGGTTGTACCACTCATTTTTTCAGAAGTTACCAAATAGTCCAGTTTGTTTTCTTGTTAAGAATCAGAATTAAATATTTACTGCCAATCTCTAAGGTTGTCCTAAGACTCCTCTCCCACTGCCCCTTCAGTTCATTCTAAAGTTTGATAATCCTTGTTCCAAAAGCAAATCTCTTCCTCAAGAACAGAAGCCATTTAAACCAGCACCTTTTATGAGAAGTCGATTCAAAAGACCAAAACCAAACTTATCAAGAGCAGCTTTAAAAAGAGAGACTATGGAAGCAGAAAAACATGTACCTGGGAAGAAATTGGAAGTGGATAAAATTGAGACTATTATGATACAACAGGATGGTGAACAAATGAACATTCTCCCTTCTCAATATGTGAGTGATATTTAAGATGGAGGTTCTTTTGTTTTAGTTAATAAAGTAAAATGCTTGGAATTGAAATTTCACAAGTATTTCCTCATACAATTTTTACCATGTGTGATTTTGTTGTAGCTGTACTTAATGTGCCTCATTGTTCCACATGGTTTGTGTAAGAATATCAGATCTCTATGATGGGCAAGTATGTCATGGAACGAATTTAAGAAGCCTGGGCTGTATGTAGTTTAAGTTCTGACCTTTGTTTGCTGTGTGATTATAGCCAAATGATGAACCAGTTTCTTCATAGGGAAAATGGGAATGACAATTTTTTATTTCAGTCTGTTGTGAAGATGAAATAAAAAGTTAAGAGCTTGGCCCTGACCAGTGTGACTCAGTTTGTTGGAGCATTGTCCCTGAAAGGTCTCGGGTTTGATTCCTGGTCAGGGCACATACCCAGGTTGGGGCTTTGATCCAATCGATGTTTCTCACATTGATGTTTTTTTTTTCTTTTTCTCCCTTTCTCTCTCTAAAATCAATTAAAAGTACATATCCTTGGGTGAGGATTTAAAAAACAAAGTTAAGAGCTTGATAAGAGTTAAAGGAGTTTATTTACTTGGTTCATAAATTTACGATTATGTGATGTAGCATCAAAAACTTTGAAATGAGCCCGGCCATTATTACTCGGTGGTTGAGCATTGACCTAAGAACCAGAAAGTTGTGTTTCAGTTCTCTGTGAGGTCACATGCTGGGGTGGCAGACTCGATCCCTAGTAGGGGTTGTGCCGGAGGCAGTAAATCGATGATTTTCTCTCATCAGGATGTTTCCATCTCTCTTCCTCTCTCTTCCTCTCTGAAATCAACAAAAATATATAAAAAAAAACTTTGAAATGAAATAACACTCATAAATTCTAAATATGTAAAGTACTTTTTTGAATTAAAATTCTTATTTTGCATCTTAAAATAGCTTAGTTCTTATTATACTTGAACATTTGTATTTTATTCTTCTAATCTTATGTTTTAAAAGATAAATCACTTTTTTATTGATTATTTTATTTGATTATAAAAATTCCAAATTGGAAAAAATATAGAATCTAAATAGAGAAAGTCCCCTATAATGTTCATCTGTCCTTGCCAAGTTAATCATGTAGCAATTTTGAATCTATCCACCGAGACTTTTTTTATTTAAGATTTTTAAATTGCTTTTTTAGAGCAAGGATAGGGAACCTTTTTTCTGCTAGGGGCCTTTTGGATATTTATAACATCCTTCTTGGGCCATACAAAATTATCAACTTAAAAATTAGCCGGCAAACATTTAGTTAACTCAGGTTTAATGCTTTGTCAGGGCCAGACCAAATGATTTTGCAGGCCTTACATTCCCCACCTCTGTTTTAGAGAGAGAGGAAGGGAGAGGGAGAGAAAGAGAGAAAGAAACATTGATGTGAGAGAAACATTGATTGGCTGCCTCTGGCATGCCCCGCACCGGGGGATCGAGCATGCAGTCTAGGCATGTGCCCTGACCAGGAATCGAACCAGCAACACCTTGGTGCATGGGTTGACGCCCAACCAAAAAGCGACATCAGTCAGGGCAACACAGACTTTTCTAAGTATAGTTACATATTATATAAATAATAACGTGAGGGTATTTTCATTGTTTTACAAAAACGACATCATAGCTTGCCTTCTGATTTTTTCCACTTACAATATTGCGAACATCTTTTTTTTTTTTTTTAATCCTCACCCGAGGATATGTTTTTATTGATGTTTTAGAGAGAGGAAGGGGAGAGAGACAGAGAGAGAAACATTAATTGGTTACCTCCCATACACACCCGACGGGATTGAACCCGTAACCTAGGTATGTGCCCTTACTGGGAATTGAACCTGTAACCTTTGGCTGTATAGGATGACACTGCAACCTACTGAGCCACCCTGCCAGGGCTGTGAACATCTTTTTGGATCAGTATTTAGAAATTTTTAAATATATTTTTATTGATTTTTAGAGAGGGAAGGAGGGAGGGAGGGAGGAAAGAAGAAAAGGAGAGAGGGAAAGAGAGAGAGAAACATTGAAGTACGAGAGGTATCCATTGGCTACCTCACGCACATACCCTGACTGGGGATTCAGCCTGCACCTGGCCTTGTACCCTGACCGGGAATTCAACCAGTGACCTTTCAGAGCATAGATGACGTTCAGCTGGCTGGAGCCACATCGGCCAGGGCAGTATTTAGAAATTTATCTTTTGAATAGCTCTATACTATTATATTATGAAGAAATTATAATTTATTTATTCAGTCCCCTAGTGATAGATTTGTGTTGTTTTCAATTTTTTATTTGTATTTTCTTTAGCGTAATGCCCTTTTTTTCCCCTCTTTTTTTTTTTGGCAGTGGGACACACACAGAATAATATTGCTATAATAAATATCCTTTTATATAATTTTCTAGATATTTATTTGAATATTTTTATAAGATATATTTCTAGAAGTAGAATAGTTGGAAAATAAAATTTTTAATAGATCTGCCCTATTGTTCTCTACAAAGACTATACAAATTTATTATTCTAATAGTATATGAAAGTTTCTATTTCCCTATACTTTTACCAACCCTCAATGAAATTTTTTAAATCTCGTTCTAGGATCTGTCTTCCCTGATGACATCAAGAGAAAAAGACAAATCAGATCACAGGCAAGAGGAGGCTGGGATGTTACCATGTGAACTGACAGAAAAGAACCTTTCACCTTCAAGTTTTTGTGAATCTGAAGAGGTCTCTCAGTCTACACAAGCCCAGGAAAAGGAATTACTTATTTCTATGGGGTAAACAGTGATAGTCCTTTGAAAATCTAAAATAAGACAGAGTTCTTTCAAATACTTTTTTTAAAAATTAAGATTATTAATGTATTTTAACAGTGAATATAAAGAATTTTGTATTTGATTTATTTTTATTCTTATGGTAGACTGCCTGTAAAATTGAAAATCAGATTGAGTTCAACACCTTTTATGCTTGTCTGCTTATGTTCACTGTTCACTGCTTAAGATCTTACACAAAGCAATGCATTTAAGAAATATATGTATATAAGGTATTATTTGTCTTTTAAAAAATTGTGGTAAAAGCCCTAGCAAGTTTGGCTCAGTGGATAGAGTGTTGGCCTGCAGACTGAAGGGTCCGGGTTCGATTCCGGTCAGGGGCACATGCCTGGGTTGCGGGCTCAATCCCCAGTACAGGGCGTGCGGGAGGCAGCCGATCCTTGATTCTCTCTCATCATTGATGTTTCTATCTCTGTCTCCCTCTCCCTTCCTCTCTGAAATCAATAAAAATATATATTTTTTAAAATTGTGGTAAAATACATAGTAGATAATATTTAGCTTTTAACCATTTTTTAAAGTGTATAATCTAATGACATTAAGGACATTTACATTGTGCAACCACTGCCACCATCCATCTCTAGAACTTTATTCTCCCAACCTAAAAGTCTGTATTCATTAAACAATAACTCCCCTTTCCTCCCTTTCTCCAGTTCTTGGCAACCAGGATTGTACTTTCTTTCTATGAATATGAATATTGTAGGTACCTCATATAAATTCATTACCTTTTTTTTTTTTTAATCCTCACCCAAGGATATTTTTCCATTGATTTTTAGAGTGGAAGGAAGAGGGAGAGACAGAAATATCGATGTGAAAGAGACACATCGATTGGTTGCCTCCCACATGCAACTAGACCCAGGACTGGGGATCAAGCCTGCAGCCGAGGTACCTAGTATGTGCCCTTGACCAGGTGGAATCAAACTCGGGACCCTTCAGTCTGCTGGCCAACGCTCTAACCATTGAGCAAACCAGCTAGGGCTCATTACCTTTTAATAATTGAAATAATATGTCCTTTTATAAAACAAGGTATATTTATAATCAGAAAGTAAATTGTTATTGAGAGGGTAATTTTATTAGAGGATACTCAAATGTTACATTTTTACAGTAGTTTTCATCTTTTTACAGTCAAGTTCCTCTATTTTTCTTTGCCCCTCTTTCTAGGACTCATAATAATATAAACACTTTTCAACAAGAAAAAAAGGAAAGTATTATCCATTCTACTCGACCAGTTAGGGGCCGCCTTCAGAGACCTAGACCAAACATAAAAAAGGCTTTACAGAGGCAAATGGTAGAAAAAGGTGAAGCCAAAGGCATAGTTGAAGAAGAAAGGACAAAATTACAAAAAGATGAAACTAAAAAGAAATTCCTGAGTGTGGTGAGTCATTGTCATGTAATTGAGTTGAGCCTTTTAATGCAAATTAAAATATTAAATGATAGCTCAGTCTTGTCTTATGTAATTTGACACTTACTGTACTCAGTGATTACATAATCTATCTAGTTTTGTTTCAGATTTACCGTTCTGAATGTTAAAAAAAGTAAATATAGGTTTATTTTTTCCTTACTAATGAACTACTCATTGTGACGATTTTCAATAAATACAAAATAACTACCCCAACACTGACCACATGAGATTACCACTAAAAACTGTTGTTGTGTCTTACCAGATGTATCCCCGTGCATGCATATGTGGATACATATGTAAATTTAAATACTCAAATGATTACATGCATGCTATTTTGTGACAACTGTTTTTCATTTAATATATTAACTGACTTTCTGTGTCAAGAATACAGGGATACATTATTTTTAACTGCTGCATAAACATTCTGCTCTTTGAATGATAGTTAAACCATCTCTTACTGATGACTCTTGTGATATTAGAAGCAAATCTTAGTAGTGTAATGTCCGTTTCAACAGTTCTTGTTTTTCTGTCCTTTTCTCTGTCTGTTATAGTAAAAATCTAGATTTAAAGTGATTGTAATTTTTATTTGAACCTCCTGATTCTTTAAAAAAACAACAACATTAAACTTCTTTTGGAGGGGCGTTCATAACAGATGGGTATTGTACTTTTAAAAGCATCACTTAAACATATTACTGCAAAAATCTTTTAAGCTTTCTAAATTAGGCAATTATGTTTTGGACAGCAAATCATGAACATACCCAGTTTGAGTCTTCATTTTAAAAAACTAAATGTCTATCTTAATGTTCAAAATAATTTAGAAAGCATATTCTGTTGTTTTTTAAAAAAATACGCAAGTATGGTTTTGTCATTTCAGCCAAATTATCAAATTGGAACTGAAATTGAAGTTATATCCTCCAAAGTTTCTGAAGGAAGAATGTATGAAAATCAGAGTCATGCGGCTCTTCTAGAAAACCTTCATGTTAACAAAGTTGATGTTTTAGATAAAAAGATGAGGTGAGTGTGCCTTTAAATCAGAAAGCATCAAACTTTCCAAAGATAAAGGTTGGGTTTTTACATAATTAATTTTATATAACTTCACATCTTAAAAATTTATGAAAGTATAAAGTAATAATTATGAACTAGAATATATTTTAAATATATTTTTATTGATTTCAGAGAGGAAGGGAGAGCGAAAGGTAGAAACATCAATGATGAGAGAGAATCATTGATTGGCTGCCTCCTGCACGCCCCCCACTGAGGATCGAGCCCGCAACCCAGCCATGTGCCCTTGACTGGAATCGAACCTGGAATCCTTCAGTTCACAGGCAGATGCTATATCCACTGAGCCAAACCGGCTAGGGCAGTGGTCGGCAAACCGCGGCTCGCGAGCCACATGCGGCTCTTTGGCTCCTTGAGTGTGGCTCTTCCACAAAATACCTGCTGGGGGTAGGGGCCATGGGATGTTGGGGGGGGGGCGATTGGGACCCTGATAGGGCCATTTGACCACTGCAGTGCATGGCATAGCAATCGGTCGTTCTGGTTGTTCCATCGTTCTGGTTGCTGGGCTTTTATATGTATAGATTATACTTAAGTTAGATATAATTTGTTTTCCCAAATGCATTAGTCTGCGCTAGATGTATTAGTTAGCATCATAACCTTGTTAGAACTTCTGTGAACTTCCTTGATGTTTCACTGACAGAAGAACTTAGGTAGATACATTTGAAAATGTAACTAAGTACTTTTTTCTGGGTAATTTATTAGAAATATTACTTAAGAATAGTCTTTAATATAGATCATTTAGAGAACCAATGATAGGCACATATCCAGTTATTCTTATAAATATCCACATTTATATTAGTTTTAAGCTTTCTAATTCAGAATTCACATCTTTGCCAGTTATGTCTTCCCAGGAAGCCTTAGACTTGGATTGCCTTGGAGGCTATGGCTACTCTATTAAATGTTTAAATCTTGTCTTTCTATGTTTTGGCTGATAAAATGGGTTTTATTGAGATTCTTATGACACTGACTATCAATAAACCTTTTTCTATGAGCTGATAGGCATGTGGAAGGAGAAGAGACACTAGCTTTTCAAGCCTGCTTGTGAACCAGTAGGACCATCTATGCTTGTTGTGACCACTAAACATTTGTTCATGCTTCAGAGCCCAGTTGAAGCATTTGTTTCAAGTGCCGTTATGAATTCCATCTTCAACTACTAGAATTTTTTTTCTAGTTATTACTATGAAAATTACTTAAAGTAGAATGAAACCACAAACCAGGATCAATGAAAGTAACAAAGATTAATATTATTGTAAAACTATTTCCCAGGCTATACAGAAAATGGATGTTATACTGTAAAAGCTTTTATGTTCTTCCTTTCATTCAGCATAGCAAATTTACATATAGGCCTTTGAACATAGGATTGGTTTGTGTAAAAAATTGTTTAACACCTGGTACATTAAAAAAGAACTCTGATTTTTGTTCTTCAAGATGATTTGTACTTCATTCTAGAAATGAACATAAAACTTATGTTTCTAGCCCAGCACAATTGATAAGAAGGCAGTTCCAAAGCCCTGAGCCAAATTTGGGAAGAGCACATGATAAGAAAGAGGAAAGAGTTATAGAAAAAGACAGAGCAGATCTGGATGAGGCCTGGAAGCCAGAAGATAATTTGCTGCAGCAAGGAGATTCTGACACCCAGCTCCTTCAGAAAGTAAGTTTGAAAATATATAATTTTTATCAGTGGGCTGTATTTTGTCAGGATCATGAAGAAAAACATTAAAAATATTTAATTTTATATTGTCATTATTTTCTTGAAAATTGAGTGGCATTCTAATATTATAAAAACTTAGAAACCAGTCATGGTGTGTGTGTGTGTGTGTGTGTGTGTGTGTGTGTGTGTGTGTGTCTAAGCAAGCTTGGGACTCTAGGTCAAACTACCAAATCAAATTGCCATAGAGATTGTTTTTGTGGTAATATTAGCTGTTTCTTCTTAAATTGAAGGAAAAAGCTGAGCTTCTGACATCTCTGGAGGTTTCAGCAAGAAAAGATTGTGTAGGTTCCGAAGAGGCTGGTTTGGCCAAGAAAGATCTTCAGTCAGAAGTTGAACCATCAGGAAGTGTTGGACAGAAAACTGTAGGGGATAATTCTGTGTCTTCAGTTGTTGAAGAGCAGCATCTCAGTAAATTAGCAAGGTAAAATTTTACATAACTACTTTCAGCAGAAGAAATAAAAACTTATTCTTTATGGATGTCCTACCTTAATTTATTAATAGAGTAAGAGATGTCTTGTTAACAGAAGTGTAAATTGTTTTTTATCGACAGGTCTATTTCTTTTCCCTTTTGATTTTATTTACTGAATATTTACTTCCTTTGGATCTTTTTTTTTTTCCATATATTTTATTGATTTTTTTACAGAGAGGAAGGGAGAGGGATAGAGAGTTAGAAACATCGATCAGCTGCCTCCTGCACACCCCCCACTGGGGATGTGCCCGCAACCAAGGTACATGCCCTTGACCGTAATCGAACCCGGGACCCTTTGGTCCACAGGCCGACGCTCTATCCACTGAACCAAACCGGTCAGGGCTCCTTTGGATCTTTTTAGGAAGATTTTCTTTACCCTACATTTAAAATCTATGGTTATTAAGTATGGTAGATATGAGCAGAAGCCTGACCAAAGAGTAGTATGCAGTACCTAAATAATTAGAGTACTAATTCAAATAGGGGTACAAACACCGGTGAAGGGTACCCTCTTCCATCATTTTCAAGAAAAGTGGAAGGGAACTAAGTTCTTAAAACCAACATTGTTTTGATGGATATTTTGCATCCTCTTTTTTTCTTTTATCCTAATCTGTTCACCAAATAGGAATAACCAGTATCATTTTTTAACCTCCTATTCTGTATTTATTGGCCCATTGACTTTCATTCCTTTTTCCTCTGATAATTTCCAGTCTTGTGTTTTATCTCCCCTTAGATAGCAAGGGAGAAAATAGCCCAGAAATAAAACTTACTATGAAAAATTTGTGGGTAGATAACTAAGACTTTTATTTATTTTTTAAGAATTGTATTTTTTATGTTTTTATATTCAGATAACTCTGAATGAGAAACTAATAGTAAGTTTCTTTTTTTCACAGTATAAGTTTTTGACAGAATGAGTGGTGGGAGTTTTCATTTTAAGGCTTGAGTTGGGATTTCAGTCTAAAAGTTTGGTTTTCATTAAAATTATCCTGTGTGTGCAGTGACTATGTTGTTATTTTGATTAAACCTCCAGCCATTCACAACTGTTAAAAGAATCAAATTACTCTAAAATTGCTCTCAATCAAAGAACAGCTATCTCTTCTGCCTCTGGATATGAGATGGATCATACTGAAAGGAGAATGCATCGAAAGATCAAACCAACTGTGAGCAAAGGGCGTGGATCAAAACGAATTCGGAGTAAGACTTCTAAGAAGGAACCTAGAGCTCCCAAGGCCATGCTGGTGACTCTTCGGGCTTCCCAGGAAGAGGATGAAGATGATGTTGAAGATTTTGAATCTGCCTATGAAGAAGAAAGCTATCATCTTGCTCCAGAAGAAATAAACAAAGCTCCAGTGTTTGTACCTGTTGGTCTCAGATCTCCTGAACCTGTTTCTACTCATATTGAGGAAACGATGGAAGAGGTAGTTTCTTTTTGAGTGCTTGGGACTTTATCTTACTTGTATTTTTCTCTTAGTGGATCATTTTTTCTTCTCTTAGTGAATATTAGGATTTGGAGAGTTCATTTTTTTTTTTTAAAATATATTTTATTGATTTTTTTACAGAGAGGAAGGGAAAGAGATAGTTAGAAACATCGATGAGAGAGAAACATCGATCAGCTGCCTCCTGCACACCCCCTACTGGGGATGTGCCCGCAACCAAGGTACATGCCCTTGACCGGAATCCAAACCTGGGACCCTTCAGTCCGCAAGCTGACGCTCTATCCACCAAGCCAAACCGGCTAGGGCGAGAGTTCATTCTTTAAGTTACCTCTACCAAATGTAATTTTTATAGGCTTAGGCTGAGTTCTGGTTAGTAGAGAAGGTAGAAGAGACATATATCTGTATACTCTTAATTGTGGTAAAATACACATAACATAAAATTTACCATGTTAACCATTTTTGAGTCTATAGTTCAGTGGCATTAAGTATATTCATTGTGCTATACCATCATCACCATCCATCCCCAGAACATTTTTTATCTTGCAAAACTAAAACTCTGTACGTATCAAACAATAATTCCCCATTACCCTCTCCCCTTTAGGTTGTGCTAACCACCATTCCACTTTTGTCTTATGACTACTTTAGGTACCTTGTATTTCTTGTACAGTATTTATCTTTTTTGTTAGTAGTTTGTTTCACTTAGCATAATGTTTTCAAGGTTCATCTATGTTTGATCATGTGCCAGAATGTCCTCCTTTTTAAAGGATGAATAATATTCCATTCCACGTTTTGTTTATTCATCTGTCAGTGGACAGTTGGGTTACTGCCACCTTTTGGATAAAATAAAGAATGCTGCTATGGCCCTAACTGGTTTGGCTCAGTGGACAGAGCATTGGCCTGCGGACTGAAGGGTCCCAGGTTCGATTCCGGTTGGGGGCATGTACCTTGGTTGCGGGCACATCTCCAGTGGGAGGTGTGCAGGAGGCAGCTGATCGATGTTTCTCTCTCATTGATGTTTCTAACTTTCTATCCCTCTCCCTTCCTCTCTGTAAAAAATCAATAAAATATATTTAAAAAAAAAAAGAATGCTGCTATGAACATGGATATACAAATATCTCTTCTAACTCCTGCTTTTAATTTTTTTTGGTAATATACCTAGAAGTGGAATTGCTGGATTGTATGGTACATTATAAATTTATTTTAATTTGTTTAAATTTTAAATTTCACTGATTTTTAAAAAAAATACGTTTTTATTGATTTTAGAGAGAGTGGTAGAGAGGAAGGTAGGGGGGAGAGAGAGAGAGAGAGAAAGAGAGAAAGAAATATAGAAATATCGATGAGAGAAACATCGATAGGCTGCCTCCTGTGCACCCATCACTGGGGATTGAACCCACAACCCGAGCATATGCCCTGACCTGGAATCGAACTGGCAACCTCACAGTGCATGGGACGATACTCAAACAACTGTGCCATAGTGGCCAAGGCCCATTTTAAATTTTTTTAGCAACCACCATACTGTTTTCCATAACAGCTGCATAACATCATTGTACATTCCCATCCATAGTTTACAAAGGTTCTAATTTCTTCACATCCTCATCAACACTTGTTATTTTCTTTTTCTTTCTTTCTTTCTTTTTTTTGGATATTTGCCATCCTAATGGATGTGAGATGGAGGAACATACTACTTCAACTTACTTTATTATAAAAGCTCCTTACTCCTTTGCCTCTAGGTCTAGTATTTCAACTTTGTAACTTTAAAGTTTTCTGTTTTGCCTCAGTTTTCAATGATTTACGTGGTTTATAGAGTAGCATATATCAATCAGTTTTGTATTAAGTACTCATGATAGTTTCTGAGTCATTTGAAACAGAATCAGGAGTGAACTGAGATGGTATTGATGGTAATAATAAAAGAAGTAGGATACATAAAACAATTCAAATAATGTTAAGTTACCCAGAATTAATGGATTACTGAATCTATAAATTTACATTTATGAATGGTGGTCCAAACCAACTTTTTTTATTTTTATTTTTATTGATTTAAGAGGGGAAAGGCAGAGGGAGAGAAAAATAGAAATGTCAATGATGAGAGACAGCCCAGCCAGCATGGCTCAGTAGCTGAGCATCTACCTATGAATCAGGAGGTCATGATTCAATTCCCCGTCAGGGCACATGCCTGGGTTGTGGACCCGATCCCCAGGTGGTAGCAAATCAGTGATTCTCTCTCATCCTTGATGTTTCTATCTCTCTTTCCCTCTCCCTTCCTCTCTGAAATCAATAAAAAATTTTTTAATAATGAGAGAGAATCATGGATCGTCTGCCTCCTGCACACCCCCTACTGGGGATCGAGCCTGCAACCTGGGCATGTGCCCTTGACCAGAATCGAACCAGGACCCTTCAGTCCGCAGGCTGATGCTCTATCCACTGAGCCAAACCAGCTAGGGCCCAAACCATCTTTCTTCACTATTAATAATAACACGTTAAGTGTTGTAATGCTATTGAGTTAGAATGGTTGAAGGTAAACAAAAATGATGTAAATTCAAGTTGTTTCTTCTAACTAAAAGTTCAAAGTAAAGATAGTGAATTTAAGCTTTAGTTGAAACTAAGAAAATGCAAAAGGAAGGTTAATTTTGTGCAAGGATAGCTGTTTAACACTGCATGTGAATTTAATTAGCTATATGTTTTATATTTTACAGATTTCTTTGGGTGAAAGGCAAATTGCTAGTCAAAACTAATGTCAGAAATTTCTGAAAATCAGGTTTCAGGATTTATCCCTGAATTAATATAGAATGCCTTCTTAAATAGCATTAATCATAATAATTGAGTAAAGAAAGTTAAATTTTTATTCTTTATGGCAAGATTACTAAGGCAGGGAAATTGTTTTTATGTTAGAAAATGTTTCCTTAAAAAGCATTGAAATACAATGGCATATTATCCTATATAATAAAAGTGCAGTATGCAAATTATCCCCTCAACCAGAGTTCTTCCAGGAGTTTAACTAGGGGGCGGGCTGGCCTGGGGAAGGGAGGGAGGCCCTGGCGCAGGCAGGTGGCTGGGGGAAGGGAGGGAGGCCCTGGCCAGCGGCGGTAGCAGGTGGCTGGAGGACGGAGGGGAGTACCCAGCTGGTGGCGGGCAGCCGCTAGGGACCCTGCAAGTGCAGAAATTTTGTGCAATGGGCCTCTAGTTAAATCATAAAGGAATATAAAATATTGATATATACTACAGTATGAATCGTGAAACCTTGAAAACATTGTGTTAAGCGAAAGAAGCCAGTTACCAAAAACAAATCACATATTATATTATTCTATTCATATGAAATGTCCAAAATAAGAAAATCTATAGAGGCAGAAAGTAGATTACTGGTTTCTTAGGGATGAAGGTATGGGTTTCTTTTTTGAAGCAGTAAAAGTGTTCTAAAGTGACTGGTGATGGGTGTACATATTTGTGCATAATCCAAGAAACATTATATTATACTAAAGGCCCAGTGCACAAAATTCATGCATGGGTAGGGTCCCTAGTGGCTGCCGGTTGCCGGCCGGGGTGCCTCCCTTCGCTAGCTGCCTGCCACTGCCGGCCCACCCCCTGGTCATACTCCCAGTCAAACTCTCGGTTGAACTCCTGGTTGAGGAGACAATTTTTTTACACACACACACACACACACACACACACACACATATACGTATATACTTTAAATGGGTGAATTTTATGGTGTGTAAATTATATCTCAATGAAGCTGTTAAAAAGTAAAGCTTTGACACTGGATGGTGTTCAAAGAACCAACTCTCAATTATCTGTAATATTCCCATTTTCATGCACTTTTCAGAAAATATTTTGTCTTTTCAAATCACTTGAACTTTTTTTTATCATCCCAGGCCTGTAGGACATTAGCATAGATTTTTCTCTAATGTTTGCTTCTGAGGATACAGACACAGAACACACAGATGTTACTATAATATGTCTTGAAGGCAGATTTTCATACTTGACTCTGTATTCAGTTCCTACTGAATCACACAGTCTTTTATACTCTTTTTTCTGTTAATAAGGGAATAAGAGCCACACTCTCTTATATGTAGTCTAGGAGAGAAATTTTAGTCTTTTTAGTTCCCAGATTATAGGGATCTTTGACCAGTAACACTGCTAAATGAAGGGTAAATGTGAGTAAACCCATTATTTTACATAGCCATTGACATGGCTATCAAGAATGATACAGGTTTTGGGAGACGGGAGAGGGTAGTTGCTTTGGTGGGGGAGAGGGTAATATCCTATCTAATAAAAGCCTAATATGCTAAGTATCTGGTTGACCAGTCAGCTGTTCAACCAATCAAACCGTAATATGCTAATGATATGCTAAGGCCGCTCAACTGCTCGCTATGATATGTGCACTGACCACCAGGGGGCAGACACTCCGATTGGTAGCTTAGCTTGCTGCTGGGGTCCGGCCAATTGGGACTGGGCAAGACAGGCTAGACATGCCCTGGAGCCCTCCTGCGGTCCCTCCCCAGGTGGCCAACCTCCCGAATCTCTTCCTGGCCCCAGTCATACACCAGTGGGGTCCCTCAGCCTGGCCTGCTCCCTCTTGTAATCTGGGACCCCTTGGGGGATGTCAGAGAGCCGGTTTCGGCCCGATCCCGAATTCGTGCACCAGGCCTCTAGAATATATTTAAGAGCTTTCAACTCTATTATAGTACTTAAGGCAGTGTATAGTTAGTTGATTATAAATCTGTTTTTCTTAGATTGTGAGTTCCTTGAAGGCAGGGACCAAACTTGTCTCATTCAGCTTTGTATCCTTTTATCTGCAGCCCTCTACTTTTTAGGAAGCACTCCATAAATGCTAACAGACTGATGAGATTAATTATGTGAAAGTAGGGACAAAGTGGGGATAATGGAAAATCAAATGCTAGGTACGAGGAAAATTAGCCTTGGAAAAGTTGCTTACTGGTTATAAGACTCGCAGGCCCCTCAGAAGCCTTACATGTTTTACTTTTGCCAAATTGATGTCAAATCAGTGTAAAAATGACTATTCTTCAGTTTTTTAATTGTGTATGAATCTGGATTATTTTTTTCAGTTTACCATTTTATTTTACTTGTTTGTCTGTGTATAGTATGCCAATATGAAATAATGAGACTTTTCATTTTGACAGCTTGAAATAACCGTGAATGTCCCAGATATTGGATTCATAACTGTTGATGAACATCAGCTCTCAAACACAGATGTGACCACTCAGGAAATGAAACAAGAAGAAAACTTGAATGTATTATCAGTTGTAAGCATCCATTTTAATGTTTTGTGTTTAATTCTTTGTTTACTTTCAAAAGACTAGAAGCTTGGTGCTCTCCCTCTGGGGAGCACAGCCACGCCTTTCCCCATCTTCTTCTTTCCCTCGGTGCATTACCTTTGCTTTTCTCTCTCTGAAGCTCCAAGGGCCCTTCTTTTGCTTCTATAACTTGTTTCCCAAGCCTCCACAGCCCAACGGGCTCACTTCTACCTTTGTAACTTTTTTAAAAAAAGACTGGAAGTTTATTTTGAATACTTTAGGTTTACAAGCAGTTCACTAATTTTTGTCATGTAGGGAGCTGTAAGTGTGAATAGTAGAACTGATGAATAATCTATAGGTTTTGTATTTAACCTGAAGAGCAGTGAAGAGCAGTGATCTTTGTGTATGTGTGGGTATGCTCATAATCTTATGTTGCATTAAATCTATACCAAATATAAATTATTTGGAATGTATTTAATTGCATTTTGCTTGGTATTCTTTCTTATTTGGTTAGAATTTATCTTAATTTTGAAAATGAAGACTTGAAATTACAACTTTTTAAAAACATCTTTATTAAGACACAGTTCACACACCCTACAGTTCACCCATTTAAAGTGTACATTTCAATGATTTTTAGTATACAGTTATGTGCAAACATCATCACAGTTAATTTTAGAACATTGTCATCACTTCAAAAAGAAACCCCATACCCATTAGCAGTTGCTCCCCACTGCTTCCCATCCTTCCCCAGGTCTAGCCAACCAATCTACTTTCTGTCACTATAGATCTGTGTATTCTGGACATTGCATGTACACTGAATGGCCCGATTATTATGACCACCCCATCAGTAGTTCATTGATACTTCCAAAATACTGAGTATTGAAAACTTCCTAAGCAAATACTCTCAAGGTTTTATTATTATTATTATTTGCATAATTAATTCACTTCATTGTACTAATGGGGTGATCATAATAATCTGGCCGGTCATAATAATCTGGCCATTCAGTGTAAATGGACTCACGGTTTTTGTGTCTGGCTTATTTTAGCATAATGTTTTCAAGGTTCATATTGTAGCATGAATCAAGGTCAGTGATGGCTCCTTCTGGAGGCTCTGAGGGAGAAACCATCCCAGGCCTTGCTCTTACCTTCTGGCAGTTGTCGCGGTCCTTGTCATTACTTGGCTCGTGGCAGCACAATTCCAAACTTTGCCTTCATTGCCATGGTTTTCTTTCTGTCTGTGTGTCTGTGTTTCTTCTCCTCTTATAGGACAGCAGTCATACTGGGTTAGGGCCAACCCTAATCCTGTCGGGCCTAATTTTAACTTGATTACCTCTACGAAGACTGTGCGTCCCAGATAAGGTCATATTCATGGTACTGAGGGTTAGGACTTCAACATCTTTCTGGGGGACACAATTCAATTTACAATACTTTCCAATCTGGCTGTCCTTTATTTCTTTTGCTTGCCGAATTGCCCTGGCTAGAACCTCCAATACAGTGTTGAATACAGGTAACAAGAGTGGACATTCTTGTCTCGTTCCTGGTCTTAGCAGAAAACATTTAATCTTTCACCGTTAACTTTGATGTTAGCTATGGTGTTTTTCATAGATGTCCTTTATAAATTTAAAAAAGTTCTATTTCTGGTTTGTGTGTGTATTTTATCATGAAAGGGGGTTAGAATTTATGATATGCTTTTTCTGTATCTATTGAGATGATCATGTGATACTTGTTTTTTATTGTATTGATACGATGTATCATACTGATTGAATTTTGGATGTTAAAACATTGCACCTGGGATGAATCCTACTTGTTCATGATGTGTAATTTTATATGTTGCTGAATTCTGTTTGCTTGTATTTCATTGATGATTTTTGTGTCCATATTCATATTAGATATTGGTCTATTATCTTTTATGAATCTTATACCTGCTCCTCTTAGGAAGAAAGCCCTCTAGCTGGGACCTGCAGGGAGAAAGGGCCCTGTTTTCTTGGCTGCAGCAGTTTGAGGTGGAATCTCTGTCTGCTGAGCTGGGAAGAAGGAGGAAGAGAGCAGTCTTTGTTCAAATACCACGTGTCTTCCCTTTGTTATCAAGTTTCACGAATAGATGATCTTTCATTCTCTGCTCTTAGGATTATTTCCAGAGGCCTTAATGATTGCTTTTAAATAAATTTCACCATTTTCAGTGGGGAGAGGGTCAGCAGAGCTCCTCATGCTGTCATGCTGGACATCAGTCCTATAACTTCTTAGTAGTGTAAAAAAAATTGTGATATTTTTCAGACTGTGGTTTCCATTGAGTCAAAACTTATGCCAGCTATGACTAAAGCTGAAGGATTATGAAGTGAAGAACTAAAGTAAGAATGGTAGATGCAGATTGCAATATAATCATAATTAACATTTATACACAATACAAAAAAAAAGGTAAAATAAGGAGCAATAGACAAAAGAATTTGGATTTTTAATTATTTCTGTTCTTGTTTATGAAATTTTATCAGTAATTATAATTAAGGGGGAAAAACCAGTTCACACTCCATTGTAATTAAAAGCACAGATAGATCTGTACAACATAGTGTTTCTTGAGATACAGAACAAATAATTTGGGAAACTACATAAGATATTACTTTTCCTCTTTTAGGAAATGACCACAGGTGAACATACCCAAGATGAAACAGGTAACTTTTAATTGGAAACTGTTAAAAACTACTTGGTTAACACTCGCACAATGACATAGTAGTGGTGGTAGTTTGTAAATGAGTCATTTTGCTGGAGAGTTGAACAAAATGATTCAGCTTTTGAATGTGTTACCTCTAGGAGAAATGTGAATTCTTGGAATGTTACTGTAGAAAATGAATTGAGTTAAATGTTTAGTAAAGAAGTATTTTTCCTCTGATCTGCATAGATGCATTTTTTTGAAGATACTGAGTTACTTAATGGGAGGGAGGCATTTGCATTGAGTAAAAGCCAACAGTTGATGATTTCTTTACTTACAGTAAATTAATGAAAACATTACCCTAGTAAGGGATTAGTGGTATAGAGGATATTGAAATTTGTTACTAGAGGATAAACACCTGAATTTAAAAACTTTTTCTAAGTAAACAAACTTAAATTTCCAGATGCATTCTTCTGTTTTAATGTTGGTATATTTTCTCACAAGAAACCAACGATGGAAGCACTGAAGCTGCCATTACTTTACTTACAATGGGAGATCTAGTGTTGCAGTCAGAGATCAGTACAGAGCAGAGTGATGGTAAGAATGAAAAATAAGTCCTTAAAAAAAAAGAAGCTTTTAAAGTCCAACTTTTAAGAAATTATACCCACATTTGCATAATAAGTGAATACCTGCCTGTTACATTTGAAGTTGGCACCACTTTGTTGTTTTTCCAGAAAAGATAATATGTATGCAATGATCCATCTAACTGCCCCTTTAGATGTAGTGGCCACCATTTCAAGGTAGTGCACTTGGCTTATTAAGAGTAATCTGTATTTGTGGAATAGTTGTTCAGTGCTGTATCCCCAGCACATAGTACGTGCTCAGTTACCTTTGTTATCATAAACATCATTGGTTAACTGCACATACTGATCACTGATTACTTTATACATGTTTCTTTAGCAAAGGAGCTGCTGCTTTGGGTAGTTCCACAGTTACGTGACATTCAAATACAGTATGAAGGGGCAGTAGCCATCATTGAGATTATTTGGTTTAGAATGTTCTGTTAGTTTGGACTGAGCCAAATTATATGTCAACCCAGATTTTTAATATTTTAGGCTGAAAAGCAATGGTCTTGACTAAGTATTTTACTCTATGAATATGTCATGCAGATACAGAAATGTTTCTTTTAAAAATGTGTAAACCGTAGATGATATGAGGTGAACAGAGTCATGATTTATCTTTCTTTGTTTTAATCCTCACTTGAGGATATGTTTTTATTGATTTTAGAGAGAGGAGAATGGAGAAGGAAAGAGAAACATCAGTGTGAGAGAGACATCCATCAGTTGCCTCCCATACCAAGGATTGAACCCACAACCTTGGTATGTGCCCTGACCGGGAATTAAACCTGTGATCTTTTGGTGTACTGGATGATGCTCCAATCAATTGATCCACCAGGCCAGAGCGGGCTTCATTCTTTTTTTTTTTTCCAGGCTTGATTCTTAATGACAGAGTATTGCATTGGAGCCTGTCACAAATCTCTAGGACATAAAGTACAGGTTTTTAAAAATTGTAAATAAAGGTGATTTTCTTAATTCATTTGAGGTTATATAGTTATTGAAAGTAACAAAAAGATTCATTTTTACTTATAATAACCCAAATATTTCAGTCTATAAGAATTATTAAGCTTAGAAAAGGTAAAATATTTGGCATGAAGAGTGGGATCATAAATTTAATTTAGGAGCCCAAAAGAGCAAACTTTAAAAACGGTATAGAATTTTGCAATTGCTGAATGTTGAAGGATTTATTTTATTTTGACATCTATTTGTATTTTCTATTTTTTTCTGCAATAGGAATATGTGTACTTCCTGGTGTTCATTCAAAGGATAAAAGCCATATTCCTTTTAACCCAGATAATGTCAGTGACAAAATTGTTTATGAATGTCAGGAGCTTTCTTCACCTGTCAATAGTGTACCTCTTTCATCATTAGAAGAAAACAAGATTGAATTGGAGGAACAAAGTACTAAAGAAGAAATTGGTTTAATGGAGAAAGTAAAGGAAAACGCTAGATCAACCAGGTTTATTTTGCTTTATTTCTTTTGAGTTTTACCAAAAAATAAATTACAGTATCCTATTAATAAATATATTTAAACTAACCATCAATTTAGTTAATAGTTTTGAATAATACTTGTGTAAATGTAAAGTAGGCAGTACTGATTTCTTATCCTTTAAAGTAATAATTTGCTGATTGTGATTTTAGTTTAATGTTTTGAGTATTAAAATTACTGCAATAAGCATGTCTTTAAAGCTTTAATGAAATAGTTTTATATAAATAGTTTTAGTCTCTGTTTTACAAATATGGTCCAGAATCTCTTTCCCTCTCAAGACCTTTAGAAAAGTTACTACCACGTAATTTTAGCATTAAGAAATGAAACTTCAGATGATGTGGCTCCTTAGAAGGTGGCACATATCTGTCTGTATCAGTGCTAGCCAGAATGTATCAATGTGAGAGAGAATTCTTACACATTGATAGATTTCTCTCTTTTCCCACTCTTTTTCTAGGAATACAACTTCAGAGGTGACCAGTAATCTCAGAATGAGAAGGAGATTTGCCAAGCCTAAGCCAAATCTTAGGAAGATTTTAGGGACCAACAGATTTGGTGCTCATCAGGAAGTTCCCAGTTTGCTTGTAACCAAAGGAGAAGTGGAAATTCAAAGAGGTAAATTTTATTGTTCCCTTGAGAGTTACAAAATTACTTTGACACAAGAAATTACATAACATTTCAAATGGAATATTCAGTTGTTAAACTTTATTTTAACTTACTATTAATTTCAAATGTACAAAAAGTAGAATGAGCTATAAAATAAATACCTATAAATCCACCAATTGGTTTCAATAATTATTACCATTTTCCTATATTTACTTGATCAAACTTTCTCTTCATATATATTTTTTTCTGTGTGTGAATGTGTGTGTGTGTACATGAATGTTCAAGCACACATTTCTTAGAAAGGTATACATGCATGTGGCAGAAAATAAGACAGTGCCCAAAAGGCATATGATTTTAAAAACTCCTTCCTCCTTAGGTTCCCAGCCCTCTAATCTCACTTCTAGTGGTAAACTGTTTTTAACCGTTTTTATTATAGACTTCCAGAAAGATTTTATACACATAAGTATCTAATGAGGGTGTGTGTATGCCCATACAATCATATATACATACATATCTATATTTCTTTCAGGAAGAATAAAAATATATGCATACGGTACACCGTTCTGCACTTTTAAAAATGTACAACTTAGTGGTGTTAATATATTTACCAAGATTGTGTTAAACCCTGTATGTTGTATGTAGAAGGTCTGGATAGTTAACATCATCATTTCTGTTTTGGGATTCCTGATTTCTGGGGTTTCTCTTTCAACCAGCAATGCCTGTTACTCTGGTCTGAGCAGTACCCAGAAGCACTCTCATGCTGGCTCAAGTTACCTTTCCTATATAGAAGTCATTTCCTTTCCCTTTGTAACATTATTCTTTGTAGAACAGCTCCTTCCCAGTACTTTTCCCAAGGTGGAACTAACCAGACCTCATGTATATCCACCTGTAAACTTCTTTTGTTGGTGGATTTCTAATTATACTTCTATTACCATTAAATGGAGATGCAGTTTTTGTGGTAGCCAGGAGTGAAATATGTGCCCTGTCAATAAACTTGCATTTTAGCCTGGCAGGCATGGCTCAGTGGTTGAGCATTAACCTGTGAACCAGGAGGTCATGATTTGATTCCTAGTTGGGGCATATGCTTAGATTGCTGGCTCGATTCCCAGGAGAGGGCGTGCAGGAGGCAACCGATCAATGATTCTCTCTCATCATTGATGTTTCTATCTCTCTCTCCCTCTTCCTTCATCTCTCTGAAATCAATAAGAATATATTAAAAAATAATAATAAACTTGCTTTTTGGATTAAGAGATGTTTGAAAGAGCCCACTATATAGTGATCTGTCTTTGAAGAGAAAATATGTTTCTAATATGGAGATTTTAGCTGTACTATTTTGGATTATATCTTAAATGTTTTTTTATTTAAGAAACGGAGAAAAATACTCCTAAAGCAACGGGATTAGAAGATAAAAACCTTGAATCAGAAACAATAGCAGAGAATAAGGAGCAGAGCAGGTTGGCACATGACCATGGTATTGAAGAGACCAGTATTTTGCAGGAAGCAAGCCTAAAGGAAAGGTAAAGAGGAGAGATTGTGGGATGAATTTAATTTAAAAACAAACAAACATCCAGGTTCTGTTGCATTAATATAATATAAAAGTTTAAAAAAACAATAAAATAGATGAATTTGATGTACCTAGCTCTAAACATGCTGTGGTTGTCTGCTTGATTTCAAATATAAGTATACTGAAACTCTAATACATACTAATTTCTCTTTCAGAAAGGAAGATCAAGCGCAGGGATCTCAAGAAGTTCAGATATTGTCATTTACTCCAGTTGTTTCCTCTGAGACAAGCTCCCACACACTTGGTTTGGGTAGGGGTCTTAGTGAGAGTTCTGTTGGAGAGCCCCTGGGAAAGGACTCAAGTGGAGACAATGTGCTTACACCTTATGTGCCAGAGGTAAAGGAATGAAAAATATAATAAGTGGTGGCTAGGTGTTTGTTCCTCATTTAAAAAAAAATTAAGGTATAATATAAACACAATACCTTTCACCCTCTTTAATGTGCAATTCTATACATTTTGACAAACACATAGTCATGTGACTAATACATGAACAGTTCGATCATCGCCCGAATTCTCTGGTGTCCTTTTTTAGTCATCCCTCCTCTCCTACCCTCAGCCCCTGGCAACCACTGATCTGTTTTGCCTTTGCAAGAATGTACTGTGATAGAATTTTTATTTTGTTTTTAGTCTCTGGAGCACAGAGATAAACTAGCCAATACTTAGCTTTGTTGTAAAAGCTTTGAAAAGTGAAGTGTTTTGTACATAGAGAATTCACCTTTTGCTACTTAGCCCCTGGATCTGAGAAGCTACGTGTCTAACACTGTGAGATATGGGGTAACAATTTTATTGATTTCAGAGAGGAAGGGAGAGGGAGAGAGAGAGAGAGAGAGAGAAACATCAATAATGAGAGAGAATCATTGGCTGCATCCTGCAGATCCCTTAATGGGGATCGAGCCCGCAACTCAGGCATGTGCCCTTGACCAGAATCGAACCCGCGACCCTTCAGTCCCCAGGCCGGAGCTCTATCCACTGAGCCAACCAGCTAGGGCTCCCTTTTCTGTCAAAATTCATTTCATAGACCACATATTAAACAATTCAGTCTGAATTTCTGTGTGTAAATGTTAATCAAAAGTTTATTGGTACAATCAAGTTTCCAAAAACACTTTGAAAAATTGCATAGGGTTAGATAATTGTTGAGTTTTGAAACCATAACTGTTCAGTATATCAAATTGTCAGGAAGACTTTTTAAAACTGAGATTTGGTCAACCTTTTTCATTTTAATTTTTATGGCAGTGTATACCAACTAGTACTCCAGAAGTCCAACAAGAGAATGTAAGCAATCCTCAGGATTTAGCAGGTATGATAATCTGCTTCAATAAAGTATCATAGAACCTAACAGTATGGTTTTTACTCCCCAATTTGACTGTGGAAAAAACAAAACAGTTGTGTGTTTTTTTGGCAGGGGGAGGTCTATGATGGCCTTAAATTAAAAAAACAAATAAAAAACAACTTGAAGTATTTTGTTGCTCAAAATTATAAATTTCCATAGTGAATTATCTTTATCCTTTATAAAATTACTTTTTATTTTTGGGTGTAATTCAGCTTTTATTCTTAGTGATAAGTTGTTTTGAGACTTTTTAGAAATGAAATGATTTTCTGTACTTTCATGGTTCAGCTTTTCATTACTAACTTTTAAATTTTGATAGTCAATCTAGTTGGTAACGTACATCATGATGCTGAGGAAGAGCAAGCATTCATTTTAACTCTGGTGGAAATTCCAACCGATTCAGTAGAAGAATTTACTGAAAACTCTACACAGTTAATGCCAAACCCTTTACTGCCAGCGCCCATATTGGTCAAATCAGTGACTTCAGAAGAAAAGAGCAACATGAGGTAATGGATGAGCTAAACTGTTTTTGCTAGGAGAAAAATTGCTTTATGAATCAAATAGTATTGATAGGAATGAGCCATTTACCAACATTAGTAATTCTAGATATTTTATTTAGTAATCATGTGGTAGAGAAGAAATCATTTATTTTATATCTGATGAAGATATCACAAATGTATAATATTTTTTGTATGAAGCTTTTGTGGTATTTTATGTATTTTGAAAGCTAAAAGCACCTATAAATGTAGATCATAAAGTGGCATCTATTAAAGGTATGGTTACTTTGTAAACATTTACATATATTTTAAATTTTGTTACTTTGTAAACATAAATATATATCCTAAATACACTCACAGAAAGTTGCAAAAATAGGAGAGGTAACATTTCTATATATTTTTGATGCTCATTTTAATTCTTTACAGTAGAATTCTTAAGTTGTATTTTAATAGTCACTGATTAAGATGCTTAATTGTCCATTAAATAGAATTAGAAATTGAAGTCTTTTATATCAGAAAGAGACATTTTGGATTAAAATTAAACTTTACAGACATTTTTTATACCTCAGATTTCATTCAATAGTATGGAATTTAGTTTCTAAGCCTTTAAGTATTGATGGAGGCTCAATAACATTTTTGTGGTCATGGCCATGTATGTGTTAGTTACTTTGAAGTGTTTTTGGCAGTTTTGATTGGAATAGCTCAGTCTTTAACCTCATTAAATCACCTCTAATTAACTGATTTAATGTGTATGTATTTTCTATGCAGTATGAATTTTCCAATAACTTCAGTTGGTCAGGATGCCATGTGTTTATCTAATTCTGGAAGTGATGCTTCTGAAAAGCCTCCTGCTAATTTGGATCTTATGTCTAGGAAGAGATTTCATTGTAGGTCTGATGAAAGTGACCATGTTCCTCCTGCCAAAAAACATTCACTCACTTTAAGAGATGATTGTCAAGAATATACCTCTGAGGTAAGAGAGCCACTAAGTAAGATGGCCATATTATAACAGATTGATTTGTTTTTTCCCTTTATATTCTTTATATAAAGACTAGAGGCCCGGTGCATGAATTCATAAACGGGTGGGGTCTCTTGGCCTGGCTTGCGATCAAGACCTATCGGGGGGCCGGCCGGGAGGAGGAACCCTGGGAGATTGGCCGGCTGGCCCCCTGATTGGGGCTGATGGGGGGGCCAGCTAGTCAGGGGGGGTGGGCAGAGGCTGCAGGAAGTTGGCTGGCTGACCCCCTGATTGGGGGGAGGGACCACGGGAGGTTGGCTGGCCAAGGGGAAGGGCCGCAGGAGTTTGGCTGTGGGAGTGCACTGACCACCAGGGGGCAGCTCCTGCGTTGAACGTCTACCCCCTGGTGGTCAGTGTGCATCATAGCGACTAGTCAACCAGTCGTTCTGGTTGCTCAGTCATAATGGTTGCTTAGGCTTTTATATATATAGATAGTTCTAATACTTTTCACCCTAAATAATTAAAGTAAAACTGGTTTTGTATTTTTACTTTCAACCTATTCTATAAGAAAATTGATGGACATTAATCAAGAAATCCATTCCTGGCTCTGTATCATTAGCTAAAAAGTAGGCTGAAAGCATCATACAGATCTGGATCTTGGTTGTACCACTTATAGCTGTGAGACCTTAGGCAAGCTACTTCACCTCTCTGATTGAGTTTGCTATTGTATAAAATGATGATACTAATATCACCACCACCATTATAATGCTTAAAGCTTCTTATTGCTATTAGGAACAAAAACAGAACTTCTAAGGCCCTATACTTACCTGGTTCATTTATGTCTCTAGTCTTGTGCTAATTTCTACCTTACTCCCTAACCATATTGGCCATCTTTTTTCTCAAAAGCACAGTACTCCTTCATGTCCCCGGCCATTTTTTTGCTGTTTCTTTTTCTGAACTGTTCCCTTAAAACAGTGGTGGGGAACCTTTTTTCTGTCAAGGGCCATTTGGATATTTATAACATCATTCTCATAAATATTTATAAGATCATATTTATAATTATCAACTTAAAAATTAGCTTTCTATATTTGGTCAAACATTTAATTAACTCACGCCGAATGCCTTGGCAGGAACAGACCAAATAATCAGGCCTTATATGGCCCATGAGCCAGACGTTCTCCACCCCTCCCTTAAAACATACAAACCTCTTTAACTCAGTGATCACTACCTTAGGGGAGCCTGATAATACTATGCAGATTCAATCAACATGCACTGTGTTGTATGTTTCTTAGCACCCTCTGTTTTTTGTTTCTGGTACTTATAATGTATGTAACCACACTATGGCAAAATTAATTTAGCCATAAATCTGTATTCTCAAAGGGACACTTGAAGACCAATAGTCCTTAGATGATAGCAGACAACAGAGGCAGTGTATCCTTGTATATCTGATAGGTGAAAAATGGTCTCCCAGAATAGTTTTAATTTCTCTTATTATGAGTAAGGATGGAGCATCTTTTCATATTTTTAAGCCATTTGTGTTTTCTGTGAGATGACTCTGTGTATTCCTTACTCATTTTTTAATTGGGTTGTTAATCTTTTTCTTATGGATTTGAAGGAACTCTCCTATATATATATGCCTGAGATATGAGTTGCAGATATTTTTTCCCAGTTGGCTATTTTTCATTTCACTCTATTTTATGTGGTTTTCACATGCAGACATTTTTGGTTAACTTTTTTAAAAAAATTCTTTATTGTTGAAAGTATTACATATGTCTCCTTTTCCCCTCACTGACCTCTCCCAGCCTGCTTCATTTTATTTGATAAATGGATTTCTAATTTTTTTGTAAATTTTCTTAAAACAGGTATGTTCAAAGGAATTAATAAATGTTTTTGAGGAAACAGGTGAGTGAAATAAATTTTAATGTGATTATATTTTCCTAAGTACCCCTGATTATTTTTGATGCATCTTGTTCAAATTTGGGATTGAAGCAGAGTCTTGCTCACTGTTCTCTAAGAATCATGCTTTTATTATTAGATTCTTTTTTCCCTGCTGAGATTATGGATTTGGCACTTTGGTAGCCATAAAAGTCTACTTTCTTCCTGTATTTAATAGAAAACCACATCTCTACAGGATTTCTGAGAAAGCTCAACAACTACATTTTAGGAATTAGAAAGCTGGGTACAAAGGAGTTTTCATAGGTCCTTCGCTACACCCTGAGATTAGAAAATGATCACTTTGTTAGTTTAAGAAATATTTATGGAGAAAGATTTTCTAGGTGAAAATATATTGATAAGACTGTTCTTGAGAAGCTGTTACTTTAACTTTTAGCTAGTTATATTATTCTTAAGCATCCAGGTAACTCCCTAATTTATAATTCAGCTTACTCTAATTATAATTTAGCTTATTAGAGCTGTTTAGGATAGAATGTCATGGGTTTTTTCCTTCAGGTATTGAAGTTCCATTGGTTGTGTTAATTTCAATATATGTGCTTACCATTTTTTTTCTTTTTTTTAAGGGAAGTCTTACAAGGGACAAAATATCTTCCCTACTTCAAAAAGCACACATACAACACCAGAACCTCAGAAAGAGCAACTTGAAGCAACTTTTCAGAGTATGGGATCTAGACCTCTTGATAAAATAATAGATACACATATAGAAAAGAATACACCTCATTTACCTCAGGATAAGGTGATTGTGTCTGATAAGGAAGAAGGAACTTGTGCAGCTTCTAAGTCTGAACAAGTGGATAGCATCACATCATCTTCAAAAACCCCACTATCCAGGTATCTTGAGAAAATCTCTAAGTGCTGAAACTTTGACTCTTTATTTTTTTTATTTTTTATTTTTTTTTTTATATATTTTATTGATTTTTTACAGAGAGGAAGGGAGAGAGATAGAGAGTTAGAAACATCGATGAGAGAGAAACATCGACCAGCTGCCTCCTGCACATCCCCTACTGGGGATGTGCCCGCAACCCAGGTACATGCCCTTGACCGGAATCGAACCTGGGACCTTTCAGTCCGCAGGCCGACGCTCTATCCACTGAGCCAAACCGGTTTCGGCAAAACTTTGACTCTTTAGATAGAAAATGTTTAGAGTTTAGTATTGTACATTTGGTCTTCCACATTGTCCTTGGTTATTATTTTGATCCTTATTTATTCTATCAATCATATAGTAGCTGCCAGTGCACATGTAGATGATCTGAGACATAGGGTTAACATCAGAAGTAGTTCTGGATGTTGTTTTATTGAGGTCCCAGAAAATGTGCATTTTTCTCCCTTATGGCATACCAAAGAGGCAAACCATGGCTTTGTCTCTATGAGAGTCAGTGTGAAATGTAAGCCCAAAGCCGGCTTTCCCCACCTTATTTTCCTCATACTCTAGAAGTTGAGCATTCTGGGTTATGGATAATTACTGTTCTTGTCAGCAGTATTAAAGTCATTAATATGGTGTTGGTGAGTTGAAGAGGGAGGACATTCACTAACCTCCACAAAAGGAAAGGGAGAAGGGCATATGTAGCTTAAAAAGGCATATGTAATGAGTCTACCGTTCTTGTTGTCTAAACTACAGAAAGTGAAGCTCAGCAGTATCTTTTCTGGTCTAAGAGATGTGCTGAATATAGAAGGAGGGAGGCATCATGGGGTTTTGGTTTAAAACCGATTGAGAAGCAGTATTCTAGAATATGGGTCAGCAAATTTTTTTGCTAAAGATCGTGTAGTATATTTTTTAGGCTTTGTGGCCTTTATGTCTTTGCAACTACTCAACCCTGCATTTATAGTGCAAAAGCAATCATTTAAACAGATGAACACAACTGTGTTCAGTAAAATTCGTTTATCGAATCGAGTGGTGGACTACATTTGGCCTAGTTTGCTGACATCTGCTCTAGAGCCTTGCTATTCAGTATGGTCATGGGACCAGCAGCATAGACATCATTTGAGAAGTTGTTAGAAATACAGAACCCAGGCTCTACCCCCATTAATTCAGTCAGAATCTTCATTTTAATAAGATACCCAGGTGATTTGTATGCACTTTTAAGCAATAATTTATGCACTAATGACGTATTACTAGTACATATGCCATTGTAGGATCAATGGAAAGAAGTTGTTATTAAGAATGTGTTTTCCTGGATATTCTTGAATGTCTTTATGTTTGTATTTCTAGACCTGGCAGAAGACCCCTGGGATTTTTGTCTTTAATATGTTCAAAGAATAGTTTGGAGTCTGATGAACCTACTCATGTTCATAGAAAGAAACGCCTAAAACCCCTTATACCTATATCAAGACAGAATTTGAAAAGATCCAATCCACTTAGTGAAAGCCAGAAAAAAGTTCAAGAGTCCTCTAATATACATCCATCTCCAAGTGTTGTTAATACTCAATCTGAGAATATTGGCAGTTCAGCAACTCAGGTATGTATGTGATAACTACTTGCTTTGTTGTTTATATAGAATGGGTTGGATATCAGACTCAACTAGTAAAAACATGGCAATTGTTATTTTTATTAGGGAGTCAGAAATTATTGCAGAGCAAATCTTATCTATCTCCTTCCCATCATCCTCCCCACTCACCACTATATTGAAAGAAGATAAGGTAGGAAGTTACAGCTAGTTTATTAGTGCGGAGCCATTGAACTAGCTGTAAATAGACCCTTAATTGCCATTTCTTTAAAGCAAAGACCCTTCTGACCTATGGAAGCAAAACAAAGCAGTGTTTGCATTTTATTTACTTGTCGAGAAATATCCTGACACCTATAAGAATTGAAGGTAAAATTAGAATTTGTTTGTATATTTTATTTTTATGCATTCCGAAGCTGTGCATGTGGGAAGGACTGGGATGGAAAAATTTGTGAACCTGTATCAAAGACTTCAGAAGAATATTGGGGTGACTTAAGATCTCATTAAAGGATGGTGATCTCTAATGGGTAGCATGAAACTTGAAGGAGTACTTTTGTAAAAAAAAAATACCTTTAAAATTTTTTAAATTTTTTATGTTATTTGCCAGAATTATTTTCTGAGACCAAGATTTTCTGAGTCTTTATTATTATTGCCAAATTACTTTGGAGAACAGTGCTGTAATTACCAGCAGCACTGCAGTGCCAGTTTAATCACGTTCTTGCCAGCATTAGGTATATAACTCTTCAAATAGAATTTTTTCTTACTTAATATAATGGTAGAGGCGTGGGCATGTCATTTCATTTGTTTATTTGCATTTCTTCAGTTATTAGGGACTTGTTTTTTTTTCAAAGTATTTACTAGATATTTTTTCCTTTTTTATCTTGCTAATTTATAGCTTTCAGGATCTTAGTATTGTTTTGTTGTTTTTTTCTGTACCAATTTGTGTGAGATTTTTATGTGTGTGAAAAAGCCATGTACCTTCTAGCTCTTTGTTGCAAGTAGTTTTTTCAAGTTTACTTACTTTTTAAAATTTTTGAGGTTTTTTTTATATACATAAGTTTTGAATGTTTAGTCAAATCTATTTTTTCTTTGCAATTTCTTAAATTGCTTTTATGATTAGTGAGGTTTTTTTTTAGTAATATATTTTTATTGATTTCAGAGAGGAAGGGAGAGGGAAAGAGATAGAAACATCAATGATGAGAGAGAATCATTGATCAGCTGCCTCCTGCATGCCCCCTACTGGGGATCGAGCCTGCAATCCAGGCATGTGCCCTTGATCGGAATCGAACCTGGGACCCTTCAGTCCGCAGGCTGATGCTCTATCCATTGAGCCAAACCAGCCAGGGCTGATTAGGGAGTTTTTCTCCAGAGATATAAAATTTTCAGTTTTAAAATTAATTCTATTCATGATTATTGACTTTGGTATATAGTATGAGGTATATTTGGTATATAGTGAGAGGCAAGAATCTAAACTAAATGTTATTTTCAAATTTCTATTTTATTATTATTTTGAATAAGTAATATATTCCACATCTTAAAATTCCTTATCTGTGAAAAAGACTTTACAGTAAAATGTTTCCCACATCTGTCCTTTAGCTTCCTAGTTCCCCTTTCCACAAATATATAGTATTATCAGTTTTTGGTTTACTTCTCCAGAGATACTCTATGTATACACAAATATGAACATTTTTCTTCTTTTTTATATAAATAATAGTATACTATTCTCTTCCATACTGCTTTCTCTTCCTTATGGTACATCTTGGAGATGTTTGCAAAACAGTAAAATGCTTCCTCTTTCTCTCACTTTCTTCTTAAAAAATTTAAATTACACTTTATTTGGAGATCACTGTAGATTCACACCAGTTGTAAAATGAATACAGAGAGATCCCAGATAAAAGATACCCTTTATCGAGTTTTCCCCAATGGTAGCATCTTGTAAACCTATGGTACAGTATCACAATCAGGATACGGACAGTGCTACAGTCAAGATACTGAATAGTTCTGTCATCACAGGGAACCTTTGTGGTGCCCTTTTATAGAATACCCACCCCCACCCCAGTCTCTCCTTGACTTCTGGAAACCAGTTCTCCATTAAATTTATCATTCCAAAAAAGTGATGTGCTAGTAAATTGCATCATGTTACTGGTATATACAGTTATGTAAATGGATTCATACATTTGGAATTGGCTTTCTTTCATTAAAATGAAAAAATATGGAACACTTCACAATGGTTCCATATTGGCAGTTCTGCAACTCAGGTTTGTATTTGATAGATAAGATTTGCTCTGCAATAATTTCTGACATCCAAATAAAAATGGAACCATTTGATGCACAAACCATTTAAATGACAGATGCTCTGTCTACTGAGTCAAACCGGTTAGGGCCGTGGTCGGCAAACCGTGGCTTGTGAGCCACATGTGGCTCTTTGGCCCCTTGAGTGTGGCTCTTCCACAAAATACCACGTGCGGGCGTGCACGTACAGTGCGATTGAAACTTCGTGGCCCATGCGCAGAAGTCGGTATTTTGTGGAAGAGACACACTCAAGGGGCCAAAGAGCTGCATGTGGCTCGCGAGCCGCGGTTTGCCGAGCTGCAGTTTGCCAACCCGCAGTTTGCCGACCACTGGGTTAGGGCTACAGTAGATTTTTAATAAATGTTTTTACATTTAAATCTTTTGATCCATGTAGAATTTCTTTTGGTGAAGTATACGCCTGGCTTTTTTTTTTTCTGAGATGATTATATAGTTGTCATCATTTATTGAATAATCCAACTTTTCTTATTTTCCTTTTAGAAACATCACTTTTATAAGATACTAAATTTCCATCCATATGTGTTGGGAGTATTTCTAGTCTCCTATTTAATTGATATATGTGTCTGTGTCTGTGCCAATACTATCCTGTCTTAATTTTTGATAGATTTATAACTGCTAATTTTTGATAGAATTGCTTTAATTTGTGATGATTCCTTTGGGTATGGTTTTGTTTCATGTCTATTTTTATATTGGCTATTAAAATACTGTCATTGTAGTGCTCACTTCAGCACCACATATACTAAAATTGGAACAATACAGAGAAGATTAGCATGGCCCCTGTGCAAAGATGACATGCAAATTTGTGAAGAATTCCATATTTTTTTTAAAAAAACATAGCCATATCAATTGATGCAGAAGAAGCATTTGTCAAAATCCAACATTCTTTCTTGATAAAAACCCTCAGCAAAGTGGAAATAGAGGGATTATACCTCAAGATAATAAAAGCCTTATATGACAAACCTATAGCCAACAGCATACTCAATGGGCAAAAACTAAAACCATTTCCCCTAAGAACAGGAACAAGACAGGGATGCCCACTTTCACCACTCCTGTTCGACACAGTAGTGGAAATGCTAGCCATAGCAATTAGACAAGAAGAAGAAATAAAAGGTATCTAGATTGGAAAAGAAGAAGGAAAACTGTCATTATTTGCAGATGACATGATACTGTACATAGAAAACCCTAAAGACTCCATCAAAAAATTATTAGTCTTAATAAATGAATTCAGCAATGTAGAGGATACAAAATTAACACCCAGAAATCTATGGCATTTTTATACACCAGTAGTGAACTTACAGAAAGAGAGATTTAAAAAAAAATCCCATTTATCATTGCACCAAAAAAATTAAGATACCTAGGAATAAACTTAACTAAGGACGTAAAAGACCTGTACTCAGAAAACTACAGACACTGAAAAAAGAGATAGAGGAAGACATAAACAGATGGAAGAACATACTGTATTCATGGATTGGTAGAATCAACATTATTAAAATGTCCATACTACCCAAAGCAATCTATAGATTTAATGCACTCCCCATTGAAATGCCAATGGCATATTTCAGAGACCTAGAACGAACTCTCTAAAAATTCATCTGGAATAAAAAAAGACCCCGAATAGCTGCAGCAATCCTGAGAAAGAAGAACAAAGTAGGAGGGATCTCAATACCAGATATCAAGCTATATTACAAAGCCACTGTTCTCAAAACTGCCTGGTACTGGCACAAGAACAGACATATAGACCAATGTAATAGATTAGAGAACCCAGAAATCAACCCAAAGCACTATGCTCAATTAATATTTGACAAAGGAGGCAAGATCATATAATGGAGTCAAGACAGTCTCTTCAATAAATGGTGTTGGGGAATATTGGACGGATACATGCAAAAAAATAAAAAAATTAGACCTGCAACTTACACCGTACACAAAAATAAACTCAAAATGGATTAAGGACTTTAATGTAAGAAGGGAAACCATAAAAATCTTAGAGGAATCCACAGGCAGCAAAATATCAGACATATGCTGAAGAAATACCTGATGGCGAACCTTTTGAGCTCGGCATGTCAGCATTTTGAAAAACCCTAACTTAACTCTGGTGCCGTGTCACATATAGAAATTTTTTAATATTTGCAACCATAGTAAAACAAAGACATATTTTTGATATTTATTTTACATATTTAAATGCCATTTAGCAAAGAAAAATCAACCAAAAAAAATGAGTTCGCGTGTCACCTTTGACAAACGTGCATGTTCGCCATCACTGTCCTAGGGCAATGGAAACTAAAGAGAAAATAAACAAATGGGACTACATCAAAATAAAAAGCTTCTGCACAGCAAAAGAAACCATCAACAAAACAACAAGAAAGCCCACTGCATGAGAGAACATATTTGTCAGTGTTATCTCCGATAAGGGTTTAATCTCCAACATTTACAGGGAACTCATACAACTTAACAAAAGGAAGATAAACAATCCAATCAAAAATGGGCAACGGACCTAAATAGATACTTTTCGAAAGAGGACTTTCAGAAAGCCAAGAGACATATGAAAACATGCCCCAAGTCACTAATCATCCAAGAGATGCAAATCAAAACAACAATGAGGTACCATATCACACCTGTCAGAATGGCTATCATCAACAAATCAACAAATGACAAGTGCTGGTGAGGATGTGGAGAAAAAGGAACCCTCCTTCACTGCTGGTGGGAATGCAGACTGGTGCAGCCATTGTGGAGAACAGTGTGGAGTTGCCTCAAAAACTAAAAATGGAACTCCCATTTGACTCAGTAATCCCACTTCTAGAAATATATCCCAAGAAACCAGAAACACCAATCAGAAAAGATATGTGCACCTCTATGTTCATAGCAGCACAATTTATAATAGCTAAGATTTGGAAACAGCCTAAGTGTCCATCAGCAGATGAGTGGATTAGAAAACTGTGGTACATCTACACAATGGAGTACTATGCTGCTGTAGAAAGGAATGAACTCCTACCATTTGCAACGATGGACCTGGAGAGCATTATGCTAAGTGAAATAAGCCAGTCAGAAAAAGATAGATATCACATGATCTCACTCATTTGTGGAATATAATGAACAACATAAACTGATAAACAAAAACAGATCCAGAGACAGAGAAGCATCGATCAGACCATCAAACCTCAGAGGGAAGTTAGGGGAGGGCGGGGGTAAGGGGAAGAGATCAACCAAAGGACTTGTATGCATGCATATAAGCATAACCAATGGACAAAGACACTAGGGGGTGAGGGCATGAGCGAGGGTGGGGGGTGGGTCATGGGGGGAATAAGGACACATGTAATACCTTAATAAAGAAAAAAACACTAAAAAATAAGATACTGTCATTGTAGATTTAATGTTATGTTTTTCTATTGTTAAAATTTTTTTCATGGAAATTAGCTTGATGTAAGGGATCATGGATACACTACAATTAACCTAATCATGTCATGCTATTTTATTATAACTAATGCTGTCTTATTCACAAAACTCTTACTGTGTTTAGGATTATTTTCTTAATGTAATTGCATAGAAATGAAATTATTAGATCAATGAGTATATGTTTATGTTAGATTGCTTTTCAAATAGATATCAATTTAGACTGCCATTACCATATAAAAATGTTATATTGCATACTTATTTTTATTATCTTTTTAGGTTTCTTGTGATCGTTCCTTACCAAAAGAAGAATGTAAAAGTGTCCAAAACCAGGCACTTGAAGAAGAGCCAACCACGGTCTCTGAATATTTCTTTAGTGATATTTTTATTGAAGTGGATAAAACAGAATGAAAGTTGTTTTTAAGTCTAGGATTTCCAGACTTAAAAAAGCATCATGTTTGTTTTTCTTTATGCTGATTTTGAGTATTTAATGAGCTTGATTTGAAGTTTTCATAATCAGTGGGAAACATTGTTAAGGTTCCTTCTATTCTGACTGATTCAGCATTTTGGAATTACCAAGCAATTAAGACTGCTTTTTCAGACAGAAATAGTACCTCTTGTTTACATTTTGACTCTTCCTGTACTGAAAACACATGGACATTTTGGAATGTTGTTCGCCGATAAACGTCTGTATAAATCCCAGTGCTGATGTATTTGGAGGTGGGTTATATTTAACACTTAGCAAACTACTTTTGTGAAGGTCCTTTCTGTTTGGATTTTTCTTTGGGTCATTAGGCCTTTTCAGTTGCCTCTAAGTATATGACAGTCAATTGTTAAAAACTTTTCTATTATCAGCTATTTGACTGAAAAATATGTATTTTTCTAATTCATGTTAACATTAGTCCTAATTGAAGAACTAGTATTTAAACTTATTATTTATAAAGATGAAACATCAAAAAGCTTATTTATTTTTAAAAATTTTATTTAAAAGGATATTCAGTTTTAATTATTTTCACCCTTCAGAATATGGGTAAAGAAGGCATTAACAATTTGTCTCCTTTCCCTCATTAATTTTAAAGATATTTAAAGTGATATAACAAAGTATTTGGATAGTGTATATGTTTTGAATACATTTTTTCTCATAGTTTTAGTATATTGACTTTGTACTGTGAATGTTTTGTTTGTCTTATTTCTTGGATAATCTCAGGATTTGTATGGAAAAGAAAATACCTTACCTTCATTTATGAGGCAAATTTCCATACAAAAGTCAATCTCCTTTACACACACACACTCACACACACACATTCCTTTTTAAAGAAAAATAATTTAATAGTTTCCCCCCCATTAAATTCTGCTTAAGGAATATTTAGGCCTTTAAGTACAGAACATAATTGTGATATTAAAAACAGAAAATAAGACTATTAAGTCAGTGATTATCAATATGAACTTGAGTTGTTTTCAATTTTGTGATTTACATATGTAATTCTATTATTCACCCAAGTAAATCTTCAGTGTAGTTCAATTAAGCTTCTCAAAAAGCAGATTTACCCTGAGTTGATAAAAAATTAGTCAGGAGTCAGAAACATGTTTTCACAAAATAGTTTTGAGTTTGTTTGGGCCAGATGGCCTCTGTGGCAACTACTCAACTCTGCCATTTCAGTTGAAAATAGCCACAGACAATACGTAAATGATGGACATGGCTGGATTGCGATTTTAGTTTGACTCTCTGTGTGAGACAGTAATTTTCTTACCTTAAGGTGCTGATGTCTTTAGCTATGAGATATTTTTGTCATTGAAGTTATAAGTTGTGCCTAACTAAAGTATTGATTGCGTTATGGGATGATCAGTATTTCATGGGAAGATATTTTAATGTCTAGATAATTGTGTTTGTATATTGAAAAAAATGGAGGACAGTTTTCAAGTTCATTAGTAAAATAGGATATGGCTCAGGAGGAAGTATAACAGTAATCCTAATTTATTAAAACAATTGATATTAGAGCATTTCTTCATTTTATTATAGTGAAATTTATAGTTTAACTTTTTTCATAAAGGAGGATCTGTAAATATGAGTGGAAATTCTCTGTAGGTATGCATTTATTTATTTCATGTGATCACAAGAATCATGGTAATAAATCACATTGCTATTTTAATGCCTTGTTTTTATAAATTTTTAAAAATCTCATTCTGAAAAGGTTTCTATCATTTGATTAATATTAATTTGGGTGTTAGGTTGCCACAATCAAACTATTACTTTATCTCTTGTATAACATTTATGTTTTAACTTTGTTAATGTCTGTCTCTTGTTCATCTGCAGTGAATTAATTTTATGAAAGATTTAACTTCTTACTGTATAAAGATTAATTTTATCTTTTGGGCATTTATTGTAATAGAGAATCAAGTCACCCAGCTAAATTACCCTACTATTATATCCTTAAAACTAATCTTGGAGAAAGAGAACCTTAATCAGTGTATTTATTTACCTTTTAAGGTGGAAAGGTGTGTTCATACCTGTATTTAATCTAATTCATGTAAAGATGATGTCAGGAAGAATTTGTATTTTATGAATCTTAAAGGAGATATGATTATAAAGGTCTTTATTTTTTCTTGATTTTTTCCTCCTGAACACTTACATCTTAGCAAATGGTGAACATGATGGATTAAAAGACTAATTTGTTGGTAAATGATTGAGGCACAAATAAAAATATATCTACTGTTTACCACTATATTAGTTGAAATAGAAGTGACCATGTATACATACTATCTTGCTTGAAGAGGTCTTTGACAAAAAAGCAATATCTGTCATTTGTAAATTTTCTTGTTTTAAAGAAAGCAATTATGTTCTACAGATATAAATTATGTAAATAAAAGTTATTTTATATTATTTTTGTTGTATCCTTTTCTTAATGTTTAGTTAACCAAAACTAGAAGTTTTCACTACAGCTTATACTTTCTTCTATAAAAATATAGTACTGTCATCCCTTGGTATCTGTGGAGATTGGTTCCAGGACCCCACGTGGGTACCAAAATCTGAGGAAGCTCAAGCCCCTATATAAAATGGCATAGTGTTTACGTACAATCTATGCATATCCTCCATTATACTTTAAATCATCTCTAGATTACTTATAATCCCTAATACATGGTAAATGCTAAGTAAGTAGTTGCTATACTGTATTGTTTAGGGAGTAATGACAAGAAAAATAAGTCTATACATGTTCAGTATAGATGCAACCAGTCTAGGCCTAGCTATGTCAGCAACAACATAACTTTTTGTTGAATATTTTGGATCTGCAGTTGGTTGACTATGAAGTTGTTTGAATGCAGATGTGGAATCCACGGATATGGAGGGCCAACTGTAAAACTGGAAGAACCCATCTTTTTTCTTATATGCATGCTGTGAAGAATATTTTTTTGATATTGCAAGTATAAAGAATAGACTTTTCCCTACATGGGAGACATCTAAAGAGTTACTTTTTTATTTACTCTTTATATAATAAATTTTTAGGTATAAGAACTCAATCTCTTATTCTTTTTTTCTTCCCACTTTGTTTTTCTGTAGAGGAAATGGGAAACGCTAGTCCTAGATACAATATAAACCTGAATTTCTGATATGGATAGTGGCAAAGTATTGGTCCAAACATTTATTTGGGAGAAATACTTGTGGAAACTTTACTAAAGGGGTAGTTTAGTAATTTCTCCGGATACACAAAATTTTTGTCTTGGATTTTTGTCAGATCATTAAAGAGCTATGAGCCCTGGCTCAGTTGCTTGTGCATCATCCTGTGCACGGAAAGATGGCCGGTTCAATTCCAGGTCAAGACACATGCCCGGTAGGGGGCGTGCAGGAGGCAGCCTATCAATGTTTTTCCTGCTTTCTCTGAAAATTCAATTTAAAAAAAAAGAGCTATGAATATGGACTACATTGTTTTGTCTACTCATGTTTAGGGACATTATGTGAAAGAGTTTAAAAGCTTGAAGAAATTAATTTTGCTACAATGAAGTAGACTTTATCATCCAATATTCTACCTAGCAGTGATGGCAAAACTTTTGAGCTTAGCATGTCAGCATTTTGAAAAACTCTAACTTAACTCTGGTGCCGTGTCACATATAGAAATTTTTTGATATTTGCAACCATAGTAAAACAAAGACATATTTTTGATATTTATTTTATATATTTAAATGCCATTTAACAAAGAAAAATCATCCAAAAAAATGAGTTCACGTGTCACCTCTGACACGCGTGTCATAGGTTCGCCATCACTGACCTAGAGGAATCTATAGTAGATACTTCTCTTTGGCCTCAGTGCTAGGAATAATTGGGTTTCTGTTGAATTGTTCTGTGTTTTTTTTTAGTTTTTATTATTTTATTTTTTTTATATGGGCTGTGTGAATCCTTGTGTTGTTTACTTTCGCAATGCAAGCTAAATTTGGGGCCAACCTGTAGCAAGGGAAAATACTTCATAGCACACATTTTGTATATTAAACTCACTCTGACTTTTTTACCTTCATTCCCCCCTGCCCAGATTGTTAAAAACCTGTCACTTTTCAAAATAAGAACCTACCAATTATGCTAGGTACTGTACTAACCTTTTAATATGCATTGTTGCATGTTTTTTAAAAAAAAGTAATACACATGGCTTAAAAAGTTAAGTAGTGCTATAAGATTTTACACAAGCTGTTCTGGTATTACACTTTTCTAAACATGATTATTCTATCTCTATAAAGTTTTAGAAGTGCATTAAAGAAGTGCATTTAACATGATCTCACTCATTTATGGATAATAAAGACCATTATAAACTTATGAACAATAATAGATACAGAGGCAGAGCTGCCTCAAACTGATTGTCAAACGGCAGTGGGAAGGCCAGGGAGGGTTGGGGAGCAAGAGGGAGGGGGGTAAGAGATCAACCGAAGGACTTGTGTGCATGCATATAAGCATAACCAGTGGACATAAGACACTGGGGGGTAGGGGAGGCCAGGGGATTGTCAAGGGCGGGGAAAAAAAAAAGACACATATGTAATACCCTTTGTAATACTTTAAGCAATAAAACAAAAAAAAGTGCATTTAGAAGACGCACTTGTACATCTAAAATGCAATTTATTACTATTCGAATTTTTATTTTTGCTTGTTTATATTTCCGCTTTATAAAAGAAGGCACTTTGTTCTCCACTGTATCCCCAGTGTCAGAAGAGCACCTGGCACAGAAGACACTGAAGAAACTTTTGTTGAATAAATATCTCCTCTAAAGTTTTCTTAGGGCAGCTTAATGCCTGCCCAGTTTCCAGCTCTCGCATAAGAATAAGCTTTTTCAAGTCTTGGAATAGCCGTTCATTAGCAGAGGAAGAAGAAAGCACAATAGAAAATAAACTGAAACGAGCACAAGGAAACTCAATGGCAGTTCACCAGCTCCGCGGGAGGAGGCTGGATGGCCAGGGAAGGCTCGCTCTGCCCCTGGACTCCGGGGCTCCTGGGCTCGCGATACGACAGGGTCTCGCGGGGCTGATCCTCTGTTTTATTGGCTGAGGCTGGGGGCGTGGCACGTAGTGCCTACCAATCAGGAGCGGAGTGTGTATGTCCGTGCGAGGGCCGGCCTGAGAATCGGGGGTGTAGCAGGCTGGTGGAGGCTGCCAGAACCGGAGCTGAGCCGTCGCCCTTAGCGGGGAAGCGAGCGGAAGGCACACCGGCTCCGGGGCGGCATCTCTGTGCTCCTCCGTCGCTCGGGGTCCGCTGCCATGTGGGCCGCCGCGAGGTTAGCGCTCTGGCGCTGCGCCCGCGCTGCTGCCCCCGGACCGCGCGCCTATCACGGGGACGCGGTGGCCACGCTGGGCACCCAGCCCGACTCGGGCTCTGCCGTCTACCAGGTAGGCTGGGTGAGCGGCCTGAGTGCCCCTGCCACACCTCCGTGGGTGCCCGGCCCGCGGGACGCCCTGCTGGCCGGACTCGGAGGCAGGTGGACGCCTTGAACAGCTGCTGTTCTTTTCTCTCCGTAATGATTCTGGGATGCACTAAAGGGGTCGTGAAGATTGGAAAAAAAAAAAATCCCAAATCAAATACACTTTAGTTTACTTTTGGCATTGGCACTGCTTTTTGTATCTTCGAAATCGGTGGTTCTCAAAACCTGGCCCAGCATTGTCAGCTGGGGAGCTTGTTGAATGCACAGCTGCCCGAAGCCCCTCCCTGGACCTTTTGGATCTCTGGTGTTGACATGGTTAATGAACCCTGGGGGCTTGGTGGCAGCCAGTTTGGGGGATCACTGGCCGAGGACAGCTAACCTTGGAAGTTGTGCTTATCAGACTTTAAATAGTTGGTAGTGTTAATAGAAAATATTCCACAGTATCTTTGAATGGCTTTTCTTGGAACTGGGAGCTATTCAAGGTCAAAGAAACAACTTGCAGCTTTCGAAAGCTCAGAGCTGGAAAATTTTAGTCCCATGTTATTTCTCTTTTTAAATTGATTTGAGAGAGAGAAATGGAGAGAGAGAAAAGGAAACAACGATTTGTTCCATGTATTTATGCTTCTTGTATGTGCCCTGACTGGAGTTGGAACCTCCAACCTTGGCTGGCGTACTGGGGCAAAGCTTTAACCACTGAGCCGCCCGGGCAGGGCTCCCATACCAACTCTTGATGTTTTTTCTCCTCTCCTCAAGGTCATCTCATGATGTGCATTTAACCAGCGTTTGCTTCACTAATGCTGCGTAGGGGCAATCCCAAGATCTTAGTGTCCGAAATAAGTATTTATTTCCTTTTTATTTAATTTATTGGGGGGACACTGGTTAACAAAATTATACAGGTTTTAGGGGCACAGCTCTACAACACATCTGTACACTGTATTGTGTGTTTACTACCCCAAGGCAAGTCTCTGTCCCTGCCCATCACCATTTATCTCCCTATTCCAGCCGTGGGCAAACTACGGCCCGCGGGCCGGATCCAGCCCGTTTGAAATGAATAAAACTAAAAAAAAAAGACCGTACCCTTTTATGTAATGATGTTTACTTTGAATTTATATTAGTTCACACAAACACTCCATCCATGCTTTTGTTCCGGCCCTCCGGTCCAGTTTAAGAACCCATTGTGGCCCTCGAGTCCAAAAGTTTGCCCACCCCTGCCCTATTCCCTCCTCCATCCCCAATCCCCCACATTCAACATACTGTTGGTATCCATGAGTTTTCTTTTTCTTCTTCTTTTTTGCTCAATCCCTCCACCCACAAGAACTTATTTTTGCTCTTGGATCTGTGGATTGGTTTTGCACCTCTGGCCTGAGCAGTACATCAGGTTAAGGTCTGTTTCTTTTTAAAATTTTTATTATTATTTATTGATGAAAGAGAGATTCATTTGTTGTTCCAATTATTTACGCATTCATTGGTTGTTTCTCGTATGTGCCCTGACTGGGGATGGAACCCGAAACCTTGGTGTATCAAGAGGGCTTGTTCTACTTGTTTCTTATGCCAGGACCCAGCCTGAAGGGGCAGTGGCTACTTGGGGAATGCTCCTCTCATAATGGAAGGTGGGGGCACAAGAGGAGAGTATGGAAACACTTTGTCACTCTTAAAGCCTCTGCTTGCATTTGGTACACTGTCACATTTGCCCACATTCCTCTGGACAAAACAAGTAATATGGACAGACTCATGGACTGTGGGATGGGGAAGTATAATCTCACACTGAACCTTGGCAAAGGTGGGAGGGGAGGAATAATTTTGAACAACTAATACAGTTTACCTCATGGTCTAAGACCGTGGTTGGCAAACCACGGCTCTCGAGCCACATGCGGCTCTTTGGCCCCTTGAGTGTGGCTCTTCCACAAAATACCACGTGGGGACGCGCACGTACAGTACGATTGAAACTTCGTGGCCCATGCGCAGAAGTCGGTATTTTGTGGAAGAGCCACACTCAAGGGGCCAAAGAGCCGCATGTGGCTTGTGAGCCGCGGTTTGCCGAGCTGCAGTTTGCCGACCACTGGAGATGGTTGCTTAGGCTCCAACTATTATGTCTGAGTTCCAAAAGGACTCATCTACTTGACTTCTTTTTAAGGAGCCTTTCTAGAAGTCATACTTTCTTCCTGTATTTCATTGGTTAGAATTTAGTCACACAGCCACATGTCTACGCACAGGAAGGCCAGGATATGTTACTTTTCCAACTAGGCTTGTTGCCACCTTGAGTAAATAAAATTGGGATTCCATCATCAAGGAAAGTGGGAAGAATGAACATGGATAAACAGTTAGTACTGTCTGCCACAGATAACAAATGGCTTGGAGAGAGTGGGTGTGTTCTTCTTAAGTTATGTTGGATGTTAAAATATTCCACTTAGGTGCAGCCATATCTCCTGGGACCTCCAAGTAGTAAACTTTTAGTACAAAAAACTCATAAAAAGGGAACAAAGGTAAAGCCATGCCTTGGATGGGAGATGGCACAGAGGGGACTTGGCCACAATCCAGTTTCTCCCTGCCTAATTTTCCTGGTCGCTCATGTTAGACCAGTAATATGTACTGCCCCCTCTCACTTCTACCCACTGTGTGCTTCACAAAGGCTTGATAGTGACAGTTCTGTTCATTTACTTATTAAATATATTTTTATTGATTTCAGAGAGGAAGGAAGAGGGAGAGATAGAAGCATCAATGATGGGAGAGAATCATTGATCAACTGCCTCCTGCACGGGGCGCCCCGCACTGGGGATCGAGCCTGAAACCTGGGCATGTGCCCTGACCAGGAATCCTGGTTCACAGTTTGACACTAGACTGAGCCATGCCGGCTAGGCAGTTTTCTTTATTATTTTTTTTTTAATAGGAGGCTAGCTTAGCTAGGGTAAAGATTACTTGCATAACCGGCTTTAGCTGCTGTCCCAAATTGGGCAATGTTATTGGCTGCAGTGATTGTACCCCTGGATTTGGGTACGATTTAAATAGAAGATTACTTGTCTTTGTATGTATGCAAACTGTTTTTCATCAGCTTTGAACCTGTAGTTTGTAAAGTTGGCAGGAGACTGGCAGGTAGGATGCCTGAGGGGGTTGGAGGTGGGCGAAAATAATAAAAAACAAAAGGCACACAAGAATCCCATAAGCCTCTAGAATTCAACGCAACCCCTTTGGGGGTTGAAAGACCCTTTCACAGGGTTCGCCTAAGACTGTCGGAAAACACATATATAATCACATATTGTTTTTGTGATTAATCACTATGCTTTAATTATGTTCAATTTGTAACAATGCAATTGGGGGTCACCACAACATGAGGAACTGTATTAAAGGGTCGCAGCATTAGGAAGGTTGAGAACCACTGCTCTAGATTTACCAGTACGAGGGAAGAACTTGCTAAGATACTGTGGGGATGCATTTAGCACTATGGGAGAAATATGGGGCAAACAAAACATTTCAAGACAAAAAAGATGGTAGAACTTATATTTTAGAAAAGACTTAAGAAACATATCAGCCAATTGTGTGTATTTGGACCTCCCATAAGATCCTATTCAAATAAACAAACTGCAGAAAACAACTATATCTGACAGTTGGGAAGATATCTTTATGAATTGGATATTTGAGGCTATTAATAGATTATTTTTATTTTATTTTAATTTTTTAAAATATATTTTTTACTGATTTCAGTGAAGAAGGGTGAGGGAGAGCGAGATGGAAACATCAATGATGAGGGAGAATCATTGATTGGCTGCCTCCTGCACACCCCTCTTCTCCCAACCCCACTAGGGATCAAGCCTGCAACCTGAGCATGTGCCCTTGACCAGAGTCGAACCTGGGACCCTTCAGTCTACAGGCTGACACCTATCCACTAAGCCAAACAGGCTAGGGCAATATTAATAGATGATTGATAGGGATAGTGTTCCTCATCTTTTAGAGATTTGGAAATACTTATAGATCAGATGTTATGTCTAAGATTTTCTTCAGAATAATTTGAGGGCCATAAAGGAAACAACTTCGACCATATATGGATAATTGTTGGAGTGCATTGGGTACGTTTCATTATACTAGTCTTTTGCTTTTGTATGTTTGATAATTTCCATGAAAGGAAGTTAACAACAATGACAACAAACCACACTGAAGTGTTGCTGAACATGATAGTGAAACCCCTCCTCTCTTTAATTTGCTGTAATGTAACCTGTCTATTCCTTTTTTTCCCCAGTACTGTTGAGTATGTCATAATGACTGGATGGACTTGCTTGGGAATTCACTCCAAATGATATCACTGAAAACAACACATTTAAAAAATTTTTTTTTTCTAAGATAAAAACATTAATGATGATAGAGAGCCATTGATTGGCTGCCTCCTGTACGCCCCTTACTGGGGATCGAACCCACAACCCGGGCATGTGCCCTGACCAGAATTGAACTGTGACCTCCTGGTTCATGGGTTGATAGTCAACCACTGAGGCACACTGGCAGGGCCATTTTAGTCACTTTTAAACAGACTAAGGAGAATTGTTCCATGACCTCAGGAACTCTGTAGAAAATAGGAAATAATGGAACTATATCATAAAGACTGTAAATTCATCTAATTTTGAATAGCTGGAAAGCTGTTTAGCATTGTGTCTCATAAAGGGAATTAAATCACCAGATGTGTTAATCACCTTATGAAGAACAAAATGTGTTAGCAGATTAAACTCTGAATTTTCAAAAATAATTAGCTAAGTAAGAATTGTTTTAAAGTCATGTACTGGTCAAACAAAACTTACAAAACGGAAGGTTGAAAAGTTAGTTTCCTCTGCTCTTTTCCACGTCTCACTGTTTATATATTTTTTGTATATCACTCTAGAAAATTTCTAAACATATAATTTTATTCTTTTTAAACATAGAATAGGATCCACTTTTCTAAATCCTGAGCTTTTTTTTTAAAAGTGTAATTTGTCAGTAAACAAGTATTTTTGCATTGGTTAGAATCTCCTCAGAATAGTTATAGATGGGGCAGAAAAAAATAAAGATATCATTCTAATCCTTAAAAATGAAGGAATTTATTGATTTCAGAGAGGAAGGGGGAGGGAGAGAGAGAGATAGGAACATCAATGATGAGAGAGAATCATTGATCGGCTGCCTCCTACACACCCCATACTGCGGATCGAGCCTACAAACCAGGCATGTGCCCTTGACCAGAATTAAACCTGGGACCCTTCAGTCCGCAGCTGATGCTCTATCCACGGAGCCAACCAACTAGGGCTGACTTATATTTTTTAAAATAGATAGAGAGAGAGAGAGAGAGAGAGAGAGAGAGAGAGAGAGAGAGAAACATTGATGTTTGAGAGAACCACTGATTGGTTGCCTCCCACACACACCTGACTGGTGCACTAGGCTTTATAAGGGGGTGCGATTCCTGAATCTAACTGGGGACCCTCAGGTACATGGGACGCTCAGCCATCTGAGCCACACCAGCCAGGGCGTAAACACTTATTTATTCTTCAGCTTATGCTGTTGTTAACCTAAATATAAAAGGCCAAAGTAAGAGGCAATAAGTATTTTTTTGAGATCCAAAAGAATAGCTATTCTGGAAGCACTGATTCAGGCCCAAATCCAAATAGTGTTCCAATTAGGAGGTGAAGACAAGGGTATTTAGCTTTCTTAAATAGCTGAACATTTCATTAGACAAAGAGTATATTAAGTCCTGGCTGGGTCTGGGTGGCTTGGTTGGTTGGAGCATTGTCCCATACACCAAAAAGGTTTCGGGTTCGATTCCCAGTCAGAGCATATTCTTAGGCTTTGGGTTCAGTCCTGGTCAGGGTGTGTACCAGAGGCAACTGATCAGTATTTCTCTCTCACATCTTTGTTTTCTCTCTCTTTCCCCCTCTCCCTTTCCTCTCTCTCCAAAATCAATAAAACAAATAAACTTACCCTCTGGTGAGGATTAAAAAAAAAAAGAGTACGTTAAGATGAAATTCTTGGGCAACAGTGCAAATAAACATATTAAAGTACAGTTTGATCCTTCTGATCTATTGCCTTGGTTTGCTGAAAGTGTGTTATTGACATTCCCATGACCTGGAGCCCAGCAGCCCTCAGGCTGGGTGAGGTTTGGAGCGCCTCTCGCCTCAGCAGACTCTTCAATAATTGCAATTGTCTTTGTCTGGAACAACATTAGGAAACACCAAAGACATCTCTGAGTTAAGATACTAACAAAAGGGGACTTCATAATTGCAAAAGGAAGGCGTGCAACTCTCTCCTATTTGGAGCAGCCTCAAAAGTCTATGCATCATTAGATAAGTGTTGCTCTGCTAGCATGGAAGTCATTTCTAAAATAGTGCTGTTTACCTGGTACAAATGAAGGTAGGGATTTTTCAAATTTCATGTGGCACAGTGCTAGGTATTTGTAGTAGGTATTTAATGAATGTGATTGAGATGAGGCCATGTTTCCAATGCCCAAGTTTCAGAGAAAGTACTGTTTTATTTAAGTATTTGCTAGTGAATTCTGTAAATGTATAATATGGATAGATTGATTTTGGTTTATTTTTCATTTTTATTTTTTAAATTAAAAATTTCAATTACAGTTGGCATTCAATATTAGTTTTAGCATAGTGGTTAGACATTTATATAACTTACAAAGTGGTCTGCATAATAAATCTGGTACCCATCTGACACCATATCCTATATAATAAAAGGCTAATATGCAAATCAACCAAATGGCGGAACGACTGGTTGCTTTGACACACACTGACCACCAGGGGGCAAATGCTCAACACAGGAGCTGCCGAGCTGCAGTGACTTGGCAATTGTGGTTCTCGGGTGACTCACCCGGAAACAGAGAGGGGGGAGCCTGATTCCAGGGTGTGTCACCCTAGAACTGCCCTCTTGCAATGCGGGACCCCTCAGGGGATGTTGGAGAGTCAGTTTTGGCCCGATCCCTGCAGACCAGGCAGAGGGACCCCACCAGTACACGAATCTGTGCACTGGGCCTCTCGTATAGCTATAATCAAACTAGAGGCCCAGTGCATGAAATTCATGCATGGGTGGGGTCCCTAAGCCTGGCCACTGATGAGGGCCTATTGGGGCCGTCTCGCCCAGTCCATATTGGGGCTGGGCCAGCCTGGGGGGGAGGGACAAGGGGAGGTTGGCTGTGGGAGCACACTGACCACCAGGGGGCAGCTCCTGCATTGAGCGTCTGCTCTCTGGTGGTCAGTATGCGTCATGTTGACTGGTCGTTCGGTCCTAACGGTCGCTTAGGCTTTTATATATATAGATAATATTGTAATAGGGATAGACATTAAAAACAAACAAACAAATGCCTGTTTATTTACTTTAGAAAACTGTCAGTTTGCAAGTTGAATGAATGATTGAAAAATACGCCTTTTCTCACAGGATAAGTTGAACTTTTAAAAGCTCTATATTGTGGACTAAGTGTTAAATATTTTTCTGGCATTAAGTTGTATGGAGACCTTATTATTGCATGTCAGTCTAATCTAATCCTGTTTTTATTATAGGAGGTAGTGAGAAAGCCAAAGAACGCCACACATCGAGAGGAAAACTGTTAGCCAGAGAAAGAGTCGATGGCCTTCTGGACCCAGGGTTGGTATATACCCAAGTGCCAACTCAGTGCTTTCTATTCCATGGGACTTTCTTAGACACCCTTGTAAATAGATGATTTTAAATTCTGGCTCTTATTGTAAGATTCAACAACAAATGTTTATCGAGAGGCTACTATTCTAGGTGCTACTGATATGTCAGTGAACTAAATAGACAAAGATCCTTGCCCACCTGGAGTTTACATTGCAGCAGGAGGAGTGAAGATAAATGATAAATGTCATAGTTTTATATTTTGTTAGAAGGTGGTAACTGCCACGGTAGGAAGGAAAGCTAGACTAGAGAAAGGGAGAAGATGAAGGTCGAGTTGCAGTTTTACTGTAAATGAGGTGGTTAGGATAGGTCTCATTGAGAAGGTGGCATTTGAACAAAGATTTGAAAGAGTGAAGAGAGAGAACCCTAAACATATCTGGGGAAAGAGGGTTGCAGACAGAGGAGCAATGGCCAGTGCAGAGGCCCTGAGGTGGGAATGTGCTGGATGTTCTGATCTGCTCCAGGAGCCAGGAGACCAGTGATTGGGGTGGAGGGAGAGTAGTAGAAATGGAGTCCAATTCCGTAAGACCTTGTGGCTAGGATAAGAATTTCAGCTCTTGAGAGAAATGGGAAGTTTTTGTGGGGTTTTGAATGGGGAACTATTATGATCTATTTAACTTATGTTTGAAAAGAGTTATTCTGGCTGCTGTGTTGTGAGTGCCTGTGGGCTGCAAGGGTGGGAGCACCGAGACCAGTTCGAGAGCGATTGCAGTGATTCAAGAGAGACAGGATGGTGACTTGGACTAGGGTACTGGTAGTGGGGATGATGAGAATGTTAGTTTCTGGGTTTGTTGTCAAGACAAAGCTAACCCAACAGCGTTTCCTGAAGGATTGGATTAGGTGGATGTGGAGTTGGAGAGAAGGAAATAAAGACTCCCAAAGTATATTTTGTGACATGCACGCGCGCATGTGCGCACACACACACTCTCTCTCTCTTTCCCTCTCTCTCTTTCTCTCTCTGGAGACAACACTGCTAATACCTAGCATATATCCATCTAGACCAGTGGTTCTCAACCTTCCTAATGCTGCGACCCTTTAATACAGTTCCTCATGTTGTGTGACCCCCAATTTCATTGTACAAATTGAACATAATTAAAGCATAGTGATTAATCACAAAAACAATATTTGATTATATATGTGTTTTCCGATGGTCTTAGGCGACCCCTGTGAAAGGGTCGTTCGACCCCCAAAGGGGTTGCGACCCACAGGTTGAGAACCGCTGATCTAGACCGTTTTCAAAAATATGTGTATTAGACATAATTTTTTAAAGAAAAAATGGAATCCTACAAAATGTGGGTTTTCTAACTCCCTTTCTCTACCCCTCACTTACTATATCTTAAACATTTAAGTAAGAGCTAGAATAAAACAGTGATTAAAAACAAATAAACAAAAACTGCGGTCCCAGATTGGTTATTAAAACCCAGCTCTGCCACTTACTAGTGACTTAGACAAGTGACTTAATCTCTGTTTCAGTTTCCTCATCAGTTAATGGGATTATAAGGATCTACCTGAGAAGGTAGTTCTTAGGAGTAAATGAGTGAGGTTTCTGAAAGTCCTAGAAGACAGCCTGGCACGTAGTCAGTACTACATATGTTTTAGGTGCTATGCTCTTTCTATAATAATAAACACATTTGTAAACATCTTTTAAAATAAGTGCCTAGTGTTCTATTGTATGGCTATACCATATAAACCCCCAAAATTTTCACACTAGATTTTGTTTTAAATATTCTTTTTGTAGATTTTATATACAATTTGCATATTTGAAACATTGGATCATTAAAGAAAAAATCTTTTTCCCCCCCATGTGTAACTCTTTAAATATGCTTTTTTAAAAAATGACATTAATTCAAGGAACCTCCTTTCTTCCTCTCAGGTCTCCATTTCTGGAATTATCCCAGTTTGCAGGTTACCAGTTATATGATAATGAGGAGGTCCCTGCAGGTGGCATCATTACAGGCATTGGGAGAGTATCAGGGTGAGTATTCTACTTACACTCAACATCAAGGGTCAGGAACATCAACCAGGCACGGGCATCCAGCACTCACAGCTTTGCATATTAGCATGCAAGTTTTATGCTATTGATATTATTTAGGACTGAGGCTTCCTATGCAGATTCATTTATAGAGCTTTAGAGACAAAAATTAAAGGGGGTAAATCTTAGCTTATAGAATAGAAACCAGGAATGTCTTCAGCCAGCTCTGCAACAATGGTGAATGGCTATAGCTGCACCTTCCCTGAAGGCACAGGGCTCTAATGAGAAGGTGGAGGAACACATACCAATAACCGGCATCTGAATCAAATGTACTTGTATTGGGCTCAGAATCCAGTTGCCTGAGGTCAAAGCAGAGCTTTGCCAGTGGCTTGATCTTGGGCAAGTTATTTACTCTGTAATCCCCATTCAGTGGTTTCCCAGGCTCCACAGGTGATCTCTTCACATCCACTGTTTAGAGGAGTAGCTCTCCAAGTGTGGTCTCAGCATCACCTAAGAACTTTGTAGGAAATGTAGATTATCAGGTTTCTCAAGAGGTACTAAATCTAATCTGGGGGTGGGGCCCTGCAGTCAGTGTTCTCAAATGTTAGCATTTGAGAACCACTGTGGACTTAGGTGATCTAGTTGCTAGATGTTACATATATTTGTATATGTTTATGTATAATCTCACATTTTCTGCAAAGTTACCATGCCAAGCACTAAACACTTCCCACTGATGAGTTGTTTCAATCTTTACCATAGCTCTGTGAGAATGGGTATTATTATTGTCATAACTTTTCTGCAAATAAGGAAACTGGTGTTTAGAGAGTAAATAACTTGCCCAAGCCACTGGCAAAGCTCACCTTTGACCTCAGGCAATTGGATTCTAAGTAGTTTCCTTAGCCTGCCATCTGTGTTCACCAGCCAGGTCCTTGTGTTATTAATGGGCTGAGGTACCCAACAAACTGGTTTTGGTGAGAAAGGGTATTGTAGGTGACTCTTTGTAGTATACACTAGAGGCCCGATGCACAAAATTTGTGCAAGAGTAGGCCTTCCTTCCTCTCGCTGCTAGCACCAGCTTCCCTCTGGCACCCGGGACCCGGGCTTCCCTTGCAGCCCCGGTTTCGTCTGGAAGGTCGTCCGGAAGGACGTCTGGTCTAATTAGCATATTACACTTTTATTATTATAAAACATGCTGTTTTAAAGATTGCATCTGTTGTTTCTTTAAGTAAGATGAATGTTATATTTTAAACTTTTGAGTTTTATAGAAAAGCATATGGCAGTAATGTTGAAAACATGACCTTTGAAAACATGAAAAATAAATAAATATTGATGGGTCAGTTTTATTTCTGCAAATTACTTTCCTAAAAGGAAATTTGAAGGACCGGAATCGAACCCGGGACCCCTCAGTCCACAGGCCGACGCTCTATCCACTGAGCCAAACCGGCTTCGGCAAAAAACATGCTGTTTTAAAGATTGCATCTGTTGTTTCTTTAAGTAAGATGAATGTTATATTTTAAACTTTTGAGTTTTATAGAAAAGCATATGGCAGTAATGTTGAAAACATGACCTTTGAAAACATGAAAAATAAATAAATATTGATGGGTCAGTTTTATTTCTGCAAATTACTTTCCTAAAAGGAAATTTGAAGGTTAATTATGAGGGATTTTCTCACTCTTGAGACTTGGATTTTTTGGTGGGTGGGTGGGGCTAATATGCAAATTGTCCCCTCGACTGGGAGTTCCATTGGGAATTCAACCAAGAGTTCGACCAGGGAGCGGGGCCGGCCCACCAACCGCCCGCAGCCCCTCCCCCTGGTTGGCTCTGCCCAATTGGCCCCGATTGGGGCGGGCCAGAACCCACCCATGCATGAATTCATGCACTGGGCCTCCAGTTATTATTATAATTATCTTTTTAGGACCCTTTCATTCAAATAACCATTATGAAATGTTGCTTAGGTTGTTAGTTTTTCACTACTAATATAAGACTGATGACTCTTGTTTTTTTTTTTTTTAATATATTTATTGATTTTTTACAGAGAGGAAGGGAGAGGGATAGAGAGTTAGAAACACTGATGAGAGAGAAACATCGATCAGCTGCCTCCTGCACACTCCCTACTGGGGATATACCCACAACCAAGGTACATGCCCTTGACCGGAATCGAACCTGGGACCCTTGAGTCCGCAGGGCGACACTCTATCCACTGACCCAAACCGGTTAGGGCTGATGACTCTTGTTAAAAGTGATCATTTTCCATGATATAAATGAATATGTGAACTGTGATTAAAGCTTGCTTTTATATCTTTAAATTGTCTACTAATGACTGTCATTGGTCGTAGGTAGTAGAAGTTGAAGATGGCATAGGAGTATCTTGGAATGTTTTGTAATTGTCCTTTAATTGTGAATAAATAAATCTCTCATATTCTCTTTCCAATGAAATTTCTGCCTTTCAGAGTAGAATGCATGATTGTTGCCAATGATGCTACTGTTAAAGGTGGTACCTACTACCCAGTGACTGTAAAAAAACATTTACGGGCACAAGAAATTGCACTGCAAAATAGGCTCCCCTGCATCTACTTGGGCAAGTAACTATTTTTAGCTGGTAAAATATTTTACTGTTTATTTGACATTATCAATGAGTGTTTTAAAAAACTATTGGTTTCTCCCACAATTACAAAAGAAATGCATGTTTTGGCTGGGAACTCTGGGAGAAAATGTAAATAAGAACTACCCATAATAACATCACTGAGGAATAACCTCTGATAGTATTTTGGCTTATGCCAATTTTTTCTCTTAATGTGTGTGCTTCTTTTCCTTCTATACTAGTATATTTTGTTTTTCTGCTAACCCTAATGGGTTCAAACTATGAAAAAATAATAGCTAATATATTTTGATCTCTTGAGTGTGAATTACTATGTTAAATGCTTGAGTATGTATATAGTTTTTTTAAAAAAATTATTGATTCTAATCCTGGCCAGTGTGGCTTAGTTGGCTGGGTGTCGTCCTGTGCACCATAAGGTTGCTGGTTCGACTCATGGTCAGGGCACATGCCTGGATTGCAGGCTTGATCCCCGGTTTGGGGTGTACAGGAGGCAGCCAATCGTTGTTTCTCTCTCACATCTATGTTTCTCTCTCTCTCCCCCCCTCTTCTTCTCTCTTTAAAAAAATCAATAAACTATTTAAAGATTTTATTGATTTGAGAGAGAGAGAAACATTGTTTTTTTGGTGCTACTTATTTATGCATTCATTGGTTGATTCTTGTATGTTCCCTGATTGGGGATTGAACCCACAAGGCATATCAGGACAATGCTTCAACCAATTGAGCTACCCAGCCAGGGCCTTGTATGTATATAACTTGAGCAGATAAAATTTAAAGAAATTTAGTTTTAATTTTTTTATAATTTATTTTTATTTTTCAATTACAGTCAACAAACAATATTATATATTAGTTTTAGGTCTACAACATAGTGATTCAACATTTATATGCCTTATGAAATGATCACCCGATTAAATCTAGTAAGGAAATTTAATTTTCAATGAAAGTACATTTATATTTAAAATTAAAATACATTTAAATCTATGGATATTTCAAAAAGAACATAAAAGCAAGGCAGTATAAAATTGGTACTTTCTGGATATTGGTTTAGTGTTGTAAAATGCCAAGATATATTGTTTATTTATGTGAGTATTTGAACAGATACTGATGTGGATATTTTTTTTCTGGGAAGGAGAATTTGCCTGATGTATATACTTTGTATATATATAACACAGCAAATGAGGTCCTATTGCTTGCAGGTGCTCTGCCAAACACTCTAGGGCAGTGATGGCGAACCTTTTGAGCTCGGCGTGTCAGCATTTTGAAAAACCCTAACTTAACTCTGGTGCCGTGTCACATATAGAAATTTTTTAATATTTGCAACCATAGTAAAACAAAGATTTATATTTTTGATATTTATTTTATATATTTAAATGCCATTTAACAAAGAAAAATCAACCAAAAAAATGAGTTCGCTTGTCACCTCTGACACACATGTCATAGGTTCGCCATCACTGCTCTAGGGGGTCCAGTGAAGAGTATTATGTTGTCCTTGTCTTCAGCCCACTTGTAATGATTGGAAATAAGATATAATGTATCAAATAATAATAAAATACTTTTTTATAGTTGTAGGCAAGATTAATAGGTATGGGGCTAACTAACTTTTTGTGGTTCTACTATGTGCACTCACAGTATGTGTTGAACTAAGTATTTCACACATTATTTCATGCCATCCCAATAAGAACTCCGAGGGATAGTTACTGTTATCTTCATTTTACAGGTGAGGGAACCGAGGCATAGAATGAGTAGGAAGTACACCTGTGATCACAAAGCTATGAAGTTACCAAGCTGTTTTGAACTCAGCTGATATTCTTATCCACCACTCTAATCTGCAGTGAAAACAGTACTAGAAGGTGCAATATATGATAAATTGTCACAACTTCTTTAGGTGGTTTTTGTATTAGTTAAAAAGAGGGAAAGACAGTTTCTTAGCTGAACTGGTTAAGCATTTACAGTGTTTGTGGGGCTTTAGCTGGTCCTCAAAGGAGAGAGCACACTACACATTTCAAGTGGAATTTGGCACAGGGTAGGAGAGCCTAATGGATTTGAGGAAAACAGTGAATCCTTTTGGCTGCATTGGGGGGTTGGAGAAAGATGCTGTAGAATATTTTAAAAAGACATTTGTGAATGTGATTAAGAAATGATACTGTCATTGATATTAATGTTCCTGTGTGGAGCACATTTTGCTCATAGAGATGTACTTATTTCTTTCATTTCCCTTTTCTTCAGTTGATTCAGGAGGTGCAAACTTACCTCGACAAGCAGAAATATTTCCAGATCGAAATCACTTTGGCCGCATATTCTATAACCAGGCAATTATGTCTTCTAAAAATATCACACAGGTAATTTCTCATTAATGAGACGTGTTGCTTTTTGCTCTAAATGACTGCTAACTAGGCACTCTGAGATGACTTAAAACTAGTGAATTCAGAATTTAGTCTTTTTCTACAGAAAGTATCTTAAGGTTACCTTCAGTCAGATTCTCCTGTTAATTATGGGAATATACTATTATTGTAATAAAGTTTTTAAAAAGAATGGGCACTGAGTAATTTTTTTTAGAGCTATACTCTGGAGAAACTAGTATATGTATGAGGAGACATGTGTAAGAAAGTTTATTGTAGCATTGTTTGTTATAGCAAAAGTTGAAGAGCAATGTAAATGATCATTAATAGAAGATTAATAACACAAATTTTAGCTGTTAAAGTGAATGAACTAGAATTTCATGCATCAACATAAGTCTCAAAAACATTTTTAATAAAAAATAGTGGACTACATATACAGCCAATTGCTATATGTGTAAAGCTTAAATACATCAAATAATACTATTATTTATGTCTAAACACATACATGTGAATACTTGGCTTTGAATACACAGACTTGGCTTTGAAACAGTGGTACCTTTGAAGTGGGAGGGAAGAAAAAGGGGTCAGGTAGAGGCTTTAATTATGTATGAAATATTTTATTTCTTTAAAAAAGAACCTTAATTAAATTTGGCCAAATGTCAAGAATTATTAAGACTTGGTATTAGGTGAAAGGATATTTATTTTATTATTCTGTAATCTTTTTGCATGTTTGAAATACTTCATTATACTGATGATACTCCTTTGTTTAGGTTTTATTGGATTTCTTAAGTTTGTAGTATTTTTATTAATATTCTAATTAGTCTTCACTTGCAATTATATCTCTTCTTTTTTATTTTCTATCAATAGATTATGTTATTTATTATACTAGAGGCCCAGTACATGAGTTCATGCACAGGTGGGGTCCGGCTGGCCCACCCTGATGGGGGCCGATTTGGGCTGCGGTGGGGGGGGGGTGGGATAGGGTGTGGGAGGTTGACAGGCCAAGTCCGCCCCCGATTGGGGTGGGGGTGGGCCGATCGGGGATGGGTGGCTGGGGGGCAATCAGGGGCAGGGCTGGCCAGGGGAAAGGGGCCACAGGCACTTGAGGGGAGCCAATCGGGGTCCCGATCGGGCTGGGTGACCACTGCAGTGCACATCAGAGCAACCAGTCCTTCCGATCGTTCCGGTTGTTCTGCCATTTGGTCACTGGGTTTTTATACATAGAGATATTTTATTGTTATGTAGTAACCTTACCTATCTGTATGCTTTATTTATCAAAATAGAAAATTCAGTTTTGCTCAGTTTTGCATAGATGGCTTTTCCATTATCTGGTATGAAAATCTTAATGGGATCTTTTGTTTTATAGGGGGAATTAGCCCATTTAACCTGGTATTATAACTTCTATAGCTTTACTAACCTTGCATTAACTAATGCAGCCCTAGTTTCCTAGGGCTGCTGTAACAAAGTACCACAAAGTGTGTGGCTTAAAAATAACAGAAATTTATTCTCTCAAGTTCTGTAGGCTGGAAGTGTGAAATCAAGGAGGCCGCAGGGTCATCCTCCCTAAACGGCTCTACGGAAAAATCTGTTCCTTGCCTCTTCAAGTTTCTGGTGGCTTGAGGCATTTCCTTGCCTTGAGGTTGCATGATCCAATCTCTGCATAGATCTTTCTCCCCAACCCCCAGCCCCCAATACAAGAGAAAGTTTATAAAGTCACAGAGGTAGAAAAAGTGAGCCAGCTGGACTGCATGGGCTCAGGAAGCAAGTTACAGAGGCAAAGGAAGGGCCCTTGGAGCTTGAAAAAGAGAGAGAGAGAAGTTCTTCACATGGCTTTCTTTTCTGTGTGTTTTCTTCTCTTCTCTGTCTTATAAGGACTCCTGTGATTGGATTTCAGGTCCACTTGGGTAATCCAGAATGATTTTATCTCAAGATCCTAATTATATCTGCAAAGACTCTTTTTCCAAATAAAGTCACATTCCTAGGTTCTGGGATTTGGGTGTGGATATACCTTTTTGGGGGCCACTATTCAACCCACTGCAGACCTCTAGGCTTGACTGGGAAGGATTCAACCTCTAGCTCACACACATGGTTGATGGCAGGATTCAGTTCTTTGCAGACCTCATTGTTTCTTGGCAGCTGTTGGCCAGAGCCCTTTCTAGGTTTCTTCCCACATGGGCTTCTCCATAGAATATCTTCCCATGTGTCAGCTGGCTGCAGCAGAGGGAGCAAGCAAGTGGACAAGAGAGAGAATGCCAGCAAGATGGAAGACATAGCATCTCATAACTTGATCACAGAAGTGACACTTGACATTTGATAGGACAAGGACATCAGCAGATCCATTACACACTCAAGGGGACAAGGTTACAGAGTTTGGGGACCATTATTAGTTGGTGTCAGAGAAGTAGATTGTTGATTTCCTTGGTTTCAGAGGTACTGTGGAGAAAATGCATCTGAAGTGCTCTTAGGAATATGGTACAATTCCCTAATGTAGATGTGCTAATAATTTGTCAGCTACTCACTTGTGAGACTTTTCTACTAAATTGGTAGATCTCCCCTCTCTCAGCCCCAGATGGCATGATGGCAGTCAGTTTCATTTCCCTCATTGTTTTTATTGTTTCTATTATTATTATTTGGCAAACTAATTCCTCTGTCTTTGTCTCCTCTACCCACCTCTATACTTGCTGGCAGTACTGCTCTTTTCTCTCCTTTTGTTCTCTGGTTGTTTTAATGGAACCCTGTTGTGCCTCTTTAGATCTATGTGACTTACTTTTGAAAAGTGTCCTCTTTTTAGATTCTTACATCATTGTAACTGCTCTCTACTTCCTTGACTTTTTTTAGTAATGAAATAGTTTGAATGGAATCTGGTGTTCCAGTACAAAGAACAGGCTGACTAAGTGAAATCGTGTCCCTTGCTCCTGATAGAACCTTGAAGAAAACGCCCATAAAATATTTCAGACATGTACAAAGTACAAAGGATAATAGAACGGAATACTCACCTATCCTCAATTCAGATATATGAAGTGTTAACGTTTTCTTATTATTGCCTTAGATTTTTTAAAAAAATATATTTTATTGATTTTTTACAGAGAGAAAGGGAGAGGGATAGAGAGTTAGAAACATCAATGAGAGAGAAACATCGACCAGCTGCCTCCTGCACACCCCCCACTGGGGATGTGCCCGCAACCAAGGTACGTGCCCTTGACCGGAATCGAACCTGGGACCCTTCAGTCCGCAGGCCGACACTCTATCTACTGAGCCAAACCGGCTACGGCTGCCTTAGATTTTTAAAGAATTTATTTATTGCCCTAGCTGGTTTGGCTCAGTGGATAGAGCATCAGCCTGTGGACTGAAGGGTCCCGGGCTCGATTCCAGTCAAGGCACGTAGTCAAGGGCACATACCTCAGTTGCAGGCTCAACCCCCAGTGGGAGGCGTGCAGGAGGTAGCCGATCAATGATTCTCTTTCATCATTGATGTTTTTCTCTCTCCCTCTTCCTTCCTCTCTGAAATAAATCCTATATAATAAAAGCCTAATATGCAAATCAACTGAACAGTGAATGACTGGTCACTATGATGCGCACTGACCACCAGGGGGCAGACGCTCAATGGAGGAGCTGCCTCCAGCCCACAGGCTGTCCCTAGGCCAGCCAAGGCTGATGCCAGCAGGGTCTCCCTGATTGCCCTGCCAGTCACCACACAGATTGGCCCTGATCACCAGCCAGGCCTAGGGACCCTACCCATGCACAGATTTTGTCCACTGGGCCTGTAGTAAAATAAATAAATAAACAAACAAACAAATAAACAAAAAACACACATACTGAACACTCCCCCCGCCCCCCCCCCCAAAAAAGGAACTTACTTATTGATAATTCATTTACCCATTCAAAATACTGCATTGAAGCATGGATGGACCTGGAGAACATTATGCTAAGTGAAATAAGCCAGTCAGAGAAAAATAAGTACCATATAACTTCACTCATGTGGAATTTAATGAACAAATTGAACTACCAAGCAAATAAAGATAGACTCAGAGAGAGCAGGCAGGCAGCTCTGGTGGGGAGGAGGGTGTGTGTGTGTGTGGGAGGTGGAGGGATTGAGCAAAAAAACCCCAAAACTTGTGGACATGCACAACAGTGTGGTGATGGCGGGGGAAATAGGGGTGGGTGGAGATGGAAGAGGGCATAGAGGTGATAATAGTGATGGGAAAAATAAGTAAATAAAAATCAAGTTTAAAAATAAAAACATATTGTATTGATGGACATGTTGGTTATTTGCATGTTTTCACTATTATGAACACTGCTACAATGAATGTTTTTTTTGTAGACTCACAGGCATGAGTTTTTCTAGCCATAGATATTTTGGAAACAAACTGCTGGGTGATTGATAAGTAAAAACAATAAGTAATAAATAAACATTGTTGTAATATGGTGACAGAAATATTACAGGCATTTTAAATAACATACATGAAATAGGGAATTATGTCTTTTTGTGCCAGCCATTTAGATGAAAAATGTTGACTTGTGCTGCCTTCTATTTTTGGATTAATACTAGTGGGGTTTTTTCTTCTTCAGAACAGATATTGTATGACCATAAGGAAAACTGGTGGAATATTGGAATTGGTAGCAACATAGGATAATTAAAGAAAATATCTATTACGTACTTTTCGTATTTTTCTTTGTGATATTACTTATTTGTATCTAGGGGTAATTGCCAAACCATATTTATTGTTCATTGTGTCATACTAATATCTAAGAAAGAATATTTGTATTATGGAAAAATTTAAATACATACAAAAGAATAGTGCTGTGAACCAGACTGTATGCATCATCCAGCTTCTACACAATTGACTTTCTTTTGAACAAGATTTTCAACTGTGATGCTAACGTTAGTTTTATATTTAGAATGTATCGTATGTGGGGTAACACACAGTATTAACAACACTCATTATTTCAGTTTTCCTGTGAGGTAAGTGGCAATTATGTAGAGAATTTATTAGTTTTAAAAATTACTCTATCATAAAGTTTTGCCAATTTTTGGGTGGATCGTGAGTTCTCCATTGGTAGTTTAGGCTAATAGTCTATCTGGCCATTCTTTGATAGGGAGATTATCCATAAACTTTGTAAAAGTGTGACATAAGCCCTTCAAAATGCTTTGATACAAAGAAACTATTACAAATGTTTATAAGACTCTACTTTTATTTTTTTAAATATATTTTTATTGATTTCAGAGAGGAAGGGAGAGGGAGAGAGAGAGAGAGAAACATCAGTGATGAGAGAGAATCATTGATTGGCTGCCTCGTGCACGCCCCCTACTGGGGATCGAGCCCCCAATTTGGGCATGTGCCCTGACCGGGAATAGAATCTTGATCTCCTTGTTGTTAGGTTGACACTCAACCACTGAGCAACCCTGGCTGGATGTAGAGGACTCCACTTTTAAAATGAAGTACAGGGACCAGCTAGTACTGCAACATTTATGGGACTATAGATCCAGAGACAGTATAATTCACTGTTTGGGCTGTACTTGATGAGTTTCATATATGCTTGCGTTCCAGATAGCGGTGGTCATGGGCTCCTGTACAGCAGGAGGTGCTTACGTGCCTGCAATGGCTGATGAAAACATCATTGTACGCAAGCAGGGTACCATTTTCTTGGCTGGACCACCCTTGGTAAGAACATAGTTTTGATTGGTTGAAGTAAAATATACATAGTATAACATTTTCCATTTCTACCATTTTCAGTATACAGTTCTATGGCATTAAGTATACAGTGGGGCCTTGACTTACGAGTGTCCCGACTAACGAGTTTTTCGATATACGAGCCGTCTCTTGGCCGATTTTTTGCTTTGAGTTGCGAGCTAAAATTCGGGTTACAAGCCAGCTTCAGATACCCCACCACTAGATGGTGCAGCGAACATCACAGTGAACGCCACAACATCAGCCCAGCATCACGTGTCTCACTCGTTCACTTTTTGATTTGACATACGAGTAATTTGAGTTACGAGCTCCGTCACGGAACGAATTAAACTCGTAAGTCAAGGCCCCACTGTATTCATTTTGTTGTGCAGCCATCACCACCATCCATCTCCAGAACTTCTCATCTTTTCCCTTCCAGCTATCACTTCTTCCATCCCAACCCTCAGTGCATACATGACCCCCAAGGGTGGGCAACCTCCATGCCAGATGGGGAGTAGGCAAGAGACTAGCCCTTAGCTCAGACCCCCACCCAGTCACCTGCTGGTAACATAATTCAGCACTGCCAGCCAGGATAGTGATGGTGCTGCCGTGCTCCACCCTGAGACACTAGGGCAGCGGTTCTCAAGCTGTGGGTTGCGACCCCTTTGGGGGTTGAACGACCCTTTCACAGGGGTCGCCTAAATACATCCTGCATATCAGATATTTACATTACGATTCATAACAGTAGCAAAATTACAGTTACGAAGTAGCAAAGAAAATAATTTTATGGTTGGGGGTCACCACAACATGAGGAACTGTATTAAAGGGTCGCGGCATTAGGAAGGTTGAGAACCACTGCACTAGGGGGTGCATGCCAGGCCAGGCCCTCACTCAGACAGATGTAGCAATCATTAGGAAGGGGGCAGGGCCCAGGCTCCAGTTAGCAGGAAAGCAGGGAGCTAAGAACCCATCCCAGAGAGGTGGTGGGAGGCAGACTGTCCAAGAACTGAAGCCCAAACTCCAACTCACACACTCCATTGTCATCTCAGACTTTACTTACAGAACATAAATTCAAAGATAAATTAGAATTCAGTGGAGTGGCCACCAAGCATTAAACTTCAAGCACAGGGCCCTTCTGAGAATGGGACCCTGTGCAGCCTCACTGGTCGCCTGCCTCTGATGCAGCACTGAGAACTGGATTATATAATCCTGGCTCTTCCTCCCCTCCCCTTTGGGCAGCTCCGTTTCAGCGATTTTCAGTAATGCAGTCATCACTCCATGTTGATGGCAGACATGACCGTAGACTTCAGAGTGATAGAGGATAGGTGGAGAGACAGGTAATTACTACACCGAGCAACAAAATGTCCCATTATATAAGTGAAATCCAAGAATATTAAATACCTAAAAGAGAAGAATGTCTACTAGAAAACCAAGATGGTGGCATAGGTAAACACCGGAAATTGCTGCCTCGCACAACCACTTCAAAAAAACAACTAAAAGACATAACGGACATCATCAAGAACCACAGGAAGGCTGGCCGAGTGGAAATTCTACAACTAGAAGGAAAGAGAAAAGCACACTGAGACTCAGAGGAGGTGCGGTGTGGAAGTAAAGTGCAGAGGTACGGAGGCGCATGCAGAAAGGGCTGGTAACTGAGGACGCGGCTGTCTTTTTCAATCAGGAGGGAGACACAAGCTCCCGACTGCTCTGAACTCCAGTTCCGGGCAAGTCTCTGGGGACCCGGACTCATACGGGGAGAAACTGGACTGTCTGGCATCCGGCAGAACTTGAGGGCGGCTTTCTCTCAGAGGCGCCTGCAGTGATTACCGTGGAACAGTGAGACCCGGGGCCTCTTAGGGCAGGGCTGAGGATCAGCCATAGCTGTTTGCTCCGCCCTGTTGATTCCCTGAGACCCCGCCCCACCCAAGCTGTGGCAGAGGCTTTTGCATATGAATGACCTGGCCCTTTGCAATCAAAAATTACCTAACTAACTGCAGCTGGGTCAGAGAGACCCAGAACATCCAAAAAGAAGGCCCAAAGCCCCACAGCAGCTTGCATTGCTTCACAGCTGGGCCTCATCTGGGCACCTCCAAACTCCAAACAAAGAAAAGGAATCTGCAGATCTCTCCGTAGCTCCTGCTGGGTAGCCTCAGAAAGAGGCTAAATTAGCACCTCCTTAGAGATCCAAGAGCCAGTATACCCAGTGGTCAGAGTGGACCATCCAGATTACAACTCCTCAGATCCATAAGGGACACACTCAGGGGGCAGACTCAGTGAGCACCAAAGCCCCACTGAAGCAAGTCTTGCCCCAGAAGGGTGTCTCCAGCACAGAAGTTCTCCCACCATAACCACAGCTGATTCTCACAGCCAATTGGCCTGGAGGTCAATTCCTCCCAGTGATAGCTACAACAATCAAGGCTTAACTACAACAAGACTGTGCACAAAGCCCACAAAGGGGTGCACCAAGAGTGTCCACCTCAGGTAATTGGGGAGGCTGAGCCACTGGGCCCTATAGGACACCTAGCACACAAAGCCACTTTACCAACACAGGGAAGCATAAAAAATACAGAGACAAAGAAACAGGTCACAAATGACAGAAATGGAGGAAAGCAAACTACTGGATATAGAGTTCAAAACCACAGTTATAAGGTTTTTCAAGAATTTTCTAGAAACCGCCAATAAATTTAGTGAGACCCTTGAGGATATGAAAAAGGACCAACTAGAAATTAAGCATACACTGACTGAAATAAAAAATATTATACAGACACCCAACAGCAGACTAGAGGATCGCAAGAATCAAGTCAAAGATTTGAAATACGAAGAAGCAAAAAACGCCCAACCGGAAAAACAAAAAGAAAAAAGAATCCAAAAATATGAAGATAGTGTAAGGAGCCTCTGGGACAACTTCAAGCATACCAACATCCGAATTATAGGGGTGCCAGAAGATGAGAGAGAGCAAGATATTGAAAACCTATTTGAAGAAATAATGACAGAAAACTTCCCCTACCTGGTGAAAGAAATAGACTTACAAGTCCAGGAAGCGCAGAGAACCCCACACAAAAGGAATCCAAAGAGGACCACACCAAGACACATCATAATTAAAATGCCAAGAGCAAAAGAGAATCTTAAAAGCAGCAAGAGAAAAACAGTTAGTTAGTTAGTTACCTACAAGGGAGTACCCATACGACTGTCAGCTGATTTCTCAACAGAAACTATGTAGGCCAGAAGGGAGTGGCAAGAAATATTCAAAATGATGAATAGCAAGAACCTACAACAAAGATTACTTTATCCAGCAAAGCTATCATTCAGAATTGAAAGTCAGATAAAGAGCTTCACAGATAAGAAAAAGCTAAAGGAGTTCATCACCACCAAACCAGTATTATATGAAATGCTGAAAGGTATTCTTTAAGAAATAAATAATTTGATGAACAGAATAAACTGGTGAATATAATAGAATCAGGGACATAGAAAGGGAGTGGACTGACAATTCTCAGGGGGGAAGGGGTGTGGGGGGTGCGGGAAGAGACTGGACAAAAATCATACACCTATGGATGAGGACAATGGCAGGGGTAAGGGCAGAAGGTGGGGTGGGAACTGGTTGGAGGGGAGCTATGGGGAGGGGGGAAAGAGGAACAACTGTAATCTGAACAATAAAGATTTAATTTAAAAAAAGAGAAGAATGTCATATTATAAAACCACCATCTATATAAAATGGGGTATTATTCAGCTATAAAAAGGAATGAAGTTCTGACACATGCCACAGCATGGAAGAACCTTGAAAACTTTATGCCAGACACAACAGGACAGATCTCGTATAGTTCCACTTCTGTGAAATATTTAGAGTGGTCAAGTTCATAGAGAGAAAGTAGATTAATAGTTGCCAGGGACCGGGAGGGTGGAATGGGGAGTGACTGCTAATGAGTACGGGGTTTTTTTGTTTTGTTTTTTTTTTTTGGTGAGTGATGAATATTCTGGAGTTGGTGGCAGTAATGGTTGCACAAGTTTGTAAATACACTAAAAAACACTGAATTGTATACTTTTAATGTTGAACTTTATGGTATGTGAATTATATCTCAAGTATGTTTATTGCTTCAAAAGTCTTATCAATCACCTGTGGTTTTGGAATATTAAGACAAATTTATTTTAAAAAGCAAGGTAAAAGGAGCGTAAGCTTTGTTGTGAAGTCAGTATATTTTCCACATGACTGTGCTAATTTTTAATAACTTACTGAGGATCAGATCAGCCTGAGGAGCTGCCATTTCATATTCAAAAAGCCTGTGGTGTTTATTATTCTTTAATATTTCTCTAGCTTTACATGATAGCGATCATTGTTTAATGAGAGGAAAATTCACTCCAGATTTACCTTTGTATATTAAAGGGTACATACTTTCATGAGTAGTCCTTCTTTATTTTTCATTAAAGAGTAAAGATATGACTAAAATTTGAAAATATCTTTTTGGAAATATAGGCAACAGCATACTACTAGAATAATGCTAACAGCAGTTACCAGTGGATTCAGATTTAACTTGGCAGCCAGGCAAGTCTGCAGTCTGTCCCAGAACTGATACTTGTTCAAGAGTCCACCATTGAAACACTTGTTTACAGTACAAAAAGAAGCAGCAGCATCCTCACCTGCTTGAGAATTCTAAATTTGACACTTGTTTCACTGAAAATTGAGAAAAGGCATGGTAGGTTTCACACATAATATGGGCTTGAGTTGCAGTAGCTTAAAATGGTTGAAAAAAGCATAGTGACAAGACAAGTTTTTGAAAGAGCTTTTTGTTCTCCTGTCTTGTTTATCTTCTGAACTTATAATTTAGTAGAATGAGCTATTTTAATTTTATTTTTGACTTTTATCATTTTTGCTCCTATCATAGTACCAAACATGATGTGGGTGCTCAATAAATATTAACTTGTGACAAATCCTTATATTTTTAGTCATATCTCTGAAAATAAATATAGTATGTTAGTGTTTATTCCTTTTTACAGCTTTAAATATCCAGATACCTCTTATAATTAGTTATTGTTTGGACCAAATTATATTTTACACTGAATTTCTTTGGGAGGAGAACTAAAAATTTGGTTCTGGGGGTGGAATAATTGGAAGTGAAAATTTTAATTACCTTTCCCAGTGGAATTTTTTATTTAAGACAGCTTTTGATGTAGTGAATAATAAGTTATTTCTGTGCTGTATTTTAGATTAGTGTTCATTTTTCTAATTAAAGCTTTTCCTATTTGAAGAAAAAGAAACAAATCAATCAACTTAAAGAAGTAGGAATCAATAAGCAATTCCTGAGGGATCAGATTGGCATGTAGTACTGAAGACTTTTCTTGCTTAGAATTTCTCAGGCTATAATTAAGTCATTCTTAATTTATTACTTGAGGTTTCTTTCTTTTTGCTCACATTCTTCTGAATCTTAGATGTGAGTAATCTTAGATATTTTCCCCATTTTAAAGTTATTATACCTTTAAGAGTTTGTAATAGTCACTGGAGTTTTTCAGCATAGGTGAAGAAAAGGCAGTATTTTAGTGTATTTATTGAGTGTTCAAAGATGAGTAAATCACAGTTCCTACCATCAAGGAACTCACAGTATAGAGGAGAGGACAGAGACGCATGCAGATTACAGAAATATAGTCAGGCAAGTGCCATGTAGGAGGTGTAAGTGGAATACCCTTGGACCACGGATAAGCAAGCATTGCTCTATTATTACATGCAGTGTCATTAATGGTGAAAGGCCTGAGTGGATCATGGAAAGGCACAGAGAGCAGGTGGGGCTTGAAGGGTAAGCAGGGATTCACCAGAGGGTGAGAGGGAGCAGGGAGCGCCGGCCAAGGGCACAGACACTAAGGCTTTAACATGCGATGGAGGCAGCCTGAGGAGGGGACAGAGCAGGCTCGTAGGCCAGAAATGTTCAAATCAAGTTCCATCTCTCGCTCTGGGGCTGTGGGCAAGTTCCTTAGTGACTCTGGGTTCTGATTTTTCATTTGTAAACTGGTTTGCTAGGCAAGTGGAATGAAAAAACAAAATGTCTTTAGCCCAATGGAAGAAAGAGTGGTAGGTACAGTCAGGTTAGGCGCTGTGTGTTAGGAAAACATTTGTATATTTTGGATGGGCAAATCTCACCTTTGACTTTTCTCCCTGTTGTAGGTTAAAGCAGCGACTGGAGAAGAGGTGTCAGCTGAGGATCTTGGAGGTGCTGATCTTCATTGCAGGTGAAACGGAAGAGGTTATTTTTTTTCAGGATTGATTGCCACATGTTTTAAAAAGTTTAAAGTATTTTTCCAACTATTAAACTTGCCACAATTTGTTCTCCATCTGCTGTTTTAGGGTTCACTTCTTTGAACTGTAGAGTTGCATTTCTAAGCTAGAACATCAGCTTTTCCATTATAGAAAGACTGGAGAGACTGGTTTCTTATTTAACAAATACCCATTGAGCTCTAGATCTTTGAGATGATAGACATTGTCTCTGTCCTCAGGGAGTTTACAGTGTAGTCAGGGAGGTGGGCTATAAATAATTACCAAAATTCATATAAATGTATATGTGTGATAGGCCTGCAAAGGAGAAATATAGGGAGAGCATATAGAAGGTGGATCAAACCCAGTGGTTAAATGAACATTTGGGAAGTGGAGCACAGGGTGCTGGTGGTGAACTGCAGTTCAACAACAGACCACAAGAGAAAATGAAATAGAGAAGTTTGTTAATCACGGGTCTGGAGGAAGTACATGGCATGCCTTCAGGGGTCACCTAGGGAGGTCAAGGCAGCTCGGACAGAGAGAAAGAAACTGGGGCACATGTTTTTTTTTTGTTTTAATTTTTATATTGATTTCAGAGAGGAAGGGAGAGGAGAGAGAGAGAAACATCAATGATGAGAGAGAATCATTGAATGACTGCATCTTACACGCCCCCAATCGGAGATCGAGCCTGCAATTTGGGCATGTGCCCTTGACCAGATTCGAACTTGGGACCTTTCAGTCTGCTGGTGGACGCGCTATCCACTGAGCCAAACTGGCTAGGGCTGGGGCACATGTTTTAATAGGGTCCTAGGTAGGAGTGCTTTAGGTTCCTGGGCTAGGGCCGGATTGTTAAGTTCCATCCACAAGAGTGGAATTTTGGTAAGCTCGATGGCGGTCTTATCTAAGGGTGCATAAGACATATAGGTGCTGGGAGGCAGGGGAGACTGCTGATCACAAGGGCTGCTGGGAAAGTCATAGCAGGACTTACATTTGCTCGTGACCCTCAGTTGCTCTGTAGGGCTTGTGCCCGTACTAGTTAGTTTAAGGTCCTTGCAGGCCGCTTGGCCAAATAAATGGATGCTGAGGTGGTAGTACCTGATAGCAGGTAAGTGTTTAACAGCTGGTTCTCTGGGGGAGGGAAAAGCCCTGCTTTGTGGCATCTGCCCACATCTGTAGTGTAAGTTATCCCACCACAGGATGCAGCTGAGTATGGAATCAGGAAGAGATGCACACAGTAGGTTCTTGTGAGTCAGGTGCCAGCTTGCTCTGCACATCACTGGTTTAACTACTTCAGGTTAGAGTTCAGGGGTAAGAATTCTTGACCATCTACCTCCTAGAATTTTATGAAGTGATAAACGAGGCGATAAATGTAAATTGCTTGAAATAATACCTGCTTTAAATAAATACCTATATTTTATTGATTTTTTACAGAGAGGAAGGGAGAGAGATAGAGAGTTAGAAACATCGATGAGAGAGAAACATCGATCAGCTGCCTCCTGCACATCTCCCACTGGGGATGTGCCCGCAACCCAGGTACATGCCCTTGACCGGAATCGAACCTGGGACCCTTCAGTCCCCAGGCCGACGCTCTATCCACTGAGCCAAACCGGTTTCGGCTGTTTTTATTATTTATTTACCACAAGTAAAGGTCAGGAATTGTTATCTTTCTTTTAATTTTTTTTTGCTGTTTCACTTCATTACTGCTGTGCATGTGCTCCATGTGAGTGACGTAGGTGCTTATGTAGGTGGGTTCCGACTTACGGCGAAAATCATGTTACTTTGTGCCATAGGAACAGATCTCCATTGTAACCCGAGGACCTACTGTAATTAGAAAACCATTGAAAAGCTTTAAGCAGAATGTGCTATCACCAAATATTTCATTAAAAAAATTCCCTCTGGCTACTAAGTAGAGAATGCTTGGAGTGTTGGCAAGAGTCTATGTAGGGGACCAGTTGGGTGGGTGTATCAGTAGCGTAGGTGAGAGATGCTGGTGGCTTAGGTGCTTATGGTGGTAGTGAAGGTAAGAGGGTGAACAGAGTTGAGCTCTATTTTAGAGGTGGAATTGAGAGACATGTTGATGGATTTCATGTAAGGGGTGCAAGAAGGTGAGATGGCAAAGATGGTGACATGATATGGCTTTACTTCCTGAGATTGGGAAGGCAGGGGAAAGAGCAGATTTGAGGATGGGGCAGGAGGATCAAGCATTCCTTTTGGATCTGATAAGTTAGAGATGCTTGAGACATCCAAGTAGAGATGCTGAGGAGGCAGGTAGCTGTAAGAGTCCGGAGCCCAGACCAGTGCTGGAGATCTTTACATGGGAGTCCTCAGCATAGAGATGGACTCTAAAACCATAGGATGAGATGAACTCACCTCCAGGTGAATATAGATGTAGAGGAGGGCCCAGGATCATACCCTAAAGAACCCAGGCCTGAATGGCAAGTGTCTAATCATCAGATTCAGGTGTGGTAAACCTACCTTTGATCTTCCAACCACAAACAAACCCAGGGAGGCAGATTGGTATAATAATTCTGCTTTTCTTTTCTTTCTTTTTTTAATATATTTTTATTGATTTCAGGGAGGAAGGAAGAGGGAGAGAGAGAGAGATAGAAACATCAATGATGAGAGAGAATCACTGATTGGCTGCCTCTTGAACATTCCCTACTGGGGATTGAGCCCACAAGCAAGGACATGTGCCCTTGACTGGAATCGAACCCAGGACTCTTCAGTCCACAGGCCGACGCTCTACCCATTGAGCTAAACCAGTTAGGGCTAATTCTGCTTTTCTATCAAAGAACACTGCCATGCCAATGAAAGGGTTGATTTAGGGGCCTATCTTTGCCCCAGGTTTTCATTCCTTTCTCATTGAGCACTTCTTTTGAATAGATTGATTGTACTAAGTGTTATGGGTAATACAGAGGAATTTTAGCCCTAGTCCCAACCTCAGATTTATAATTTAATTAGGCAGCTAAGAGAAAGAAATGAATTAAAAAACAATTACAAAATATGCTAGCATGCTTCCAATTTTACAACTAGAGGCCAAAGGAGAAATGACGAGTTCAGGAAGGCATAGAAAAGCTCAGAGGGAGAGCTTGAGGGTCTGCCCGAGCTTGAACAGAACACTTGTTCATTTAGGTGAGCACAGCTGTGTGAGCGGAGAATCAGGGTGACTGCCTTATCTGGCCATTTACTGACTGTTACAGGGAGACAGTGAGTGGATGTTTCAGCCTGCGGAGAAAGAGGACGCAGGTAGAAAAGGGTGAGTGGGTGTAGGACAGTGTGGGCTGTTACTGTTTGTGCTTAATCTGGGGAAGGCGAAGAAGATAGTATTTATGGAGTATTAACAAAATGTGTTTGACTTTAAAAACTCTAATCCAGTGCCCATGAAAGCTGTAGGCGGTATATCAATTTAGGGTGTAGGTTCTAGAATTCATCCTTCATTACCTCACTTATTACCATTATGACTAGACAAACCACGTAACCTTCTGGAGCCTCATTTCCTCATGCGTAAAACGAAGGAAAGGATAGTTCTTACCTCATAGCACAGGATCTGGTGCATACTAAGCACCCTATTACTACCGGCTATTATTCTTAACCTGTTTAAAATCATAGGACAATGATTAGATGGTGATGGCTTTTTTGGGGAACAATGTCATAAAATTTACTAGTCACAAATTGCTTTGGGTTCTCTCTGTCTAATCAGAGTGATAAATGTGTATTTACAAAGGTTCTTGCTGTCTTTAAAAATACATATTTATACTTCTGTTTAGTCATCCGGAAGAATTAATTTGACACAAAGACTTATGTAATGTAATGCCTCCTCAAAGGTTTCTCTTTCCTGTTCTTTTGGTAAATACTAGGCAGCTTTTAAAAGAAAGCATTTTATTTTAAATATTTACTGATTTGGAAGCAATTCCTCCTGCTTCTGTTTGCTTTCTGAATTACTACAGTGTAGCCAGAAGTCAGCACTTGTAGCTGGTATTATATATGAAGCATTTACTAATAAAAGATATCATCAGTTGTAAATTATTGTATTAAGTTAGAAAGAGTCTGCCATTGCAAAGGCACTGGAGGGCTGTAACAAGAAGCAAGTACAGTCTCTGCTTTTATTCAGGGACAGCCAATCCAGAGGTGGAAAGTGACACAAAACCACTGTGAGAGCCCAGTTCTAGGAAATGTCTCCCAAGGGTTTGGCATTTTCCCTAGACAAGATATCAAAATTTAGATTGCAGCAGCTTAGTCCTTACTCATAAAATGAACCAAAATTCTGTTTGTTTCAGGTACATAGTTTGCCTGACTTTACCATTTTGTTTATACTTTATTAGAAAGTCATGGTACTTTACATCTGAAATAAGAAGCCATCTAATCAGAACAGAACCAGAGCAAGCCCATATTTCATTGACACTGAACTTGAAATTGGACAGGAACTTCCATGGCCCTTAAGACAGAATCATTTTAGCAGTACTCATTTTAACCCATGATCCGAGGGACAGTGTCTTAAACCTTTGCATTCGTTACCCTCTGACAGCTTGCTTTTAAGTGTAACTTCGGAGGGAGGGAGCTCAGCAGTCTTTCAGAAGCGAGAGGCCATAGTTGGCATCTTCATTAGGAGCTCAGTTAGGTACAAACACTTTTTGTTGTTACCAACAACATCACTAAAGTGTGCCATCTGTGGTTGAATTTATCATGTAGAATTTTTTCAAAAAATATATTTTATTGATTTTTTACAGAGAGGAAGGGAGAGGGATAGAGAGTTAGAAACATCGATGAGAGAGAAACATCAATCAGCTGCCTCCTGCACACTCCCCACTGGGGATGTGCCCGCAACCAAGGTACATGCCCTTGACCGGAATCGAACCTGGGACCCTTCAGTCCACAGGCTGATGTTCTATTCACTGAGCCAAACCGGTTAGGGCTTATCATGTAGAATTTTGTTTGAGGTATGTGGGCTGACCATTAAATAGAAGTCCTTATCAGCAAGGCCCCATGATCTAGTTGAAGGAGGTCAAGACAGAAATAGAGGCGTGGATTCTTATGCAGCTACTGGTGGTTCTACGCAAGGTTTATGCATACCTGTTTTTCCTGTTTGTAAAACAAGGATGATACCAGGGACATTACAATGTTTGCCAGGGACATTATGAAGATCACATTAAATATCATTTATTAAAGTGGTTTGGAAGTAAAAATGATGCCATCCGTAGATGAGAGAAGGTGTTTGGGCTTAAGATATTCCATTTTTTCTTTTTCTCTAATCTGATTATTTTAGTGTACTTTACTCTGTAGAAAGTCCGGAGTCACTGACTACTACGCTTTGGATGATAATCACGCCCTTCACTTAACTAGGAAGATTGTGAGAAGTCTCAATTATCAGAAAAAATTGGATGTGAGTTTGATATGTTCTTGTAGCTTTTATTTTTCTGAAAAGCATTTTGGCTTATGTCATCTTGAAATAATGTCTTAAAAATGGTTAATAGGATTTTTCTATTTTCTGCAGGTTAGCATTGAGCCTTCTGAAGATCCTTTATTTCCTGCAGATGAATTGTATGGAATAGTGGGTGCTAACCTTAAGAGGAACTTTGATGTCCGAGAGGTATGTAAAGTGGAACTGTGAGCCATAAACCTTGCTGTCTGTCTCCTCATATGTGTATACATTGTCAAAGCCAGAGTCTGTTTATAATGTTCATGCATAGGGGCTGGTTTAGATCTCAGTAAGAAGCGACGGACATGTGAGGGAAAGATCTTTCCATAGTGTAGGATTCACTGGTACACAGTAAATACCAAAAGAGAGAGGGGGAAACCCTCTAATTATTGGAAAGTTTTCATTGCACAATGACGAACCTTGGTTTATTCATGAACAGTACTTCATAATGTGGACATTAGGAATGATGTAGGGCAACTTCATTTTCAGCTGTTTCCTTTCAGTATTCTTGTTTCAGGAATTGGATGAAATGTTGAAAGAAAAAACATACCCTTTTATATCAATATTACATTAGCAAAGATTAGACTTTGATTACAGGTGAAGATTATAGATTGTTGCTATGATTACAGATTATTGATATAGTCTTGTATAGTCTAGAGTAACAATTTTTAGTGTTTGCATATAGCATGTAGTCTTTTATTTTGTTCAGTATCCATATCTGGTAGAATACTTTCTATGCTAGAAAATTATTATTTTTAAAAAATATGTTTTTATTGATTTCAGAGAGGAAAGGATAGAAACATCAATGATGAGAGAGAATCATTGATTGACTGTCTCCCGCATGCCCCCCATGGGGATGGAGCCTACAACCCGGGCATGTGCCCCAACCAGGAATCGAACTGCGAGCTTCTGGTTCATAGGTCGACGCTCAACCTCTGAGCTACACCGGCCGGGCACTAGGAAATTATTTTAATACCAGATTCTCTATCTTAATATTTTGTTACTTTCCCCCTTGACTATAAAACTATTAATGTATTAATTGTGGAAAGAATAGAAAATATAGAAAAACATAAAATTGCTTATAATTCTACCATCCAGAGAAAGCAGCTAATATTTTGGTGTTTTGGCTTAATGTATATGTAGACATTTTTATGGAGTTGTGATAGTATATATATATATATATATTTAATTCTACTTTTTCCAGTTTGAATTATAAACATTTTACAATTATTTAAAGGTTCTTTATGAAACATTTTCCATGGCTAGATTCTAACTCCTTATATAATGTACAACATGGTAAGCACGCAGTAAATATTTATTTGAATGAATTAATGAATGTATTATCCCACTTATGGATGTATGTAATTATTTATTTAGGAAATGCTCTATTGTTAAATTCTGGATTTCTTTGGAGCTTCTCTTTAGCAAGATGACTTAATCAACTGTAACTTTTAGAATTGGGATTTTAGTTTGACTTTTCAGTCAATTATAGGCACAGAAAAAATGGTACTTACCGTCTGAAGTGCTTGAAAAAATGTGTTGCTCTAGATAGCCAAGTTTTCTAGGTAGTTAAGAATTCATCCTTTTAAGGAAAACCACCTTTTTTTCATGTATTCATCAGTATTTTTTAAATACTTGTTCTATGAAGGTGCTGTTTCAGATACCAGGAGCACAGAAATGAGCCACACAGATGCAAATCCATGCTTTCATGGCAGTTCCATTTCATTTTAATGGAGATTATTTTATGAAGATAGACTCTTGCCTTCTTAAATAGTGTCCTGGACTTCCACCTGTTGCTAACTCCTGTTCATCTTTGTGAGGATAATTTATTATCTTTTCTGTTCTAGTAAAGTAGTCTTCCTAGTGAATGGAGCTGTGGGACAGCACTGGGATAGGAATCAGAAAACCCAGCTTCTGGTCCTCGTTTCCTTAGTCAGTGGTACTGGGATGGGTACTCAGCATTGATTTCCACTCCTAGATACAAGGGTAGTAGTACTATATATATGATATGTTTGCTTTCTAAAGTTTGAGTCATTGTGAAGATGAGGTACTATATTTTATGTGGCCGGGTGGTCATTGTAAAGCAAATAGAAGGTAGTTTCACACTAAGTGATCCTAGGCTGTTGTGCCCTTTGAGTCACTTTATCTTCGTGTTGAAGAATAGTAGTTATTATGTGTTGATTGTTTTTAAAAGGTACAATTTTGGCCCTCGCAGGTTTGGCTCAGTGGATAGAGTGTCAGCCTGTGGACTAAAGGGTCCTGGGTTTGATTCTGGTCAAGGACACATGCCCGGGTTGCAGGCTCGATCCCCAGTGGGGGGCATGCAGGAGGCAGCCAATCAATGATTTTCTCTCATCATTGATGTTTCTCTCTCCCTCTCCCTCTCCATTCCTCTCTGAAATCAATCAAAAAAAATAAAAGGTACAATTCTGGAGGAACATACCACTTACAACAGATAACATGTTTTCATTATATAATTGGACCTTTTAGGAAAATAACTAAAAAATAATTCAAAGTAAGCTTTACTTTTTGGAAAGAAAGATATTGGGAAACATTCACTCATTTTTCAGTTTTTGCATCTTACAAAAAGAAGTCCTACATTGATGTAGTAAGTAGGAGAAAGAAAGTTTGAACTAGTAGAAAAATGATGTGTATCATGTAAAATAGTTTTTGAAGGAATTTGGAATATGCTTCATGTTTGGAACTCCTTGAAATAGTCCTGATGTATAATGATGAACTTTGAGGGTGAACTATTTAGTGATTTCTACTCCTTTTAGGTTAATTATATATGTATGTCGGGTGATCCTTTATTATCAGATTCAGAATCAGTAAACCTTTATTGAAGGTGTAGGGGAGGAAGAAACTTTCCTCTACCCATCAGGGTTCTTTCGGCTGGTCTAACAATGAAGTCTACACAAGGCAGATTAGATTAAGAGAACAGCCAAATTTAATTATGAATGTATGATGGAATGCTCACATACATGAGAGAGACTCCACATACATGAGAGGTTCAGGGACAGAAAGTTAAAATGAGGTATATACGGCATTCTGAGCTAAGGATGAGGGAAAGTGCTGAAGGGAGGAGGGTCATTCGCAGGACATTAAGAAGAACAAATGTTCAACAGTTAGAATTTCCCCCTGCCTTATAGATAGGTCAGTGATAACTCTGAGTATGGATGAGGCCCCTAATTTTAATTCTTTAAGGGAGATGTAAAAATTTCTCATGACCCGGCAGAGTCTCAGTTGCCTTCAGCTCAAAATAATCCACATGTCAAAGTAGCATCTGTTCTTCTGAACCCCTTCAAAGGATTAATAATAATAGCTACCTTTTAATGACAGCCAGGAAGTGTGCTGTGGTTAGCACTTTTTAAGTCTTATCATTTTTTCAAAAACAGATGAGGAAATTGAGGCTTAGAGGATTTTAGCTAGCCAGGCTGTGACTCTTAATTTCTCAGTGGTAGAGCTGGGAGCCAGAGCTGGTTCTTCATCTCAGCATTATTTTCTTAGGTTATTTTGCTACTACGTAATCACATCCTCACAGCTCTGTCCCATCTTTGCAGAAGTGAGAACCGAGACTCAGAGAGGTTAAGTGACTTTGCTCCAGGACATGCAAATCATCTGTGATACCTCAAGTTGGAGGTCTTCTGACTAAGCTCTCTACCTTGCTTTCTGATTGAATCCCTGACCCTAGGCCAGTACATTTGAACAGCCACTGAAGCCTTAAGTCTGGCAACCAGCTCATGGAGTCTCTCTGCTTCTCTGGTGTCAACACAGTGCTAATGCTTCTGTAGTGAAGTGTAAAATCAGAGCCCAGAATGACTTCGTATGAAAAGTGAAATTCTTGTGAGAAGATTTTCTATGTAGGGTGAAATTTTGTGAAAGTGACAACTTCACTATGAATTTGTTTTCCTTATAAATAACTTCAATGTAACAATTCCTTTGTAATATAATTTTCAGGGACATTGTTATTTTTCCTCTTAGGTCATTGCTAGAATCGTGGATGGAAGCAGATTCAATGAGTTCAAAGCCTTATATGGAGACACATTAGTTACAGGTATAAAGATGAAGAATTGAATGTGAACATTTTCTGTTGCTTGAAAATAAATGCTGTCTTGTGTTAAGGCTTTGATGCACTTGACATGAGCTTTGTTATTTAGAGCAGTACAAATGTGTGAGTCAGTATCTAAAGGGAGCTGCTTTATAAAGATCAATTGAAGCTGAATGGCTTCATGGATCCAGGTTTTAAATGATGATGTCTAGATGCTGTGGTCTAGGTCTTTATCTGTGACTTAGCAGCATTAGCTGTATAAAAAGTTTAGAACAAAACAAACTGATAAACAAAATAGATCCAGAGACATAGAAACATAGAACAGACTGTTGAATCTTAGAGGGAAGGTGGGGATGGGTAGGTGGTTGGGAAGAGATTAACCAAATAACATATGCATATATGCATAACCCATGGACACAGACAATAGTATGGTGAAGGCTTGGGATGGGAGGTGGGTGCAAGCTAGAAGGGGTCAATGGGGAAAGAAAGGGGTCATCTGTAATACTTTCAACAATAAAGATAAAATGTTAAAAAAATTTTTTCTTATTGTCAAATTAGCAGAAATATTTGTAGTTCTTTTTGTTTCTCTGGATAACTATTTTGAAAATTTCTGCACTGTATTTTAAAAAATATGTTTTTATTGATTTTTTTTTTTTTTTTTTTTTTTTTTTTTTTTTTTTTTAGAGAGAGAGGAAGGGAGAGGGAGAGAAAGATAGAAACATCAATGAGAGAGAGAAACATCGATCAACCACCTCCTACACACTCCCCACGGGGGGTTGAGCCTGCAATCTGGGCATGTGCCCTAACAACTTATGGTGCATGAGAGAATGCTTAACCAACTGAGCCACACTGGCGGGGCTCAGCACAGTCTTTTGTATTATTTAGTCTCTAATTCAACTGGGAAATTGTATATAATGTTTAAAACTTCCTGGGAGGATGCAGACTGAGTTAAACCTCACGGCCTCTTATGTTGGCTTATGCAAATACTAGATCCAGAATATAGGACAGAATACCAAATCTGAAAAAACAAAACAAGGATATTTATAGAAGTTAATTCATTCACCTGAAGTGTTAAGTTTGTAGGCCTTTGGAGAAAAGTATTTGAATCATAGAAGCTAGACCCATAGTTATCTTGGACAAATGGCAAAACAAATGTGGGCATTTTTTTTTGGTCTGATAAAAGCTGAAAAATGTAGCAGTTAGTCTGAAGACAACATTTCCAAGTAGAATAAACAACCAGCTGTAAAAAATCCAACTTGCAAATATACATTGAAGCTTAAGGGTAAGTCACCACACTTTCTCTTGGTCTGATTTATGAGCAAGAGAATGGTTCACACTGGGAGTGGAATTTATGTTTTTGTATTTAGGTGTTTAAGAGCTTTTGTTTGATCTATAGACAGGATTTGCCACTTAATAGTTCAGGATGTAACCCTCATTGTGGGGCAGTTTAAAATAAGTTCAAACTGTTTCTGCTTCTTTCTTAAGATGGATGGGCTGTCCTTATTATCTCTTTTTATGTATTTGACCTGTACTTGCTAAAAAACTGGTGGCACCTTTGTCCCCTACAATACTAAGGATATATCCAGTTTCCTCCATCTCTTCTTGACTGTACTGGACTTCAAGTAAAGTTGGGGGAAGGGGAGGGAAGTGAGAAGGAGAAGACTTGGGGAGCATGAGAGGTGAGAGGGAGAATAAGAGGGAACATGAGAAGGTGAGGGTCATTTCGGGGGAGGGAGTGAGAAGGCAAAGAACAGATTTTTCTAAGGATCAGGTGTCCCAGGCAGCTCTTAAGGGTTTCTTCCTGCCTCTGCCCTTACCATTTGCTGGCCCTAGTAGTTCCTTGGATATTTTACTTTCCTGTTTGACCTGTAGGAAGCTGGTGAAGGTGCTTCCTTCATGGGTGTCCCTATTATAGTGGAGCATGAGCCGCACTCACTAGTCCTGTTACTGGAGATCCCAGGCAGGGCTAGGATGGGTTAAAAGTCTAAATAGTGAAGAGGGCAGGATATCTTCAGGGGTAGCACCTTGCTGCCGAGAGATGAGGGAAGTTCCCAGCCTTTTTGTGGGTGGGGCAGGACTCAAAGTGGATTGCTGGGCTGTTTGGGAAGTTCACCCCTCTCTGCATTGATTCTAAGTGGCAATGCCAGTGAGAGTGTGGCTAGGATTTTAGGCCTGAAAGACCAAGAGAAATCTAGGTGACCATTGATCAGTGTTTCATTTTTATCACATTAAATAAACATAATTAAAAATAAATAAATGAAAGGTCAGAGTAAAGAACAAATAAAATTTTAAAAATTTAGTGTCCTGCTTATCAATAAACTGCAGAACAGTCTTATCCATTAATTTTTTGAGCACCTGCTTTGTGTCAGGCATCACAAACAGGGTGTCTTAATGGCAACCTGTCTACCTTGAGTTTGAAGACAGAGCCAGGTTCTAGAAACTTTGGTAGCGTGCTGCCTTTGACCCACTTCAACCAGCACAGCTGTTGACTCTTGGGTTCCAGGTATTTGACATCTATATATAGTCATAAGTAGGCTTGTTGAGAATTACTCTTGGAAGGTCTCTCTAGTCAAGGTCTTCAGGTTCACAAAATAATTAACTTCCTGAAATCATCTATAAAGTGTGTACCTCACAAAATCACGTTTCCCTTCGTTTCTTCTCCTTTAAGAAATACAAACGAAACTTATGGAAAGGAGAAAGAAAAAGATGCAAACAGAGAAAATGAAAGTGGAGTGATGCACTTTTCTTCTAAGCTTATCTAGATTTCTTACTTTAAACTTGGTTATCACCAGGCTTGACAGTGTTCCTGTTTTTATTTTAATTTGCCTTTGCTGAGTGTATCCCCTCTCTCCCTCCTCCCTCCCTCCCTCCCTCCCTTCCTTCCTTCCTTCCTTTTTTTTTAAAAAAATATATTTCCATCAACTCCAGAGAGGAAGGGAGAGGGAGAGAGATAGAAACATTAATGATGAGAGAGAATCATTGATTGATTCTCACCTCTTGCACGCCCCCCACTGGGGATTGATCCTGCAACCAGACATGTGCCCTTGACTGAAATCGAACCCAGGACCCTTCAGTCCTCAGGCCGGTGCACTATCCACTGAGCCAAACCTGCTAGGGTTCCCCTTTATTTCAAGGGCCTGTCATTACCACAGACATTTTCAGGCAAGCTAGTTACCTGACAATGGCCCAGTTTTGAACATTGACCTGTTAAGGACTCTGTATCTTTGATTATTCTATTTCAGAATATCCTTCAAGTCTGGTACACAGCGAGCACTCAGATATAACATGTTACAATCTAACCAAACCAAGCAGTCAGACAGGTGGCACACCCCTTTACATGTGACACACCCCTTTCAAGAAAGAAAAAATCCAGATTCCAGGACCTTAGAAATAAAATGTGACATTAGCTGGTGTATACCATAGACAAAATCTGTACACTTTAAACTTTGATTTAAAATTAAAGGATGTTAAATATGTCTGTTGTGAATTAAAAGCCCTCTGAAGTATATAACTCTTTATTTCCATTTTCTCTTGAGGATTTGCTAGAATATTTGGATACCCAATTGGCATCATTGGAAATAATGGAGTCCTCTTTTCTGAATCTGCAAAAAAGGCAAGTACTGTTAAACATGTTTCAAGATTTTCTGTTTTATTTATTTATTTTAATTTAAATTCTTTGTTGTTGAAAGTATTACATATCTCCTTTCCCCCTCCCCATTGACCTCTCCCAGTCTGCTCCCGCCCCCCCAGCACAGGCCCTCACCCCCCTACTGTCTGTGTCTATTGATTATGCTTATATGCACACATACAAGTCCTTTGGTTATCTCTTACCCTCCCACCCCCTCTCTGAGGCTTGACGATCTGTTTGATGCTTCTATGTCTCTGGATATATTAACATATAATCATTTTATGTTATTCATTATACTAGAGGCCTGGTGTATGAAATTGGTGCACGGGGGAGAGGGGGGTCCCTCAGCCTGGCCTGCACCCTCTCCAATCCGGGACCCCTCGGGGGATGTCCGACTGCCAATCCTGGGCCTAAACCGGCAGTCGGACATCCCTCTCGCAATCTGGGACTGCTGGCTCCTAACCACTTGCCTGCCTACCGGCTTGATTGCCGCCTAACTGCTCCCCTGCTGGCCTGATGGCCCCCAACTGCCCTCCCTGGCTGGCCTCACGGCCCCCAACTGCCCTCCCAGGCAGGCCTCACGGCTCCCAACTGCCCTCCCCTGCTGGCCTGATTGCCCCTAACTGCCTCTGCCTCGGCCCCCACCACCATGGCTTTATCCAGAAGCAAGTTGGACGGTAGGAAGATATCTGGTCTCCTGGTCTAATTAGCATATTACCCTTTTATTAGTATAGATTCCACAAATGAGTTAGATCATGTGATATTTATCTTTTTCTGCTTGGCTTATTTCGCTTAGCATAATGCTCTTCAGGTCCATCCATGCTGTTGCAAATGGTAAGAGTTCCTTTTTTTTATAGCAGTGTAATATTCCATTGTGTAGATGTACCACAGTTTTCTTTCTTTTTTTTTTAAACATATTTCTTTTTTCTTTTTTTTTGTCTTTCTTTCTTTCTTTCTTTCTTTTTTTTTTTGGTACCACTACCAATAATTTAATCACAAGAAGAAATCAGAGACATTTTAAAATCACATTACAGTTGTTGGTAACATCACAGACTATTGTTAACATTCATTGCTGCTTTGATAGTTATTTTACATATTGCTAGGTCCTGTTATTTAATGTGTAAAACATATTTCTTTATTGATTTTAGAGAGGAAGGGAGAGGGAGAGAGAGATAGAAACATCAATGATGAGAGGGAATCATTGATTGGCTGCCTCCTGCATGCCCCCTACTGGGGATCGAGCCCGCAACCCAGGCATGTGCCCTTGGCTGGAATCAAACTGGGGACCCTTCAGTCTGCAGGCCGATGCTCTATCCACTGAGCCAAACCAGCAAGGGCCCACAGTTTTCTAATCCACTCATCTGCTGATGGGCACTTAGGCTGTTTCCAAATCTTAGCTATTGTAAATTGTGCTGCTATGAACATAGAGGTGTATATAGTCTCTCTTTTTAGTGTTTCTGATTTCGTGGGATATATTCCTAGAAATATTTTTGTGGGATTACTGGGTCAAATGGGAGTTCCATTTTTAATTTTTTGAGGAAACTCCATACTGTCTTCCACAGTGACTGCACCAGTCTGCATTCCCACCAGCAGTGCAGGAGGGTTCCTTTTCTCCACATCCTCTCCAGCACTTGTCATTTTTTGATTTGTTGATGATAGCCATTCTGACAGGTGTGAGATGGTATCTCATTGTTGTTTTGATTTGCATCTCTTGAATGATTAGTGACTTTGAGCATGTTTTCATATGTCTCTTGGTCTTCTGTATGTCCTCTTTCGAAAAGTGTCTATTTAGGTCCTTTGCCCATTTTTTGATTGGATTGTTTATCTTCCTTTTGTTCAGTTGTATGAGTTCCCTATAAATTTTGGATATTAAACCCTTATCAAATGTAACATTGGCAAATATGTTCTCCCATGTGGTAGGCTTTCTTGTTGTTTTGTTGATTTTTTTTTTTTTTTTTTTTTGCTGTGCAGAAGCTTTTTATTTATTTATTTATTTATTATTTATTTATTCACAGGAAAAAATTTATTTATTTTATTTATTTTCAATAAGTTTAAATCCTTGAGGGGTACAGCATTAAACGGATTTTATTTATTTTCAGTAAGTTTAAATCCTTGAGGGGTACAGCATTACACGAATTCTTTGTCCAATAGCCTTAGCAGAAAGGTTGCTTCGGAATTTAGCACGAACCATTCCACCGTTTCCATGAGCACGAGTTACCTTTCCCCAGATTACTCTGGTTTTGTTTGGTTTGCCACCAGGAGTCACTGTGTTGTTCTTTGCTTTGTACACATAAGCACATCTCTTGCCTAGATAGAATTCTGTTTCATCTAGAGCATAAACACCAATTTTAAGAAGAGCCATGTGTTCCCTCTGGTTCTGGAGACCCCGCTTATAGCCAGCAAAAATGGCCTTGGACCACACCCTTCCAGACATATTTGTCCTTATAGAAGTCCTGTTCCCAGCAGGCCTCCACAGGGTCCAAGATGGCCGAAGCTTTTTATTTTGATGTAGTCCCATTTGTTTATTTTCTCCTTAGTTTCCATTGCCCTATGAGCTGTATTGATAAAGATATTGCTATGACATATGTCTGATATTTTGCTGCCTGTGGATTCCTCTAATATTTTTGTGGTTTCCCATCTTATGTTTTAAGTCCTTTATCCATTTTGAGTTTATTTTTATGTATGGTGTAAGTTGGTGGTCTAGTTTCATTTTTTTGCATCTATCTGTCCAATTTTCCTAACACCATTTATTGAAGAGACTGTCTTGACTCCATTGTATGCTCTTGCCTCTATGAAGATTTTCTGTTTTAAACATAATGAACATTCAAGATCAAGCAATTGATGAATATTTATTACATAAAAGCTGTAAAATATTTAACCAGAACACTGTGTGCTGGGGTTTGAAGCAGTTTTTGTGGAGGTTTACATGAACATGATGAACTATCTTGGCACTATTAAAAAGTTAAAACATTTTTTTAGTTAAATTCTTATAAGAAACTTGAATTACAGCTGTGGATGACGTGTACATATTCTAAGAATGTAGGAATACTTGTCTTGAAAGTGTTTCACTCTCTGGTGCTTAATGCAAGTGAGGAATTCAAAGCTACTTTCCAGGTGGTTCTGAGACATGACCTGTTTATTCTGTTCTATCCCCTCATCAGTTTAACTTGATAATATTTTCACTCTTTGGAGATGGGAAGGTAGTGGGTCTTGTTACTGAAGGTCTGGCTTTAAAGGAGGAAACTCATGAATGTCTTTGGGCTTAGTATTCAATTTCCTAAATCATTGTCTCTGATTTGTCTAAACTTGAATAAATGTAATTAATGTACTTATTTGATAAAATGTTTTCTTAAGAAAAAAATGTCTGGCCTTGCTTTCTTACTTTGAATGCTAGAGGAAATAGCAAGGTTAATGGTCTCATATTGATACAGGTAACAGACAGTTATGCTCTTTCAGATCCTAATTGAGGAAGAATTTGTGTTTGGTGAAATGTTTTACCAGTAAAGTCAATTTCTATATTCTATTATTCATTATTGTTCCCCCCACTGTAATTATAAGACAAAAACAGGAAAGTAAAAATAAGGAAAATAAAAATCACCTGCACTCATACCAGAAATAATCTTGAGTGACATTTTATTATGATTCCTTAGTTTTTTCTACCTCCCCTTTTTTTTAGCAAGAGAAAATAACTGAATTTAATACATTTGTATGTACGGGAACCCCATATACACGAGAGAGTCAGAGATCACACATGCAGGAGAGGTTCAGAGATAGAAAGGGGGATCTAGGTATATGAGACATCCTGAGCTAGGAATGCAGTAATGCACCTTGTGGCCTTCAAAGGGTTATTGCAGGATGAGAAGAAGAGCAGATGTTTAGTAAATAGAAATTTGCCTCGCCATTTAGTTGGGTCAAGGTCCCAGTTCACGGTCTAGGTACTTAAAGGGAGGGGCAGGAGCTTCTCTTGAGCTAAAATTACCCTTCACTCAGAACAATTCCATATACTTCTATCCCCCTTTTAAAACTAAAATTGATGTGGCCACATAAGTAGGTCCTAAAAAACTGTAATTTCATTATAATATTGATGAGATGCCATGGGAACCAATCTCTTGTTTATATCAATTAGCCTATAGTAAAATTGGTCTTGTTATGTGTCATTCCACTTCAAGTTGCAGAACCTATGCCACTGTTAAGTGAGGACTTACTGTATATAGAGGTATTGCTTGTTTTCATTTAATAGTATATATAGTATTTCCTAAAATATCAAATTATTCTGAACTGATGACTTTTAAAAAAAATTTTTATTGATTTTTCAGAGAGGAAGGGAAAGGGATAGAGAGTTAGAAACATCAACGAGAGAGAAACATCGATTAGCTGCCTCTTGCACGCCCCCTACTGGGGATGTGCCCGCAAACAAGGTACATGCCCTTGACCGGAATCGAACCTGGGACCCTTCAGTCTGCAGGCCAACGCTCTATCCCAGTGATGGCGAACCTTTTGAGCTCGGCATGTCAGCATTTTGAAAAACCCTAACTTAACTCTGGTGCCGTGTCACATATAGAAATTTTTTGATATTTGCAACCATAGTAAAACAAAGATGTATATTTTTGATATTTATTTTATATATTTAAATGCCATTTAACAAAGAAAAATCAACCAAAAAAATGAGTTCGCGTGTCACCTCTGACATGCATGTCATAGGTTCGCCATCACTGCCTGAGTCTATCCACTGAGCCAAACCGGTTAGGGCTGAACTGATGACTTTTAATGAATATATAAAACATTAATTTCCATAAAGAAAATGTCAGGCTGAGGCCAGCACACTCTACCTAGTTTTAGTTGGTGGCTTGACAGAAATAAACATGGGAGGAGTTACATTTGGCCTCAATCTGACATTTTGTTTATAGAAGTAAGCCCCAAAGGTCTCATTCTTGTATTGGAGGTTGAACAGTTGCTTTGAGATTTTGTACTTGCCAAGGCATTTCCAGCAGAGTTAAAGGGATCTGTGAATGGAGAGATAATGGTTTATAAAGTGTCCTTACTCACATAATCTTTAGAAGGTAGTTATATTGTTGTCATTAAACAATTTCCTAAATTCAGAGTTAGAAGGTCTCTAACACTCATCTAAAATCCCATTTATTTGGGGTATATTGGTAAGAAAGATGTCTTTTTCTATAATCTTGGTGCATGAAAACATTTCAGATGATCATCAAAATGTAAATATCATCATAGATTTCCCCAAAGAATTTTGGTCTATCTTTTTTATTTTAAAAAAAATTAATTTCAGAGAGGAAGGGAAAGGGAGAGGGGGAAGGAGGGAGGGAGGGAGAGAGAGAGAGAAAAACATCAGTGATGAGAGAGAATCATTGATCGGCTGCCTCTGCAGTCTCTGTACTGGGGATCCTACCCACAACTTGGTCATCAAACCATGACCTCCTAGTTCATAGGCTGATGCTCAACCACTGAGCCACACCGGCCTGGCTATTCTATCTTTTTAAAATGAGGCTCAGAAATTCTTATTGACAAGCAATCCTTTTTTTTTTCTGTTAGTTAAGTGTCACTTGCTGTTCGGAATGTTAGTGATTGACTTCATCCCTGACAGAGCAGTTGTCCTACAGTGTGTGCCTATGATCACACAGGTGACTACAAAACAAGTGCAGTATAAACCACAGTCACATGTCCCATTGATAATGAGTCTGCACTGTAGCATTATTGTTACTGTTACCATAAGGTCAGACGAGCCAGGCAGAGGGTATTCTTTCTTTTCTCTGACCCAGGTGTGGCATTTGTAGATGCATGGTGATTATAGATTTGTTAACCCTCCTTTGGAAAGATTTTCATCTTATTTGCTTCTAGGGGGCTCACTTCATCCAGTTATGCTGCCAAAGGAAAATCCCTCTGCTGTTCCTGCAAAACATTACTGGTAAGAAAATAGTGTATTCAGTTTGGTTGCATTTAATCTAGAGCTGCACTGTCCAGTATATCTTAAGAAGTGACCACCACAATAACTCTAATAACCATCTTCACTGTACATAGTTATTGTAATATTATTGACTGTATTTCCTGTGCTGTACATTATGTCCCAGGGATTTGAATTTTTATTCCAAAGAGTGGTATGATCAATGTGAACTCTCTGGATTTCATTTTCCCTAGATGATCTTAACGTGGTGGATGAAATGATTTTTAAGGTCTCTTATGGTTCTAGAGTTCTTTTCCTAGAATTCCATGATTCTCCCATATATACTTTTTTGTATCTGACATATAGGAGATATTCAGAAATGTAGGTTAGCTGAAAACTTATTTCCCCCAGTCTTCTAAGTCAACTATGGTTACCCCAGGTTTAAAGGGAGGAGAGCCTCTTAGTTGTTGGGAACAGGCAAACCTTCATGAGAAGAAGTTTGGCTCTTGACAGGAGGGCTTTAAATATTACTGGTGCTAAAGCATCTTCATCTTAACTTTAAGGTACTTGGCTAGATGAGTTTTGAGAGGAGTCATATCCAGATGGAAGCCTGAGGGCCTTATGTGGCAAACCTCATAAAATGGGCAGAGAGAAAGTAGCTTCACCAGGGCAGGGCCTTGTTTCTTTAGTGATTCATGACTTACAGAGAGCAGAGGTTGAGTTTGGTTTTGCCACATTGCATTTGAGGGACCTGTGTGGCATTCGTTTGGAGACATATAGTAGCCAGTTGACAAATCTTGAGCACAGAAGGGATATGTTAGCTGGGGGTGAAAATGTAGGTAGCATCAGAATATGGCGATGGTATTTAAAGCTATGGGAATAGATAAGAATACCCTGAATAGAAAAGAGGACTCATGGACAATCTGTGAGTAACTTTGATTCCTTCCACAGAGGTGAGAATAAAGGAAGAATTGGAGTATGATTATGTTGTTTTTTAGGATGGGAAGAAGAATGGAGAAAGCCAAGTGAGATGGCTTCTATTTTTTTTTTCTTTTAAGGCAAAATCATCTACAGGAACTAGAGGGGCAGTTGGGTGTGGGGGGTGGTGAGAGCTTAAAGAGAGGTAGATATTGAAGTAGATATTGTGGGAACATGACAGGAGTCAAGATAAGGTAGATAAAGGAGTTCTGAGCTGTTCTGAGGGCGCAGCTCAGAGGGGTTGCTGGAGGAAGCAGCTGGTGCCTGGTGAGATGAGGGATGTCCTGTCACTACCTTTTCCATAGCAAGTACGGGTGTTCCACAAAACTGGTTGAACTGAGTTGGATGATTTGATGCTGGAGATTTGCAAAGCAAGAACAGTGACAATCAAGTCAGCTGTGAGTCTGCAGGTGGGGAGAGGGACACGTGAAGCCTGACTTGGTGTTTATTAGGTGAAGAGGAAGGAGCCCAAAGCCTGCAGGCCCAGGGCAGCTGCAGACCAAGTTCAACAGAGATGGGAGCTTGAAGAAGTAGAAGGAGCCCATAATTATAATGAAAAGTTCTTTTACCTTCCTGTTGAGTCACTGACAGGTACACTTAGCATCTCTGTGAAACATTAATGTTTGTTTCATCAAAGTTTAAGCAGCACTGCAGAAGGAACACTCTCTATTTTTAAACCAGGTCAGTGGACACTGCAGCCCTCACAGTTCACCTTGCCACAGTACCTTTTCCTTAGCTTGCCATTTCACATTCTCTCATCACCAGGCTACTGTTTTGAGATAATTTCTCAAAGATAAATTGCATGCTTACCTTGTTTGGAGATATCTGTGTACATCCAGATGAACCATTTTAAGAAAATTTAAAAAGTGATTAGGGAACATTTTATTTTAGCTTTTAAAGCAAACTTTTTTGGGAGCACATTTCACATGTAAGTATTTTGTTAGGGTGAGGCCTGAAGTAAAATATAATTTGACAATATGTCCTTCTAATGCCTTGTTGGTATTAACTTCTGTGCATTAATCCCATCACCCAGAGGCATTCATTCTGTTCTTTCTCTCAGGATTTATGGTTGGTAAAGACTATGAAGCTGAAGGAATAGCCAAGGATGGTGCCAAGATGGTGACTGCCGTAGCCTGTGCCAAAGTGCCTAAGATAACTGTCATCATTGGGGGATCCTACGGGGCTGGAAACTATGGGATGTGTGGCAGAGCATACAGGTAGGTGATTGCCATGATTTTCTCTGAGAGAATCATACTTCACATATAATTATAAATGATTGGGTTTATTTGAAATATAGAATGGCATTCACAAATCTCAAGTAATTAATACCATAATTTGTATCATTTGGAGGGGCAAAATGAAACTTAATGCTGAAGGTACTTTTGGAAAGAAATCCACAATGAGAACCAGGAAATATTTTGAAATGGCTGGTAATGAAAATTCTGCATGTCATAACTAGTGTGATGTAGCCAAAGCCTTGCTTTGAAAAAGGTGTGTAGACATAAATATATATCATGGAAAAGAAGTAAGGCTGAAAAATCCATGAGCCAAGTAGCTAGCTCTAAAAGTTAAAAAAGAACAGTATTTTGAACACAAGAAAAATAGAAAACAGGACATAATAAAGAACAAACATAAGAGAAAAGAATCAGGAAAGCCCAAGTTGCTTTGTTTGAATGGTTAACAAACTTGCTAATTCCCTGGTGAAACTTAAACTTTATCTTTAAGTGAGACAGCACAAGTAATCAATATCTAGACTGAAAAACAGGACATGACCATGATAACAAGAGGATATTTTGAAAACTTTTATACCCAATACTAGAGGCCTGGTGCACAAAAATTTGTGCACTCAGGGGGATCCCTCAGCCCGGCCTGTGCCCTCTCGCAGTCCGGGACCCCCTCAGGGGATGTCCTACTGATGGCATAGGCCTGATCCTGATTGGGCCTAAGCTGGCAGTCAGACATCCCTCTGGCAACCCAGGAGTCCTCGGGGGATGTCTGACTAACGGCTTAGGCCCATCCCCACCCCACCCATGGGGAGCGGGCCTAAGTTGTTAGTCAGGCATTCTTAGCACTGCCACGGAGGTGGGAGAGGCTCCTGCCACTGCTGCTGCACGGCCAGCCATGAGCCGGCTTCTGGCTGAGTGGCGCTCCCCCTGTGGAAGCACATTGACCACCAGGGAGCAGCTCCTGCATTGAGCGTCTGCCCCCGGTGGTCAGTGCACATCATAGCAACCGGTCATTGCGGTTGTTCTGCCATGGGGGTCAATTTGCATATTACCCTTTTATTATCTAGGATATTTTCATGAAATGTAAAAATACAGTGTATCAAAACAGACATCAGAATCACCTAGAGAACATAAAAATTCTAACTATTCTCAGGCCCCACCTCTGGAGATTAGTGTATGATGGGTTCCAGGCATTAGTATTTTTTTTAACTATATTTTATTGATTTTTTACAGAGAGGAAGGGAGAGGGAGAGAGTTAGAAACATCGATGAGAGAGAAACATCAATCAGCTGCCTCCTGCACACTCCCCACTGGGTATGTGCCCGCAACCAAGGTACATGACCCTGACCGGAATCGAACCTGGGACCTTTGAGTCTGCAGGCCGACACTCTATCCACTGAGCCAAACCAGTTAGGGCAAGGCATTAGTATTTTTAAAATTCCCAGATGATTTTAATGCAGCTAGAATGAAGAACCACTAGTTTAAAGGTACACATGGGCCTCTGACACTTTCTGTGTTGTACAGTCAATTAATTTGATCATTCTTTTCTCCCCGTCATAGCCCAAGATTTCTTTACATTTGGCCAAATGCTCGTGTCTCAGTGATGGGAGGAGAGCAGGCAGCCAACGTGTTGGCAACAATAGCGAAGGACCAGAGAGCAAGGGAAGGGAAACAGGTAAGTAAGTTCCATTTCTCCTGTCTTCTGTCTCTGAGTGTGGCTCTCACCAGGGAACACCCTGCTGCCTGGAGCAGCGCAACCAGAATCCCTCTGTGTTCAGGGGTCAGGGGTCCAACGTGAAGGTCCTGGCTGTTTAGAAGACACTGACCTGGAAGTTGTTGAGAAATTTAGACTTACATTCTCTCTCTTCTTTGCACCATTTCATTTGAGGTTCCTTTCTGTGGTCATGTACAGTCTTTCAGAATCCCAGGAAAGCACTCCAGGAAGCTGCCTGCGAGTGCCTGCGGCACAAAGATGTTTGGTTCTCACTCATTCGCAGTTAGTGAGCTTTAAATAGATCTGGTTTACGTCTTTGACTTTATGACCTAAAGCAGCAGAATTTTGTTTTTTCTATTTCACTTTTAGCTCGTTGTGAAGGATTCTTTGAGTGGGAGGGCTCAGTCATATAATGAGAATTGATTAACATTATTATACTGGGAACGTGTAAGTGAAGTAAAATGGAAAGGGCAGTAGAAGCAAGTGGCTGCTGTTAAAATGAATTTCTTTGTTCATTTCTCTGTTAGAGAGGCTTCTGAAATTATAGCCTTTAACTATTTTGTGTAAGCACCAAGCCTTAGAAATGAATTCACGTTCCTGAAATGGCTAGATGCACTGTTTTCATAGCAGGGATAATGCGAAGGAGGCCCTGTCTCCGAAGGCTCTTAGTCCTACCATTTAGGAAGCATCTGTCTGGTCAACTGTCTCGTTGGTGGAATGGGATAATAAAAAGCTGCAGGGTGGTTCCTGCCTCCCTGATGATATCCCATATCCTCAAGGAACTCTGAAGACCAACACTGAGGTTTCAGATTCACTTTAGTCTTGTCCAGTGTCTAAGCAAAAGGAAAGCTGTGTGTGTGTGTAAGGGTAATAGCGGTGAGGGAAGTATGAAATTCTACCTGATATTTTGAAGATATGTCCCAAACTCCAGCCCAGCATGGTGATCTCTTATTAAATAGTTGTTCTTTAATTAATTTGATATACAGATATATTAATTCATCTGTTTTAATATATGAAAGTACATAATTTTAGTGGCTCTCTCTTTGAATTCTTTACCTACAAATGATATTAAACTATGAAAATATGTTTAAAAAGGTTGGATTTATTTGAAATAAGTCATTTATTTTTGTGTGGAATTTTTTAAAGTTGAAAATACTTTTCAGGGTTTCAAAATTAACTTGCATAAAGATTTTTACATCTGAATTAATTATCACTTGTTTCAGGCAATACTGATGGGCAAGCCATTAAATTTTTAATTAAGGAAGAATATCTCTCAGCTATCTGGGAAACTGTAGAGGTTATTCAAGTTGTGGTTGATATTTTATCCCGTTAAGCCTTAAAATGTTTAAAATTTTGGCTATTTTAAAAGAACCCCCCTACTTCTCCACCTTCTTAAACAGAAGCTGCTAAATGTAATGTAGTCCTTTTGGTATATTAAAGAATTCACATCACCATTGTACTGTGCTGGAATACAGGGTGCCCTTGGTTTTGACCTTACATCACACAGCCCAGGCTCTTGTCTCTGATAAGGGAGATGTAATATGCACTAGTTTGATAGTCATGAGATTGTGTATGTGAAAGCATCACTTGTAATCTATACCTCACTGTGCAGGTAGATGTTGGTTGTAGCATCCATGACATCTCTTGCCCCTTTTTCTCGAGGCGCTCTGGGTGGATCTGTGTTCCACTGCAGTGGACTTATTCCTGGTCCTTTTCTTTCAGTTCTCCAGCGCTGAGGAAGCTGCTTTAAAAGAGCCCATCATTAAGAGGTTTGAAGAGGAAGGAAACCCTTACTATTCCAGTGCAAGGTGGGAGCCTGAGAATTATTAATTCCTTACTGGGTGCATGTTGGCCATCAGGACAACAGCTTCACAGAGATCTGGGCAGTCAGGATGGTCCAGCCTCTGTGAGAAACAAAAAATAATGTTGGGGACTCAGTTTTGTACTGTTGTCTCCATAATAGGAATGCCTGCTGCTGAAGCATAGCCCCTTCTCCCAGGCCGGGCTGTGGCTCCATCACCGTCGGTCTGATTCTGCCACCCTTCAACCCTCTTCCTTTATCCCATTTGTCTTTGAGGTGTCTGGGGCCTGGAGGGGCACTGCAGCCAGAGGTGGGCCATGCTGGGGCAAGGAAGTTAAAAGAGTTGTAATCCTGGCTAGGTAACTTTCAGGAATTAGTTCTGTTACAGTTATTGCTAAGATCCGTGGATTCCTGTCATCACCTCTCTAGGATTATTTTGTTTTTACCCCGTTTTAAGCATGGATTGGCCACTCTTTGGCACTTGTGAACAAGTGTGCTTGTGCATTCAGAAGGTGACTAGTCACAGACAGGGTTCATGTGTCAACACCGAGTAATTACCTCATATACCTATGCAGCTCTTGGCTCTGCTTGTTTCTTATGCTACTTAATAAGGTAATAAATTATCCCGCCTGTCCCTGCTGGAGACTTGCTGGCATGCGCTTTCAGATCTCTTTTTTTTTTGGACAACTTTAATGTTTTGCATTCTGAAGAATAAGCTTCACGGGTTCATTTCACCCCTTGGGCTGATGGGAAAAAAGAAAAATAACTATTTTTGTCTTTTAAAATTAGGTTATGCTGTGATTTATACCATTTACTGGAGAGGAGGGAGAGAAGTTAGAATCCATTTCAATCATGTGAACGCATCTTTTGTGGCAGGCACTGCTTCTAGTGCTGGGGCCACCAAGACTAAGCATATTTGTTTCCCAGAGCATCATTGTAATGCCATTTGGGATTTAAAAAAATATGTTTCTCTTCTTGTTAACATCTACTTTAATGACTAATTTTACAGGTATGTTTTGTTGGGGTAGTTCATTGATTCATTGAATTAAGAACAAAATATCTTTGAGAAATAAACATGTTCTTTTTATAGTAGCCAGTAGAAGCAAAGAGGAAATATAAGACCATATAAAAAGTTTAAAAGAAAATACATATTGTAAGCACATCTACATTCTTTTAAACATAACATTTTGACTGAAATTCACAAAAACAGTTGAAATATTAAACTTTGAAAAATAGCATATTTTGTGTGATGGCTAAGCCATCTATTGAGAAAGACTCAATCTTTTATTATTTTCATACTTACATTATTATTATTTTTAATGGATTATATTCAAGCAGGAGAGCAAATAGCCCAGATAGACTTATCTTTGGAAATGAATAATGAAAGACAGTAAGATTTCTTACTTTGTAAATGCTTAACCCTTCTGTTGGAACACTTGGTGGCATGGAGACAGCAACTTCCTTTCAAAGATGAAAGGATTTTTAAGCCAGTATATAGCACCTTCCTTCAGTTTAATGTCTCTTCACAGTAAAATTCTGCGGTCTGTCAGGCTTTCACATGGCTCAATCTGTCTTCAGAGAGAGCTGTCATCATTTGCTACTCTAGCCTCCTATGTTTTTCTTAATCCTTACATGTTACATATGCAGCATATCAGTTTTATTCTGCTCAGTTGTTTTTATGATCAAACTTTTCAGACATTTGATTAAGGCCTCTTCACAGTCTTTTTAATGACCCTCATGAAGCAGTCTCCTCCCTCCCCCGGCATCATCATACTTGTGTTACTCTGTCGGCTTCAGAAGGGAGTGTAATCAATTGACCCAGTTACAGATTACACGAGTGGCCTTTTCTTCTTGACAGCTCATACTGCAGACTTCCTATTATGAATGTTTTATGAGCAGAGATTTGAATCATGGTCTGTCAATGTAAGTATAGTTTAATAATTGATGCTATCTCCAGGTACAGAAGGCAGTTTGTTTAAAGAAAGCAAAAGTGCCACCTACCAATGACCTTTAAAAAAAGCAATATTTTTCATTCATTTTTCTCTGTAAATTTGAAATTGTCAGTGAAAAGCAAACTAAAATTTTTACCTAAAAGTTTCTTCTAAAAGCAATTTAAAGCTATTGTTTTTTCCTGTTGTAGCAAAAAATAAAAGAACTACATAGGAAGGTATTATTTTAATAAAATGTATTAAATTCTATTCAGTAATTTTCATAGTTTCTTAAGAGATGAAATTTTGGGGGATATACCTTTTCTAGTAGAGACTTGGTTTGAGATTATTACCTGAGTTTATATGATTCTTCATATTAATAACAGGACTACGTCACCTTGATTTGTACATTTGTGTGGGCAGAAGAGGGACAGGAAAGTTTTTCCTGGAATAAGTAAAAATATTTTTAAACTAGGGATTATTTTGTGACTTCTTGTAGGAAGCTGTTCCTAAGTCCCTAAATTTGATTTGACATTCTGTGGGGGCCTGGGATAAAAGTCATATCATTTTTCTTTCTACCCTTTCCCCTCTCTCGAACATGGTTTCAGTTGTGAGATTATAGTACACAGAAGTTGTCAGTAGATCCATATCTTATTACCTGAAGAAGAACCTCCTCAGCATTTCTGGGCAGGGCATGTATAAATGGTAGTTTGGTGGTGGATTCCTAATAACTCATATTTTGCTCTTTTATCAGGCTGTGGGATGATGGGATTATTGATCCAGCGGACACCAGACTGGTCCTGGGTCTCAGTATCAGTGCAGCCCTCAACGCACCAATCCAGAAGACAGACTTCGGCATCTTTAGGATATAACGGATATATAGCATCTTCTATTGGACATTACCAAAAATCAATATATTAATAGCATTAAAGTTTAAGACTTTTTCAAATTTTGACTGTTACAGTAAAATTTTCCCAATATAGTGCATTGTACCTTTCTACGACCTTAAAAAAATCAATAAAGCCATGGCTGGTTTGGCTCAGTGTATAGAGTGCACCCCCTGGACTGAAGAGTCCTGGGTTTGATTCTGGTCAAGGGTTGCAGGCTTGATTGGGGCACGTGTGGGAGGCAACCAATTGATGTGTCTCTCTCACATTGATGTGTCTCCCTGTCTATCCCTGTCCCTTCCACTTTCTCTTAAAAAAAAGAAAAATCAATCGAAAAATACCCTCAGTTGAGGATTAACAAAACAAAATTATTTAAAAAAACACCCATGAAGATACTTATTTCATGAACCTCAATTCCTTGTGAGTTTTCTTAGATTTTTCTGTAGCTCAGCTTTACCACCCTTGAAATGAAGAGAATAAATTACAGTTATCCTTTCTAACCCACAAGTAGTATGAAAAGTTCTGTAAACTATAAATTCCAGGTATTATCAAGACTATTACAGTTTATTTCCACTGAAATGATGATTTGTTCATTATCCACAATTTTGTAACACTTATTTTTAAAAGCATCTATTTTCCCTCTAGCCATCATCCCATTCCTTCCCATAATAGATTTTTTGCTGTCTGCACTCAGGACTCCTTTCCTACCCGTTCTCGCCTCACCTACCCTCACTGGCTTCCCCTGCCAGCAGCCCTCCCAGGGTCACCGTGGACCTCCACGTTGCTGGAACCAATGGGTTCTTTCCCGACTTTATCTGATTTAATTCTCTGCAGCTTTCAGATCAGTTGAACATTTGCTCCTTGAAACACATTTCGTAGCTTCCATGCTGTGATCCTCTGGGTTTTCTACCCACCTCTTTGGCCATTCTGTTTTCTTCAGTTTCCTTTGCAGGCCCTCTTCCTCTGCTGATTCCTGCTCTCTTCACCATTTGTCCTGATATTTCATTAGCAATTCATAAATACATTCTTATTCTAAAAGATACAGGGAACACAAAAATATCTCCTCTTTTTAAAAATTGTGGTAAATGTACATAACATTTACCACTTTAACCATTTTTAAAGGTACAGTTCTATGGCATTAAGTGCATTCACATTGTTGTGCAACCATTACCACCATCCATCTCCAGAAGTCTCATCATGCTAAACTGAAATTCTGTTTTAAAACACTAATTCCCCATTCTCCCTTCCCCAGCCCCTGGCACACCTCCTTATTCTTAAATGTATGTGTCTTTCATGGCTTGATTTAATCATCCAGGCCATTTCAGCCCGTCTTATGGCTTCATTGCAATGATTCCTCTTTGACAGTTCCTAACACGGTTCTCCCCTGACCTGCAGACCTGTATCTGACAGATACTGGATATCTGCACTGACTGTCTTACAGGAACTGCAGATTCAGTCAATTCTATTGACTTTATCTCCTATCATCACTTGAATCCCCCAGTGATTTTTGTCCTTCACTACCACAGACATCAGAAATAGTCTTCCTGCATCCAGTCTTACCTGGTCTAATCTCCATCACTCTGAAATTAGGATGGCCATTCTAATTGCACATCTGGTCATGCTACTCCCTTACTTATATCTTTTTAAAAAATACATATTTTATTGATTTTTTACAGAGAGGAAGGGAGAGAGATAGAGAGTTAGAAACATCGATGAGAGAGAAACATCGATCAGCCGCCTCCTGCACACCTCCTACTGGGGATGTGCCCGCAACCAAGGTACATGCCCTTGACCGGAATCGAACCTGGGACACTTCAGTCCACAGGCCGATGCTCTATCCACTGAACCAAACTGGTTACGGCCCTTAATTATATCTTTGATTGGTTCTCTGTAGAATTGCCCTCCATGATCATCACCTCTTTAGTCTCATCTCCTTGACTCCTCTTTCACCCTTGGTGCTTCAGCCATTCTATACCTACAAAGTCCTTCCCACCTCAGGGTCTATAGGTTCCCTCTACCTGAACTGTTCTGCTCTCTCTTCTTAAACACATCTTTTTGTCTCTGACTTCTGGGGGCTGGGTTAGTCACCTATAGTGTGCTCTTGTAAAGCACCATCACTCCCTCTGTCACTTCTATCTTACGTGTTTATCAGAAATAGAAACAGTTCTCTAATATTGCCCTCCTGCTAGAATGTGAGCTCTATGAGAGCAAGGAGCCTCCTGTTTAGCCTGTATCTCCAATGCGTGCCACTCAAATTTATTTGTTGAACGAATGAAAACAAATCCAAATTTTAATTGATATCCTCTGGTCACATCATTTTTTAAATCATGTGATTATATGCTCTAATGCTTTCCTAATAAAATTAGTATTTCAAACATTTGTGTGTGGTGTTCAATTTAGGCTGCATTTGTATATTGGGTCAATTTAGTTTTTGAGATGTGTGCAGATAGGTGATCTCAATTCTGAGATGTGGCATTTTTAGAAGCATGATGGAGGTCAGAAAGAGCACGTGGAATGCTTTCATTTCAGTTGCAGGGCTGCGTTCTTTCTGGGCTTCATGGGGAAAATTCATTTTCTTGCCTTTTCAGCTTCTAGAGGCCTCCTGCCTGCCTCATAACTTTAATAGGGATTTCTGTATATCAGCCATAATATGCATTAGCATTCTAGAGAGCCATTTAGTTTACCATAGTGCCAGGGTGATTTTATTTTCTGGAGCCCCAGCATTTCAGTGTGCCTGGCTGCGTTCTCCTTCTTGAAGATGACTCAAGTCAGTTTGTGTGCCTCCTTATGTTAAGGAGAGCAGGGCCTGAGGAAGAGCAAGGTCTTAGGAGGAGGAGATTTAATAGAGTACTTCCTGAAGAGAAAACATGACCAGAACTACTGGTTAGAAGTAAACTGGAGAGAAAAATATACTGTGACCTCACTGTTAAGTGTAAGACGTAAACAAGTCGAATTTTGGAGTACCGGCGGGAATTACGCCATTTTACGTCATTTTGCGCATTTTTGTTGAACGTCATTTCCTTTTGACGTTGATGAGGGAAAAAAAGAAAAAAAAAGGATTCCTGGCCAGGACCTCTGTGAGCGTGGGTTTCTCTCCTCGCATCCGAGAGGCGCGCACAGGAGGCGCCCTGGCGTCTGCAATGCCCGGTCTGAGTGCGGGTGCGACCCTGAACTGGAAGCGGTAAGAAATTATCTTACCCGTTTTTATTAATCCTTCTTAAGTGTATGCATAGCTCACATTTATTTAAATGGTTACTATTAGAAGTGTTTTGGATCTTTATTTAGAAGTTTGGTGATGTTTTTGTGAGGAGAATTATGCGGTAGGGTCACATTCGTCTTGTCATCTGGCTTCAGTCTCCAAAAACCTGCTGCTGACGTTAAGAGGTCTTTCTGGATTAATATCAAGAGGTTTCTGTAAAAAACATATTTGACATTTTTTTAACCACAGCTCTATTCATCACATTCAGCTGTAGGATAATTTAAAATAACTGTTTTAAAATTATTTGTAATTTAAAATCCAACAATGTTATTTGTAGAAACATTAGACTAAAGAAAATAAAGTGAAAATTCTCCATAGTCCCACCACCCAGAGGTAACAGCTGCTATTAGTATTTTCTTGTATAGTATTCTCTTTTTTTAATCTGTAGAAATTTTTTTGACAAAAAGTTATTCTGTAAAAGTTCATCTACAATGAAGTGTAATGTGTTGACCTGTTTCTGTGTCTTTTAATATTTCCTCTACAATTTTTATGTTGCATGATATTACATTGTATGGATGCCCTATTTGATTTTACTACCCTATTATTGGGCACTTAGGTTATTTCTGGTTTCTCACTATTATAAATAATGCTGCAGTAAATATCCTGTGTTTCTTTACATAACTGATTATTTTGTTAGTACAATTTCTAGAATTTGGATCAAAGTGTAGACTTCTAAGGCATGTTGCTAAATTCTGCTCTATAAATGTACATTTACTGGTATGCTATGAGCACTGCTGGATATAATGATGACCCTGGTGCTTTTATATACTGATTTATATACTGAAATAACTTCAGTGGAATGAAATCATGTAGGAAACTAGTGTTTAGCTTTAAAAAGTTGTGTCTAGGTGACAATGTCACATTGGTAACAAGTTGTGAAGGCTCAGCACAAATCCATGGTGCATCATGGTCATGGGAAGAACCCTAGACTGGGAGAAGACCAGTTCAGCCCTAGTTCTGCTGCTAAACTGTGTGAACCTAGGAAGCTGGGAGGGGGAAATCAGCTTCTCTGACCTCCCAGTTTCCTTCTCTCATTCCAGATGTCCGAGTTTTTTCCCACCTCCCCAAGTCCCCTTTATTTTTACCAGTGCTAAGTGGGCAGAGGGGGTGAATGGAAGGTCTTAGAATGTAGGGATTTAATGGAGAACTTACTGAAGAGAAAATATGACTAGAACTACTTGTTAGAAGTAAGCTGCAGAGAAAAAAAAATAGGGTGTGCTAAGAATTTTTAAAATTCTGCACATATGTACACCATATGGCTTGGTGAGACTGATTGATGGTGGAAACCATTTACCACAAGGGTGGGGAACATCCGGCTCGAGGGCCATATAAGGCCCCCCAAAATTATTTGGTCTGGCCCTGCCAAGGCATTAGTGGTGAGTTAATTAAATGTTTGCCCAAATATAGCAGGCTAATTTTTAAGTTGATAATTTTGTATGGCCTGAGAATGATGTTATAAATATCCAAATGGCACGTGGCAGAAAAAAGGTTCCCCAGGAACCTTTTCAGGATGATGCATTCTTTTGCTTTGTCAGAGTTTATTTTATTCAAATGAACTAACATCTACTGAAGGCCTACTATGTGTCTGACTTTGGGGTGGGATACAAAGATAAGTATGGCATGGGTCCTGTATGTCACCGGCTCAATACCCCTCCATCTTTTGGTAATTGCACTCTCATTCTTCTTTGGGAGCTACCCCTTTTCTGTTCTGTGCAGTCTTGGTGAGCATCAAGCAACGAGCCCTGGTCCCCAGCCAAGAGCTGGACACCTCACTGAGTCTTGGCCAGGTTGACTCTAGCATTTGACTCTTGAGCAGAGGGACAAAGATGGAAGATGACTGGCACTCTGGTTACTGAGGCTCTGTAAGCCTGAGGTACTCTGGCATCCTGTATTTTTCCAATAATCTTTTAAAAAAATTACTAACGTCAGGCTCCTATGCTGGTAGCAGCAGACACTAACTGGTAGCAAGTCCTGCAGGTCATAGGTTAAAATAAGCTAGTCTGTATTTTCAAACTTGATGAAAAATTTTCTGCCTGCATTTAAAAAAATACATTTCAGAAATGAAACCACTGGAACATTGAAAGTAAGTAAAAAAGATAATGGAGACAGAAGAGTAAACTAAGGGTATTGGCCCTCAGGATACATGAGCATTCAAAGGAGGGATGTGACTTCCCACCACCATCAAAGTTAGGATGGATTGAGTGTTTAAATTGCCACATGGAAACTTGATTTATTGCAACCTTTTGATCACTGAAATATGTCACTGAGCAAGATTTTAGGTTACTTTTAATTGGAAATCTGGCTAAAAAGATCTGACAGTCTTTCATTAGGGATAATTTAGATGCAGCCATACCAAGAGACAGAGGGTAAAACTAAGTACTTAGGTAGCCTTAAGTGACCTTTTGGGTAGCCTTACGACCACAGTGCTGGTCTTTTATGAAGGTAAACAGGTTGTTTGTAGTCTCTTTTGAAATGTTAATACTTTGTAATATTTGCATGAATGTTTATAAGTATTTGTGAGGCTCCTGTTTTTATTTTGGAGCTATCGGTATTTTTATTTTGTCTTGATTTTAATGTGACTTTTCTTCTACGTCTTTCTACCTTGAGGGATATAGGAAAGAAAGGTAACTTATCATCATAATTAGCTAATTAATATTAATAAAGGAAAGTAAGGAAGAGTCAGACATTGTAAGCATGGTCACCTGGGAAGCTTCGCCAGGAAGCTACAGCTTCACAAGCATTGTTCCTCCAAGGGGAATAGCACCCTCCCTTCTCCCATCTGGTCCTGGATTGTTGAGGGGAGCAGGGACAGATGGACACATGCCTAGTGAAGTCCTGGTGACCCAGGGAAGGTGCTTGCCTGTCAGTCTAGTCTGGGGAACAATGGACTGGCTAGGGGGTGAACCCCATCAGAGTTGTGTGAAATCTTAAAAGCTAATTGGTTAATTTGAAGAAGCTCCTGGTTAAAATCCCCAAAGAGTTTCCTCTTTCTTGCTCTCTTCTTCAGGCTTGTTCACTCTTGCTCCATGACCCACACCTGTGTGGGCATTCACCTGTTTACTCTCTGTAGCTATGTGGCCTTAAGCAGCTGCATGGCCATCCATGTGGACCCTACCTACATGGACTACAGCTGGGGGACAAGCCAAGATAGCTTTACTGTATTTTAATATAGAAGAGAAATTCTGGGCCTGCTGAAGACAAGACTGGACTTTTTCCATGGTGAGATGGACAGAGATGGGACCCCTTAATTTTACATCATCAATAAAGCTTTCTATGAAACCACATCATCCTGTGGGGGCCTCAGGAAATTCTTTTCCTCTCTGCACCCCAAGAAACCCACTTCTACTGATAATAATGAGAGGATTATGTTTATAGAACGGACCACTGTGAGTAAGGGAACAATGGAGTCTTCCAAGTGTGGCATGACTTGCATCTATACCAGATTGGACTTAGCATTCTGCATAGGAGAACAGGAATTTTTTGCTGGACGGAGAGCTCAATTTGAAATCAAGGAACTTAGTTCTTGTCTAGGCAGTGGTACTGACTAGCTGTCTGATCTTGGCCTAGTCTTTCCTTATCTCTTAACACAGGGGTGGGACTACATTAGTGGTTTTCTCCTCTGGTTTCACATTAGAATCAGCTGAGTAGTTTAAACAAAAAAAGCTGGAATCAAAATCTTTGTGGGATATGTTTTAAAGCACCCCATGACTGCCTGAGAACAAAGGTTCTCAGAATTCCACTGGTATCAGAATTACCTGGAGGGATTCTTAAAACACGGATTGCTGGGTTCCACCTCAGATTCTTATTCTAAAGGTCTCGAGTGGGCTCCAGAATCTGTGTTTCGAACACGTTTCCACCTGGTGCTGCTGGTCTGGGGATCACTTTGAGCACCACTGACGGCTTGAGATGATCTTGCAGTTCCTTCCTAGCTCTAAAACTTTAGGATTGTAAGAGCAGTTTCTGCTTAGTGATGTCACTCTTGTATATTTTTGGTTAAGTCAGTGTACATTTCTCTCTCCCCATTTTCAGGGTAGGGTGAATTTGTCTTAACTTCTTGGTCAGTGATTCACAGCCCTGCTGAAAACTACATTCACCTGAGGAACTTTGCTTATGAAATGCCCTGGTGCCCAGGCTGGACTCCAGGACTAAACGGGGCTCTCTCAGGTGAGGATGCAGTTATCAGGATTGTTAAAGTGCCCTCAAGCGATTCCGGTGTGCGGCCAAAGCGAGTCTCTTCACAGAGAAAGGCTGGTCAGGAGGTTTCAAAATGGAGCAACTGCTCACTTCAAGGCATTTTCATGAATTTGAAAACTTAAATTCCAGTTGTATATACATTTTTCATGTATATGTAACTTAGGTAGAAGTTTGCCTTATTTTGATATCTATATGTACCTAATTTCAGGCTAACTACTGAAAGTGGTTACCAATAGCTGTAAGTTTCCAATGAGATATATCCAACGTGATGGAAAGAAATAAGATCAGACCAAAAACAAACAAGCATAAACAGGAGCAGTATTTTACATAACGGGCCATAATGACAGCTAACACTTCTCTTGTGCAGAATTGTTTTCTGAGGCATGTCTTTATGCCCTGGTGCCTTTGTTGTAGCTTCTCAGTGGATTAAACAGAGGACTGAAGTCTCTGAGGACTGCTAGTTTCTCACTGCCAACCAACCGTAACTAGAGAAAGGAAGGGATATTCATCAAGATGGTTGAGATTATATTGAAAACTTTTTTGTTGTGCAAGCCATTCATAACAAAATTTATCATTTTAACCGTGTTTAAGTATTCAGTTCGATGGCATGAGGTAAATTCACTGTGTCGTACAACCACCACCACCTCCAGAACTTTTCATCTTCTCAACTGAAACTCTGTACCCATTAAACAATAACTCCTCACTCTTCCCTTCCCCCAGCCCCTGGTAATCGCTATTCTATTTTCTGTCTCTATGAATTTGCCTATTCTAGGTATCCTATGTAAGTGGAATTATACACTATTTGTCTTTTTTGTGTCTGACTTATTTTACTTGGCATGATGTCTTCAAGGTTCACCCAGAGATTCTTTTCATCAAATATATCCGTGTCACAATTGAATGAGGTCTGTGAAGGTGTCAGTCTTACTCCAGTTAAACAAACACGCGGTGATGGAGAGCGCTGTTTCCCTGGAGCCTTTAGGCACGTCTGCCGGGTGGTCTGTAGTGGTACCATTCAGTTCTGCTCTCAGCAGCAGCCTCCTCGGTCGCTCAGTCCAGAAACATGGTTGTCATTGTGATTCTCTCCTCTTCCTTACCCTGACATTCAATTGCTCAACAAATCTTCCTGATTTTACCTCTCAAATACCTCCCTAAATCCTCCTTTTTTTATCCCCGAACTAGCTTCAGCCAGACCTCCATCTGTTCTCGCTTGGATCAATATCAGAGACTCCAAACCAGTGTCTCTGGTTATCACTGCTGTCAGTCATTATTTTGTTAATTCACCCAACGAGTGTTATATCGCACCAACACTCCTTGTCAGGCACCGAGCTGGCCTCTTAGAGCCTTCTGCATAGCCATTTGGACCACACTTGTCTCAAATAAACCTGATTTTACCCCAATACATTGATTCTAGAACCCAACTTTCCCCAGCCTTCCAGTAGAGGATGGAATAAAGATTCAGAACTCTTGGCAGGTGAAATCAAGGGTTCAAAGCAACAAGAGGAAATTTAAGAGTAATAAGTACAGAGGCCTACATCTCAATTCAGGAAAGTAGAGACTTATGTGCAGAACTAGAGAAACCTGGCTTTGCAGCCATTCACTTGGAAAAAAAAGACCCTGGAATTTTGGTTATCAACCAGCTTGATACAAGTTAACAGTGTGTGAGACTCTTGGTAAGAGTTATCCACATTCTCAGCTGCATTAATTTCAAAAATATGCTGATTATAGGCCATAGTAATATCTGTCCTTGGGCTGATTATTATCTTCAGGGACATAAGCCAGAGCCTATGAAGTATATTAACAAGCTAGAGCCCGGCTGGTATGGCTCAGTGGTTGAGTGTCGACCCATCAATCAGGAGGTCACATTTTGCTTTCCTGTCAGGGCACATGCCTGGGTTGCAGGCTCGATTCCCATTAGGGAATGTGCAGGAGGTAGCTGATCAATGGTGTTTCTCTCTCATCGATGTTTCTAACTCCCTATCCCTTTCCTTTTCTCTTTCTCTAAAAAAATCAATAAAAACATATTTGGAAACAAAAACAAGCTAGAGAAGGACATGCAGGATGGTGTTTCTGAGGCTGGAGAACTGGGCCTTGTCTGTACTTGGGAAGTATGTTAAAACACCCAGATTCCCGGGATCCACCCCTGGATATTTTCAGGCGATTCTAATGCACATCTTAGTTTGGGTACCACTGATATGGATGACATGAACAGCATGATCTGAGAAATATTGAAAAAAGTGGAGATTTTGCTTAAAGAGAGAGGATGTAATAGGTGTTTGCAAGATCTGAAGGGTTGTCGTTTGTAAGCTGAAAGAGCAGGAGGGGAGGGTGTAGTATGTTTAGGAGAAGCTTCGGTGAGAATTTACTAATACTGAAAGCTGTGTGGTTATGGACCAGGCTGTCCCAGGAAATATTAAAGAGGAGACGGATATTAGGAATGCTGTAGGGCAGTACTTCAAACTTCAATGTGTGTATGTGAATCACTGGTGTATCTCATTAAAATGCAGATTCTAATCTAATAGGTTTGGGTTAGGATCTGAGATTCTGTGTTTCTAATGAACTGATGCAAGGCTTCTGGTGTGTGGACCACACTTTAGTAGAAGGCTGGCTGTAGCGGGTGCTGCTACCGGTTGACCAGATGACCTGGGTGATCTCTCAGTTCAGAGTGGGTATTCAGCAAAGTTTAGTTAATTGAAGATGGAGAAAGCATGCTACCCAAACCACATCAGAATCCTTCAGAACTTTTTGTGAGGAACATGCTTTAATCTGTTTAGTTTAATTCTTTCATTTCTCTAGAAACTAGGTATTATATATAGATGAATGACCGAGAGCATGAGCTTCGGAATCAAATAATCTATGTTTTGTGTCTTGCCTTCCCCATTACTAGGATTATGAATCTGGGCAAGTAACAACCGATCTGAGCCTCCTTTTCCTCATCTCTAATAACCCCTCACTGGGTTTTATGAGCATTTCATACAGGGGTCCTCAAACTTTTTAAACAGGGGGCCAGTTCACTGTCCCTCAGACCGTTGGAGGGCCGGACTATAGTTTAAAAAAAAACTATGAACAAATTCCTATGCACACTGCACATATCTTATTTTGAAGTAAAAAAACAAAACGGGAACAAATACAATATTTGTATTTGCATGTGGCCCGCGGGCCGTAGTTTGAGGACCCCTGATTTCATATGTTAACGACCGTAAAGTGCTTAGTATAGAGCAAGTACTTGAAATGTACTACCCATTATTTATGAAACTACTCATTTCATCAGGCACCAATCTACATTGTTGCCCTTCCTACTCCTCCTATATTCTTGGAGGATTCTTGAGAGCTCTGCAGATGTCATAGAGTGTACCAGTGAGCTCTCAGAATACAGGCACTCACCCCACATTTCTGGGAATACTTTCTTTTTTGGGGGGGTCCCATGCCTTTATTGTTGGCATTTTCTTACCTTCACCTTCTGAAATCAGAAGCTACATATTTTCTCTACTTATTTTTTATAGTAAGCATTAAATAGATAACTTCTAAAATTGCAAAGCAAAGAAATACTAATGTACACATTTACGTAGGGATATCCACAAGATAATAAAACAGAACTGATTAAAAGTGATTGCCTCTGTTGGTAAAGGGATGGATAAGAAAGGTGGATTAGGGGACTGTTATGAGTCTGTCTGTTCTATTTATGTTTTAACTACTTGTATTATTTGATTTTTTAAATTTTAATTTTATTTGGCCTTCTTCCATCATAGCCTGCCTAATCTCTTTAACTTGATTTAAAAAATTAAAATTTTAATTTTAAAGAATTAAGCCACGTCCAGAACACTTAAGGATAATAAGGAAAGACACTTAAATTAAGTGATAGGGAGCAAAAAAAGATTTTAAGCAAGAGTATGGCATAATCAAAAATATTTTTAAGGAAGATCAAAGCAGTCTACAATGTCAAGAATGTACTGCATGATCTCACTTATATATGGAATCTAAATATGTCAAAGTCATGAAACAGAGAGCAGAATGATGGTTACCAGGGGCTGAAGGGTGGGGGAAATGAGGAGATTTTGGTCAAAGGGTACAAACTTTCATTTAGAGACCAAATACAAAGCCTTGTGACTTCAGTTAATAATAATGTATTGTATTCTTGAAAGTTCCTAAGAGAATAGATTCTAAGTGTTATCACTCCCTGTGAAGAAAAACAAAGGTAGCTATGTGGGCGATGGGTATGTCAATTAGCTTGATTGTGGTAATCATTTCAACAGTGTGTATCAAAACATCACATTGCAACTCCGAGGTCTGCTCTGCACGCACACTGGGATCCAGCCCTAGTTGCCCACAGCAGTAACCATATTAATAGGCACTCTGTTGGCTTTCTGCCTTCTTTCCCATCTCACTCTGCCCACTCTCTCATTATGCTTTGTGGGGATCACATTCCAGTTAAACTACCTGGGCACAGGTCTTTGTCTCAGGGTCTGCTTTGGGGAAACCCCACACTTTGATGTCCGGCCAGGACTCTGAACTTGGTTACAGCCACTTTGTTCAGAGTGTGGTTCCCTCTATTCATGAGTCAACACTCTTTCGAGTACTTTCTGCCTTGAATTCTTTTGTACACCCACTGATGACCCTTTGCCTATATCTCTGTTATTTTTGGCTTATTCCTTTTTGTGCTCCTTTCTGTCATTTTACTTGGTGTGGAGAGGGGGTGAGGAGGCACAAACCCTGGTGATTTGGCCTTCTTCCATCATAGCCTGCCTAATCTCTTTCACTTGATTTCCGTTCTGCCATCATTTGCCCACAATCCCACAGCCACGGAACACTTACATTTGCTTATCTCTTTCATGCCTTTGCATGTGCTCTCCCTCTGCCTGGAATTTTATTCTCCTGGTCTGACTGACAAATTACCACTTTTTCCTTAAAATTCTGCTCATGTCGACTCTTCTATTGCACGTCCCCTAATTGTGCCCTCCCTCTTCAAGCAGTTCATAATTATGAGTTCTCCATCTGTCTCCTTTACTTGATTCTATGTCCTGCAAGGATGAAGATTGTACCTTTTCATTGGACATTATATTCCCAGTCCCAGGCACAGCGCCTGGCCTGGTGCTCTGTAGTATCTGTTGAATGTACACATAAACGCATTCCTTAAGGGCAAGAAGCCAACTTAGCTTTCACATCAGCTAGGAACAGGATCTGGGGCACTGGTGGACCTCCCCGGTGTGACTGCAGGAGAGCTGGCTACCGCCAATCATCCTGTGGAGAAGTGCTTACAAGATGAACCTGGGAGCAGTCAGAGGGCGGGGGGCGGGTGGGGGGGGTGGGGGGAGGAACAGTGCAGGGTGGTTATGGGCCACAGATGGGTGGTAGGGGCATGAACAGAAGTGAGGTTACTGTGTTCTGTCCCAGGTTTGCCTGTTGTTACCTTAAAATTTGTTGCTAGGAGTTGATTTTGTGACGTCTCAGTCTCCCACCATTCTTGTTCATTTTTTATTTTTATTTTTACCGAAGGCTGCGTGGTATGGAAGCGAAGAGGTGGAGCTGAGGCTTGAAGTTTGAAGTTCCAGCTCCACCACTTGTTAGTTTGTAATTTGAGGACAGGTTACCCAGGTTCTCTCTGCCTCAGTTTCATTCTCTGTTGTGAGGATTAAGTGAATATATATATTATGTTAAATTTATTTATAATGTTTATATGTATATAGTCACCTAGAATCAATAGGAGGCATATACTAAGCCTTAAGTGTTAGATATTATTAATATAATAATTACCAGGTGACTAAAACAAGATTTTAGGAGGCCTGGTTGCTTGCTCAAAGTCACACAGGAAGTCTAAGGTGAGTCTAGAGCAGTGGTTCTCAACCTTCTGGCCCTTTAAATACAGTTTCTTATGTTGTGACCCAACCATAAAATTACTTTCGTTGCTACTTCATAACTGTAATGTTGCTACTGTTATGAATTGTAATGTAAATATCTGATATGCAGGATGGTCTTAGGCGACCCCTGTGAAAGGGTCGTTCGACCGCCAAAGGGGTCGCGACCCACAGGTTGAGAACAGCTGGACTAGAGTGATAAATCTGTATTTTGAGATTCAAGGACCATTTTAAAAATCCCAGCAGTGAGAGCCCTGCAGGCACTGGCTGTGCCTCACTGAGCAGGAGGCGTTTTTAGACACTCAGAGCTGCCTGGGTCCAGCAGCAGGAAGTGATGATTCAGAAAGTCTGTTTGATTTCCGTCACCAGATGTTGTTGTGTATTTGGCATCAAAATCTGGATGTTCACTGAAGGGCTCGCTCAAGCCCAAGTCACTGTGTTTTTGTCTCCGGGGACACACGGACGCCAAAAAGAGCAGAGCCTTAGAAAAATCAATCCCTCGATATTGAAAATGCCAGCATCGTTTCACTTTGGCTATTGTACATCAAACCACATCAAAAAGTGAATCTGGTAGTATTTCTTCAGTGGTGATAATGTTGCTACAACTGAAATACGGGTGATTAATGTCAAAGCTTCAGATCCCACACTTTTCTGGTTAGGTCATGGGCTTATGACGAGGACACTGGAATTCATCTAGTTCAGTTCTCTCTGTGGATCCTCTGGGCTATTTGTTCCGTTTCTTTAGGCGTTTGCTCGGGTGGATTTGGTTGCCTCCCTATTTGAGTTGAAAGATGGGAGTAAGGAATGAGCCTAGAGTCAAACTGAGGCTAGAGGCTATTTTTACTTCTGGAAATAGCAGCAGGGGAAATTGTGAAGTCTGCCTGCGTCTGTGAAGGGCCTTCCCTGCTTTGAGTACCAGTTGTTGCTTTGAGTCATGTGTTTACTGTCTTATTTCTTATGTTTTGTTTTAATTATTCAGTGGTTGCTCTAGGGTTTACAATGTGCATCTTATCACATTTTCTTTCAAATAATATTACACCACTTCATGAAGAGTGTAAGAACCTCACAACAGTTTGCTTCCATTTTCCCCTTCGTCATTGGTGCTATTATTGTCATACCTTGTAATTTTACATTTTTATAAAACCTACAATACATCGTTATTCATTCTTGCTTTAAATCGTGAGTTATCTTTTATAGAAATGTAAAAAAAAAAACACAAAAAGTTGTTTATCCACATATCTACCATCTGATGCTCTTCATTCCTTTGCATAGATCTGAGTTTGCATCTGGGATGATTTTCCTTCAGTCCTAAGAACTTCCTTTAACATAGTTTGCATTGTAGGTCTGCTAGCAACAAATTCTCCCAGCTTTCCTTTTTCAGAAAATGTCTTTATTTAATCTTTTTTGTTTGGGGAGTGGGTGGGTAATAACAATGGGTTAAATATATATATCCATAGAATGAAATATACACAGCTGTTTAAAATAATGCAAAATATGTTTAAAGACATTCGCTGTATATTAAGTGGAATAGCCTTTATAGAGATGGATATACAGTACTAGTAGCCTTGCGCACGAATCCGTGCACCAGTAGCTCACCAGTAGCTCACCAGTAGCTCGCTGCCGCCCTCTATTAGCTCTCCACCTGCTGCCCCACCCTCCTGTAGCTCCCCCCTCCCACCTCTCCCCATAGCTTGCTGCCCTGCCCCCTCCTATAGCTCTCCGCCGCCCACTTGTAGCTCACTGCCCCACCCTCCTGCTGATTTGTGATCCAGTCGTTACAGTCAGTCGTTAGGCTTCACAGTGTAATGACCATTTGCATATTACATCTTTATTATATAGGATAATGTAATTTTTTGTATAAAAATTAGCCCTAACCGGTTTGGCTCGGTGGATAGAGCATCGGCCTGCGGACTCAAGGGTCCTGGGTTCGATTCTGGTCAAGGGCATGTACCTTGGTTGTGGGCACATCCCCAGTGGGGAGTGTGCAGGAGGCAGCTGATCAATGTTTCTCTCTCATCGATGTTTCTAACTCTCTATCCCTCTCCCTTCCACTCTGTAAAAAATCAATAAAATATATTAAAAAAAATAAAAATTATGTATGTATAATTAACCATATAAAAATCCAGAATAACATGCATGGGAATGTAAACAGTGCTACATCAGTGAAGTGTCTTTTTTTGGCATATTGGAATTTTCTAAAGTTTTTTAAAAATATATTTTTATTGATTTCCGAGAGGAAGAGAGAGGGGGAGAGAGATAGAAACATCAATGATGAGAGAGAGTCATTGATTGGCTCTTGTACACCCCCTCCTGGGGATCAAGCCTGCAACCCTGGCACGTGTCCTAACTGGGAATCAAATCCTGACCTCCTGGTTCATAGGTTGCCATTTAACCACCAAGCCACACCAGCCAGGCTCTAAAGTTTATAAAATTAACCGGCATCACTTTTAACATAAAAAATTGTTTGTTTTAAACTATTTTGCTTTTTCCTTCTAATATTTTCACACTATTAAAATGCATACCTTAATAAAATGTGTTTAAAACTAAATGCCATTTGCCCTGGCCAAATAGCTCAGTTGGGTAGAGTGTTGTCTTGATATGCCAAGGTTGTGGGTTTGATCCCCGGTCAGGGCACACACAAGAATCAACCAATGAATATATAAGTAGAACAATAAATCTCTCTCTCTTTCTCTCTCTCTCTCTCTCTCTCTTTCTCTCAGCAATGGAAAAAAAGTAAATTACATTTAAACTCTCTCCTAATATGCAAATGTTAATTGATGAGATTAAAATTAAAGCATGTTTCTAGATTCTGGGCTTTGCAAATAAAATGATAGGGGGGAAATGGGCACATTTTGTAAGAGTATAGGGAAAACTAAAAGGACAGTGTTAGAGATATTCAGTCTTTTCTCATCTCTCCCTCCCCATGTCGGTTTCCTGCTCTTTCCCTAGTGAACCATTCGTGGGAGCTGGGTGTAGCTTCTTTCAACATTTAAAAATGAATTCACAATCTTGGCTTTGTATGTTTTTTAGAAGAAAAATACCTAGGGGTGAAAATTACCAGTGATTTCTGTTTGTTTTTCTCAAGCCATTAAACCATGTAATATCTAAAAAAATGGAATTGTAAACAAACACACAAAATACTTTTACATAATATGTTTATATATTAGTAGCTAATACATGGTATTGTTATAATACTAGAGGCCCGATGCACAAAATTTGTGTAAGAGTAGGCCTTCCTTCCCTGGCAGGCACCCGGGACCTGGGCTTCCCTTGCAGCCCCGGCTTCATCCGGAAGGACGGAAGGACATCCAGAAGGACATCTGGTCTAATTAGCATATTATGCTTTTATTACTATAGGCTTACAAAGTTTCCATAAAATTCTGCATCCTCCTTTCCCCCACTCAGTTCACATTTTGTCTGGACATCTATCTATTTTGATTCCAATAGAGAAACATACAGCAACGTGGTTAGCATCACAGGACTTGGAGTGAGACTGCCTGTGTTGAATTCCAGTCCTGCCATTGCTGGTTGTGTGACCTTGGCAATTTCCTATCTTTTCTGTGTCCTAATTTCTTTATCTGTGAAATGTGGGTTTTAATAGTTTTGACTTAATTGGGTTGTCGGGAGCATCGATTGGGTTGAAACATGTAAAGCACTTAGAACAGTCGCCGACACAGGAAGTGCTTAGTAACTGCCATTCATGCTGTTGCTGTTATGAAGGATGCCCCTGGCTGTGCATCTCTAAGACAAAGATGTTGACGTGTTTATTTCTTTTCCTGATATAGACTTCCACTGAATCCCTCTTGGCTCTCAAGCAAGCATTACCACCATTGTTGCATGGGGGTAGACTTGAAATTTTTAGCTTTAGAACAGAAATTTGTCTAGTTATTCCACTGTAAGCACTTAATAAAAGTGAGCTATTGTGATGATCTAAATCACTTCTTTGAACTCTTGTGTATTATAACATACCAATGTATTTCCTTAGGGATGGACACTTAGATTGTGTCCTATGTTTCTCTGTTAAAAGCAATCCTATATAATAAAGAGCTAATATGCAAATGGTCATCACGCCCTCATGCTGCCACGCTGCAATGGCTCAGACACTCAACACTAAAGGAGAGAGGAATGGGGACCAGCCAGGCACAAATGAGCTCACGAGAGAGGAATGAGGACCAACCAGGCACAAATGAGCTCATGAGAGAGGAATGGGGACCAGCCGGGCTGCTGCCCAGAGGAGGGACAAGCTGCCTGCCCCGTGAGCCCGGGCACCTGTGGCTGTGGCCCAGGCAAAACCACCCGTCCATTGTCCCCGGCGGCTGCAGCCCGCCCGGGTGAAGCCAGCCCAGGTCCTGGGTGCCTGCGGCTGGCCAGAGGGAGGGAAGCCCGGGTCCTGGGTGCCCGTGACCAGCCAGAGGAGGGAATCCTGGGTCCCGGGTGCGGGGCAAGGCAGAGGCAGTTAGGGGAATCAGGCCAGCAGGGGAGCAGTTAGGGGTGATCAGGCAGGCAGGCAAAGGTGGTTAGGGGCAGTCAGGCAGGCAGGCAGGCAGGCAAGCGGTTAGGAGCCAGCAGTCCCGGATTGTGAGAGTCAGTCGGACGTCTCCCGAGGGGTCCGGAATTGGAGAGGGTGCAGGCCGGGCTGAGGGCCGCCCCTCCAGCCCCGTGCATGAATTTGTGTACCAGGCCTCTAGTGCTATAATATTTATCCATGTATATTGCTTGTTGTACACATGTGAGAGAATAGAACTGCTGAGTTGGAATTGAACCCAGGCCTGCTTAGTGCCAAAGAGAGTAATATGTAGAGACAAACTTAATAAATTTTGAGACTTAAATTTTTTTTTAAATTTTAAAACATAAAAATTTTTCCATTCGTCATGGGTCATAACCCATGACGAATGGAAAAATTCCCCAGAGATGAGCATTGCCTTTGAGAGGCAGTCATCATCCAGAGGGGCCTTTGGCAGGGGAGACAGTAAAAGTCTCCTCACTCCATAAATGAATCCACGTGGAACATTCAGCTGAATGTGATGCATGTGAGACCAACAGGGAAAAATGAAAAAGATTTATAGGGATGTTGTCAACATGAACAGTTTTATTGCTCAAAGAATTAGGGGTTATTAAATGTTGATTGAATAACATTTTATTTATTCAATCAACACTTAATTGCAGACATTTGCAGGCTTGAAAGAGTAGTGATTTGTGGGGACAAGAGGTTTTGAAACATTTTTTTTCTCTTTCAATCTGACATAGCAAGTCTCATTACTGAGCCAAGAACTATTTAATTGTCTGTATTTCAAGAAGCTCCTCTACATTTTAGACAAGTGGTAGAGTATTTCAAAATGTTAAATCAGGGAAGCATTGTAGAGGAGAAAGGAAGGGGCAGACAGGAGAGAAGAAAAGGGGACCTCACTGGTTGGGGGCTGGCGACAGCAGAACATCCTGGGTTGATGGAAGCAAGTCCCATGCCGGTGACAGGATGTTCTCTCCTGAAGAGCCCATGTCCAGGGACAGACTGCAGTCTTCCTCAGGCAGACCTGTGCTCTCAGTGGGCCCCAGAAGAAATCTGAAAACTCATCTCCTGTCTTCATGCCTCTGAGGACCCAGATTGCAGCCCCGAAGGTTGCCTGGAGTTTATGTTTACTTCTGAGGACCCAGAGGGTAGAGGTCATAGTACAGACTGTCATTCTTTCCCTGTGGCCTTCAGTCTCCTGCCTTCTTACTCCCCATTATTCTCCTCAAGGCACCCAGACACCTGCAAATGATTTTAAATGAATAAATAAAATAATAGTGTATTCACACTGTTAAGATACTGTAAATAACTATCAAGTTAATAGCTATTAAAATATTACTTTAGTGTACATTATTCCTAATACAGCTTTTTAAGAAAAATATCTTTGTAAAGCACCTGACATTTAGTAGATATTCAGTAATCAGTAGCAATTTATCATCGCTATTCTATTGGGAAAGAAACTTATGCTAGGTTATATTTAAAAGGCACCCATTAGATTCGACTCTGTCTATAGAGCTTTGAATGAGAATGGCTTTAAAAAAGTGCATTGTTTCCAGGTTAAGTGAAAATGTGGTGACTACTGCTGAGCACTGTTAATGTGTCAGAGCCACAGATTCATCATCTGTGGTCCTGTGTGGTGGGAGGCCCTGGAGGCAGGTGATGGGGCAGTGTGAGTGGGTGGCAGGGCAGGGTCCTGAGGCTTTTGCCCTTTTGCCCTTTGTTCTCCTTACTGCTCCTGCAGGTCCTATTTCGAAGAGTCAGGCTTAAGAGCTTTCTGCCTCGGGTGGCTTGTGATGAGGCGACTTAGGTGGGTCAGGGGGAGGACAACATAGCAGTGGGTGGTGGATTTCAAGCTGGTTCCCTCCCCTCGCCTGACCCCCTAATTCAAAAGCACTGAGATGGTGGCAGAAAGAACCTTGTGCCAAATTGCTCAGACAACGTTACCTCCCTGACCCTTAATTTCCACATGTGAAAATGGGAGAATAATTTGTGATTCTCAGCTTAAATGTGCTTTGCTCAGTGCCTAGCCCAGAGTACGGGCTCCGCTAGCATCTGCTACTGGCATACGTGGTGGGGTTCTGATGTCAGATCTATTGAGTGCTTCCCCCAAGAGCACTAATGCATTTTTTCTTCGTGGCTGCTGTTCAGTAAGAAGCTCGAAGCCAGCCTAGGAATTCAATAGATTATTATTCTCCATACCTCTTCACTATACAATTGTCAAGGTTTGCCCCATTTCTTTTTTTATAAATATGTTTTTATTGATTTCAGAGAGGAAGGGAGAGGGAGAGAGAGATAGAAGCATCAGTGGTGAGAGAGAATTATCAATGGGCTGCCTCTTACAAGCCCCCTACTGGGGATCTAGCCTGCAACCGGGGCATGTGCCCTGACCAAGAATTGAACCGTGACTTCCTGGTTCAAAGGTCAACACTCAACCACTGAGCAACACCAGCTGGGCTCCTCCATGTCTCTAATGCTATATATTTTAGGACTAAAATTTCCCCAGTGGATACAGCTACAAAGGATAAGCTCTCTGACAGCAAGACCCAGGCTTATTTCAGGGAAACGGTCTTTGAGATGCAATCAGTAGTATTATCAACACCCATTTTAGCTCAATCTGTCTGACCCTAGGAAAAGAGATCTTAGCTATTTTGTCTGAAGGCATTGGATCTGTGTTTTCCAGATCTGATGATGAAGTGAGTGTTGTGTGGCATTGCAAGTCCAGTGATGGTCATGGATGGTATCACCCAGTGGTGCACAGCCACTCACTGGCACTGTCGGGAACCATGGTCACACTTGGTGTCTTGGGTGGCAGCCTCAAGACCGTCCCCAGGCCTGATGTGTGGATTTCAAAAGGAGCCCCAGACCAAAGGCCCAGCATAGACTCCCTTGGGAAACAACTTGGGAGTGAGGTACCAGGAGTTTAAGATCTTAGAATAAAGCCAAAATTGCACCTTATAGGAGATGTAGTGTGTGTGTGTGTGTGTGTGTGTGTGTGTGTGTGTGTGTAAGAGAGAGAGAGAGAGAGAGAGAGCCAGCCAGCATGGGAGATGGGATAAAGAGGGAGGGAGAGGAATAGGCTTCTATTCCCATCCAATTGGCTTTCCAAAAGCTTTCCCGAGGATGGAGGGAAACCAGGAATGCAGCTGCAAAGGGGTCTGAGATATTGCTGGACATGCCAGGCGTCTGTGGAAGCATCTGCCCCTGACGCAATGTGATCAGGTGGAGGGTGGCTGGCTGAACTGTGCCAGCCCGCATGTCAGGGGAGGGAGTGAGGTGGGGGAAGTGGAAGGCTGACCTTCTGCTCATTTCTTCGTGCAGTACTGTTTATTCCCTGGACACTGTGCCTGGCACCGTTCTACTCAGACCAGACCCTTGCCCTCACTGAGTTTACAGTCTAAGGAGGAAGGTAAACATTTAACAAGGAAACAAGTTAATCAATTATAAATAGTGATAAGTGCTTTGCAGAAATGGAGTTCTGTAATTAAAAAAATAAATGAAGGCTATTTTGAGTGGCTGGAGGACTCTTTGAGGTGACATTAGAGCAAAAGACCTAGAGGATGAGAAGAAACCATCCAGGAGTAGGTGGGGGTCGAGGGAATGGCATGACATGAGATGAATGGAGGCTACTGCCTAGTAGATGCTCAAAAAATGAGTGAATGAAGGTGGAGAGGGTGGCAAGGACCAGATTCCCCTGAATCTTGTAGGCCATGAAAGGAGTTAGCAGTTTATCTAAGAGCAAAGGTAAGCCTTCATGGGATCTAAGCAGGGGGGCAAGACTCAATTTATGTTGAAAAAGATCACTGTGGCTGCTATTTTTGAGAATGGGATTTGAAGGGGCCAGAAGAGTTCCAGTGTGGAGCATTCTGGGTTTTCCTCTTTAACAGCTCATCTCACACTATGCTAATTGTTTGATGTCCCCTCATCTCACCCCCAACAGCCTAGCCATTGCTTAAGGGCAAATTAGTGTTCGTTATTATCATCAGCAGCCCTGCATGCATAAAGGCTCAATAATTGTTGCTAAGTAGATAAACTATAATGAACTTTCCAAGAAAGGTGTGCAGGTCTTTAGGTTTGGATTGTAAGTATATTCTCCCTGAAAATGTCTGCTTTGAAGGAGAGGAAACTGTTTTCCTCCACCCTTTTAGGTTCAGTGAGCGTGGCTATCGAATTTGATTGACATTAGACGCTTAACAGGAGAAAAGACACACAATTTTTATTAATATTTACATAGATGGAGTTCATAGAAAAGAAGTGGAACTCAAAGAAGCAGTTAGATTTGGGGCCTGATATCCTTTTTTATATTAAACTTTTATTTTTTGAATTTTTATTGATTTCAGAAAGGAAGGAGGGAGAGAGAGATAGAAACATCAATGATGAGAGAGAATCATTGATCGGTTGCTTCCTGAATGCCCTACACTGGGAATTGAGCCCGCAACCCAGGCATGTGCCCTGACCAAGAATCGCACCATGACCTCTTGGTTCACAGGTCAACACTCAACCATTGAGCCACGCCAGTCGGGCCTTATGTACTCTTTGTAACAAAGAAAAGAGGGTTTGAAAAGTTGTGAGGCAGTGACTAGGAAGTACAATAGGGGAAACTAATGCAAGGTAAGCCCATCTCTGACACAGAGACACAAGGCTGGGGTGCTAATTATGGGCAAACTCTAAGCAGAGGTTCCTAAATTGGGTGCAGATTAGAAGGATCTAGGGAGCTTTTCAAACAATATCCACCTCACAGATCCGGATTCAAATGGCCTAGGGTGGTGCCCAGAAAGGGTTGTTGAAAAGCTCCCAGGTAGAAGCCAGAAGTATTTCCCTCAGTGGTCATCATGGCCCTGTGGTGCCTAGCACGGAACTGGGCATTTGGCTTTGTTAGCTTTGTTCTAGCCTACGGGTTGCAAACTCAGACATGTGTGGGGGCCAGTAAACAAGGGAAGGCACAAAGATGGCCAGATACAAGGCAACAGACAGTAGTAGAAATTCTGGTTTTTCAGTAGGAGATGGAAATTTGGATTTGTACATGAAACTTCCCCATTTTTAAAATGTTGACAACTGATTTAAAATGAAACTCTTTGAAGGTGCACAAGACAGCACCTTGGTTCCCACCCATATTGCTTCCTACACTGGGACCTCAGATGAACTGGCTATCTTTTTCTCTTGGGGATAGTCTAGGAAATTGAGAAAAGAGCAAGTATGTCTGCAGAGCTTTCTTGCATGACCTGGTAAACATTGGCCCTCATCACAGGGGGAGCAGTTCTTGTTTAGACTCATGTACCTTTAATTGACATTCAACAAGACTGTGGTTGCAGGGAAGACACAGGAATATTCCCGTAAACAAGATGGATGACCCTGGCCCTAAGAGGTTCTCCAGGCTTTAGATGCTCATGTGTAACTGGGTCCTATGACTTTTATATCCACACCTCTAGAGCTAAAGATGTGTTTTATCAGAATTCTGGAGAAAAGAAAAGGAGCAAATAATTATTTCAAAGTTTTCCTTTGAAATGCTTGAACATCAATACTATCTATGGCAAATACTAAGAAAGAGGTAGTAACATTTAAAAGCTGCTTGCTCCTATGTGCATCCTTGGTTCAGAAATAAAACAAAACATCTCCTGAGGAGAAATTTCTTTAGCAAACACCAGGAGAGCTTGGTCTCAGTGGGTGTCTGATGGCTGCTGGGGGCACAGCTGTAGTTATAGTCTGTTCCAACCCCCTGCAGGGCGCTGGGCAAAGGCCATATCTTCATCCAGGGCTACCCTGGTCAAGAGTGCAAATGGCAGAAAATGACATTTGCGTCTGGGCAAAAGCGTTATAATGTTCATAGCTGTGGCTCCTCAGGGTCTCTCGTCATCAGGCAGGTGTGGAGGGTTTGTGTTGGCACAGGGTGAAGGCCCTCAGGGCCTCCCCAGTCTACCCGGGAGATCTCGGATAGGTCATCTAGGTGGATCTCAGTCCAAAACTTAAGGTCTCTGTCATAACACAGAGTCCCATTTCACATTTGGAAAGTCAGAGCTTGCACTCGGAGACTCGACCTGACATTTTTGCAGTTTTCAATAGAAAATGACTTGGTTTTTCAAGGAGCAAGGGGGATCTTGACCATTAGGGAATATCTTTTATAATATTTAAAAATTATTTTAGAATTCAAGTTTTATTTTTTTCTCTCTTTTGCTCTCTCTCTTCATTTAAAAAAAATGATACAGGTGATAAACGAAATGGAAGGACAATGTAAATAAGAAAACACCAGGTTTTCAAAGGATCTGGGTCCCACCTCCCACCTGCCTGGGGGCCTGAATCCAGTTACTTAAATGACCAGTTTTCTCACCAACAGAAGTGAGAACACAATTTCTGCTCAAGGTGGATAAAAATAAGTCTTTCATCAAAGTTTAATTACTTTATACTACTTATGGGACTTATATCTGCACTCTTGAAAAGCCCCATGGGGTGTGTTCATGGCTCCTTAAAAGAAGGGACAATGGAGATGCCCACTGAACTAAGAGTGACTTGACTTCATCCATCCATTCTGGGTCAGCTATCCAGTTTTAGAAAGGAAGGGTATTAGATCCTGAAAGGATTTGTCCTCGGTGATCTTGTAGAGCAAAGTGTGCTCCCGGACACCACACTAAATGATGCAAAGATCCCCTAAGTGCTCCTCCACCAGGGGCTTATATCAGTCAGGTTATATTTGAGTCCCTTGGGGCAACTTTTTTCAATGACACGAGCTAGACTGCTCTCCTCCACAGAGATTCTGGTCCCCAGATTCTGGGGGTGAAGTATAAGCATATGTAATTTGATGAACAGAAATTTTCAGTTGATTCTGATACTTTCACAGCACGCTGGGAAACACTTCCCTAAAGGTAAATTGAAAGGTCTTTTTATTTGACCTCACCTTTGATTCACAATGTGCTAGAGATAGCCTGTTTGGAAAATGTCACCTGATGAATTGAGTTTGAGGAGAGGAGAGCCACATTCCCGTGTGCTGCCTTGGGGCGCCCTGCAGAAGCCTCATCTTGGCCAGCCCCCTGCCAACAAGACTTTCCCTTCTCTGCTGAAACAAGTCCACCCTTCAAAGACTAGCTCATAACATGGCCTACCTTTTTGATTGCCTCTCCCTAAAGAGCTTTCCTTCTCTGCTTAATTCATTCATTGTCTGGATGATTTGTTTGACTATTCAATTAGCAATTGATGGTCTAGCTTCTATTTCTGCTGAATGCAGTTTGTCGTATATTGCTATTTAATGTTTCACTGATTTCTGTCGAGTATAAATAGTGCTGATTTGAATTTTAGTTCTGGCTTTATTTCTAACTGTGTATCCTAGGCAAGTTGTTTAGCCTTTCTGGCTTTCAGAGCCCCAATTATACAATTCCACAATTCTCTTTCTTACCTCACCCTCAAGCTAAGGTTCTTACACAATGATGTTCACTTAATTGTATTTACATTTTTTGAGAGAATAATTGTAGTAGACATTTTCTAACATGGTTCCCAGGGACTCTGCATTCTGATAGTCATGCCCTTATATAATCCCTGCCCATGAGTGTGGACAGCACCCAGTGAATATGGCAAAATGATGAGATGAGTTAGAAGAGACTGTGACTTCTGTTTTGCTAGCGTTCTCTCTCAGGCTCTTCTCACATGCTTGTTCAGACGGAGAGGGTCACCTGGAAGGATGAAGGGAGGCCTCTGGTCAAGAGCCAGCAAGTGACTGAGACAGCCTGTGAGAAACCAGGTCTTACCAAGAACCATTGAGTTGTCTTGAAAGTGGATCCTGCCTCAGTTGAACCTTGACATGACTGCAGCCCCAGTCAATGCCTTGTGATTGCAGCCTTGTGAGAGACCCGAGGCTAGCTAAGTCATGCCTGACCCACAGAAATGGTGATATAATAAATACATGTTGTTCTAAGCTACTAAACTTTGGGGTAATTTATTATGTAGCAATATGTAATTAATACTATCTATGAGATGGGTTGATGGACATGATAGTCTATCTACCTGATTTGGTCCTATTGAGCTAAATTGTGCTACAGTAGCAAATGACCCCAAAAGTGGCTTATATCCAGAAGAGTTTATTCCTCCTTCTCACTATATGTCCACTGAAGGCGGTCATAGCTGTGCTCAATATTTCCTTCCCTCCAGAACCGTCTATAACCCAGGCTGATAACAGCCACCTCTATCTGGAATATTGCCAATCACCAGGGAAGAGGAAAGAGAGCAGGGCAAAGTATGCACTGGCTTTTAAACCTTCCCCATGAAAACAACGCACTATACTTTTGCTTGTATTTCACTGGCCAAAGTGAGTCACATAGTTGATGAACATGGCCCAAAGTATATTCTTCTTCCAGTGAGCAGCACTAAATATCTGTGAACAGTAACACAGTGCACCATATGCTATCGTGCAGTGGGTTAGGGGGAGTGGTAGCCACAGACTGCCGTAATATACAGAAAAGAGAAGGAATAGTTCACATGCACAGCTGAATGGGTGTGGTGGCCCCAGAGCCTAAGATAAGAGAGTACAATTGAATAGCTATTTTTCCCTAGAAAAGGGTGAAAATGAAGGGAATATGAAGCACTGCGGAGAGTTGAAGTGTTTTGTTTTGGTTTTTTAGCATCCTCAAAATCTCCATGGTTACCTCCCTAAGGTCGTTCTAAAACAGTGACTCTATGGCAATAAAGCTTTAAGACAAGCATCCTGGCCCTCCTCTTCAGACTAGATAGCCTTCCCTGAGCTCTTGAGGCTTCTGTATATAAATATATCCGCCTCCCTCGTCTATAATCCTGTTCATAAAGTTGAACCGGGTCTCCAAACAACTGTCTTCCAGCAGCCAGTTGAATAGGAGAGGAAAACTTGACACATGACCTTGGGCAAGCCTGCCATGTGTGGGTTTCAGTTTTCTCAAAGTCCAGTCTAATCTCACCTTCCTGAGAAATAAGCACAGTCCCTGTGGACTTCCTGCAAACGTTGGAGGAGCTTAAGGAACGGTTGCTAGCCCATCCATCTCAGAGGCCTTGCCAGGCTGGCTTTAGAGAGGCCGTTTGATGGGAAGTGCAGAGATCTGGCTTGCAGAGCAGGAGGAGCTGGGCCTGACTTAGCTGGTAAGCCAAGCCACCGCGATGGATCTGCCGTTAAAACCAGAACCAGCTTAAATTGCTGACACGTGGTAGAGAAATGTCAGGGCCAGAGATCCCCTAAAAAAGTAAAGGAGAGACTTGTTGAGGACCCTTCTGCCTATAAAAAATACGTTTGCCCTTAGGCTCTGCCTGTGTGGATCATGCCAGATGGTATTCTGTTTCTCCTGAGGTTAGAGTTTGTGTCAAAAGAAATAGACTTCACTTTGATGAGTTCTGAAGGAGGCATGAAAGAGTCCCAGAATCGAGGTTTAAAAAGTGACCTTAGCCCTAACCGGTTTGGCTCAGTGGATAGAGCGTCAGCCTGCGGACTCAAGGGTCTCAGGTTCGATTTTGGTCAAGGGCATGTACCTTGGTTGCGGGCACTTACCCAGTGGGGAGTGTGCAGGAGGCAGCTGATCGATGTTTCTCTCTCATCGATGTTTCTAACTTTCTATCCCTCTCCCTTCCTCTCTGTAAAAAATCAATAAAATATATTTTTTTAAAAAGTGACCTTAGATGCCATCTAAGGCAAACTGTCCAGCACAGGAGTCACTCCCTCACGCCTACGGCCTGGAGATTGGTGCTCAGGACAGGTTTGAACTTCCTGAGGTTTTTTAGGATGCAATCCTGTCCCAGTTTGCTTTCCACATTGCACCATAGGCAGTGTGAGGGAAAAGCAGTGAAGTGAAAGTGTGTGATAGCAGTGTGGAGACAATACCCTTCTTCCTGGTGACACAAGCTTTGCATTTGGGAAAAAGATTTCCATTTTGCAACTGTAATGCTCTTGGTTGTTGGAGGAAATGTTGAGAGAGGCCGTAGTCTGTAGTCTATTTCTGAAACCGGCTGCCTGTGAAACAATCCCACCCCTCTCTGGCATGTTTTACTGCTGGCTGGTGGTGAATTATGGAATAGAGGAAGGCAATGGGGTGTGGGGTAGGGCAGGGCCGGGGGAAGGCAAGAAGAAGGCCAGAGCAGCTTTCCAGGATTGAGGCGGTAGTAATAGGGATGGAAAAGAATGGATGAACTGAGGATCGGTTTGAGAGAAAGGATGTGGTGAAAGAAGCCAGGTGGGCAGGCAGGTGGGATAAGCCTCTAGGTCTTAGTGGGAAAACATCACCTCTCCTACAGGAACTTTCATTTGTATTCAGGCTGTAAGTACCCCAATCTTTTAAAATACAATATCTTCACAAGTCACGGAGGACCTGGCTTACTACTGACTTCTGATGCTGGAGATATTTCCATAATCAGGAAGTTGCTCTTTTTTTCACACCTTTACTTTATTATCTTCATTGGATATCAGAACTGGGTAGTGAGCTGGAGGGCTCCTGAGGATGGTTGGGTTTGCCCTAAGGAAAAGCTTAAATACTGCACTCAGCCGCTTACCTGGGCAGCCTCAAATTCCAGGGGAAAGGTAGGGAGCCTTAGAGAGGTAGTGCCAAGGGTCAGGGCTTCTACATACCTTACCTTTCATTCCAACCTCCAGATAATTTTGTGAGGCGCATCTTTTAAATTCCAGTTTTACAAAACAAAAAAGTGAGGCCCAGAGAGGTTCTTTACTTTGCCCAAAGCCACACAGCTTGCAAGTGGTGGAGCCAGTAGTAGAACCAGAGTCTGGGTCCCTGCACTCTCCATACCATCCCTCCGTCTTGGTCAGTCTGTTTTCCCTCTTTTCTCGTTACTACCATACAGATTCCATCGTGGAGCCCATCCTGGGGAAGGCTACAATTTCTTTCTTTTAGGTACTGTGTTTGCCTCTCCTATCCCACAGCGTGCCTAGTAAGGTGCTCAGTGAACCTGCCTACCTAGAGGCAATACCCCTTCTTGCTGCCACATATGGATCTGGGGCGAGTCAAGGCAGGTCTGGTGAGGGAGGCTGCGTTGCTGCCGCCCCTGCTAGGCGATGGGGAGGGACTCTTCTGCCTGTGCCTTGTCTCAAAGGCATTTTTCATGTCCTGTCCCCCTCGTGCTCCCCAGCCCCCACCTCTCGCCCCTTGACTTCGTTTCAGTTCCCTCTGGAGCGTCCCTTACTGCGGGGGTGACAGCATCTGGGGGCGCAGGGTCCCTGGTGTCCGCTCTCTTGCCCATCTGTGCGCAGAGCCTCGTTCCGGGGCGCCTGGAGCCCGGCGGGCATTGACGTCAAGCGGCAGCGGATTGCTGCCTACAGACGGTTGACCTGGACCCTCCTCCACACCCCCTTCCTTCCTTGCCCCCTCCCTCTTCCCCGCACCCGGGCTCTGGCTCGGTATAAAAGACAGGAGCGCGGGGCGCCCCAGCAGCGCCGAGGTTCAGCACCATGGAGAGCACCCGCTTCCAGCTGCTGCCCCTCCTGGGTGCTGCCCTGCTGTTGCTGTTACCTCTGCTGGGCGCCCGTGCCCAGGAGGATGCTGAGCTCCAGCCCCGAGCCCTGGACATCTTCACCGTGGAGGATGCCTCCCATGAGAAGGAGCTGGTCGGTATCCCCATGCCCCAGACTCCCCTGGGCTGCCGCGCGGTCCCTCCTTTGTACCTCCTCTCTTCCCTCCTCCCCACCCCATTCCCAGAGTCAGGACGCGGGGAGATGAGTGAGAAGTCCGGGCTCCCGCTGTCATCCTCCCAGCAGTCTTGTCCCCGCTCCTCTGAGCAACACAGGAGCAACACGAGCCTCCCCTCGAGGGCCCTGGGACCTGCTGTCAGTACCTGGGACAGCGCCCCCTAAGTTTCCATCCCTCTAGCAACCTTTTTTTGTCTTCGGTGTCCCAGGGTGGAGTGTGTGTGGTTCTGGGGATCCTTAAAAATAGGGCTGGAAGTGAGCACCTGGGCTGGGCTCGCAGCCAAGGCGGCAACTTTGGGCTCTCGGGGGCGGTATGTTGCAGATCGAAGCGCTGCAGGAAGTCCTGAAGAAGCTCAAGAGTAAACGTATTCCGCTCTATGAGAAGAAGTACGGGCAAGTCCCCATGGTAAGGCTTTGGAATCACCTCCTTCCCATGTTTTTCCAAGAGGAAATATACCACCTTGAGTCTTATACACGCACGCCTTCTCCCTAGGATGTGGCTAAATAATTCAGGAAAGGGGTTTGCTGAATTCTACGAGGTCCCTTTGTTTTCACCGCCAGCCCTTGCCCTTGGTCTCTAAGGGCAGACAAACCCTTTCGGAAGAGAGAACAGTATGTGCCAGGAACCAGCTCTTGTGTCTGGGTGGAAAGGAGTGTTTCCTGAAGATGAGCTTTTTTCACCTCACGAAGAATTGGTTCCTGTTCCTTCAGTTTTCTTCCTGCCTTCCGAACCCCTGTCAGTTTTGTTTTTTTAAAAAATCTAAGTTCTAGGATAAAAATTCTTAACCAGGGCTTGTCACCTTCCATGGAGAACAAACACACATGCACACATACTTAAATCTTCCTTGGGATGAGGAGGGCAGAAAGCAGGGAGCAGGGGTTGTGAGAAAACATAGGTCTATTGTTTATTTCTTAGAAAAAAGGTCTGGTTGATTTTTTTTATCTTCTGGATGAGCAACTAAAGGACCCAGGAAATGTAATCCAACTCTCCCTCCACCCTTCCCCCTCCTATCCATTCTCCCCCGCAAAGTGGAAGAATGTAGGAGGGGCTCAATAATTTAAATTTATTTTTATGTTCTCTCACTGAAATCATAAGCACAAAGCTCTCTTCCGTTTTAGGCCTGACTATACTTAGGCCTCCCGTGAGGGTGATAGGGTCCACCCGTCTCTCCCATGAGGCAGAAACTGTGTTGACAGGGAGAGTGGCCTTTGAGGGCTTGGTTTTGCGCATGTCCCACGACCACACATTGTGTTGCTTGCAGTGTGACGCTGGCGAGCAGTGCGCGGTGCGAAAAGGAGCGAGGATCGGGAAGCTGTGCGACTGTCCCCGAGGAACCTCCTGCAATTCCTTCCTCCTGAAGTGCTTATGAGGCGTCACCCTCCTCCATCAGTCCCCAGTTCCCCTGCTTCCCCAGAGGACCGCGCCTTCATTTGTGGAGTTGGGATTTAGCAACAAAGTTTGCATTTCCCGGAGGCCAAGGGGCTCTTTTCCTGATGTTTTCAAATAAAAGAACAATGTCGTGTATGCTTGTATGGTGTTGATGTGTGTGCAAAAATATTCTCTTTTTATTTTATTTGTCTGATGAACTTTGTGTATCTTTGTGTAAAGTAGGGGAACTTTGCTTTGAAAATTGTATTTTCCTATGTGGCATGGCAGGATGAAAATTAGATTTGGTGAATGTTGGTAGATGACAACACCACCTGGAAAATAAATCATCCCAAGCACCCCCAATTGAAGCATGCACAAATTATACATAATGAAGTGTTTTTAATAATTGTTCATACTGCCCTGGCTGGTATGGCTCAGTTGGTTGAGTACACCCAGAGAGGGAACCCTCTCTTTGGTAGGATTCCCTGTCAGGGCACAAGCCCGCATTGGGGCTTGATCCTGGTAGGGGGCATGCAGGAGGCATCCAATCAATGTTTTTTTTCCTCTCGCTCTCTTCCTATCCTTTCTTCTCTTTCTCTAAAATCAATAAAAACAAGTAAAAAAAGTTGCTCATAGTGCATTGTTGTTTCTACATAAGTAAGTTAAATATGAATGATGGGATTAATCAAGCAAAGGCTCATACACCTCCCCAAAGGGAGGTAGAGAGCAAGGGCCCTGAGATGGTCTGTGGGAGTGACACCTCTCAAAACACATCATGATCATCAGAGGAGTGATTTTTTTTTTTACATATGGAATAAGAAAGAGAACTGTTTGTTTTTACTTTGCACTTAGTAAAGACTAGGAGAAAGAGGGAAAAAGTATGTGCCCATGTGCTGTGTTGGAGAAGGGCTAAAAGAGAAGACGATTGGAAAAAGAATTCAGGGAAGAACATAAGCGTCTAATTCGCATTTATCCAGTTATTTGCTCTATGGTGGTGTATAGTGGAAACCTCTTTTCCTGCTCTCCAGTTAATTCTTCAGTAAATTCTTTGTTACTGAAACTTACAATTGATGTAACTTTATTGAAAAAAAAAGCTTATCAATATTTCTTTTCTTTACCTAGTGTCTAGGTTGATAAGATAGGTGTATCCATTCATTTATTTATTTATTTACTACTCAGTAAACATTGTGAGCACCTACTCCGTGTCAGGCACTGTGCTAGGCTTCAGGACTATAGCAGAAAAGGAATCAGTCAAGACTGCCACCCTCAAGGAGCTTATCATCTTATGTAACAAGAAGGCTGTTTAAGTGGGACCCATACAGGAAGGCCTCGGGAGGGAGAAAGATTCCTACTGTGACATTGGATCCCTCTCTCCTGGGTATTTGTCCAGATCATCTCTTCTTTCACCTGTTCCCACATGGCACTCTTCACTCTCATTTTTCCAGGTTGCTGGTGGTCCCCCTTTGTGTATCTTGGCTCCTGACATTTGTTTCCAATCCTTTGCCTCTGATAATCCAGCCACACTTCAGCATTGATCTAGCCCAGTTCTCAGTTTTACCCCCTGGCCCCCAATCTCTGGTTGCTGTAAGAGACATGCCATCTCCTCCCTGCCAGCTTTCCAGCAGGTCCCTGGGACTAGGCTTAATTCTCACTTGGCTGTTCTATAGAGAATCTGATAGTGTTCATCATTTGCCAGAGTGACTTGCATTTAGTTTTAATCCATGAACTCTTCTGCAAGAAAACTCAGTCTGTTTGGATGAGAAGGGCTGAAACTGTATGTAGATTCTGGAAGGCTGCCCAGCTGGTGTGGCTCAGTGGTTGAGCATCAACCTATGAACCTAGGAGATCATGGTTTGATTCACAGTCAGGGCATATGCCTGGGTTGCAGGCTTGATCACCAGTAGGGGCGTGCAGGAGGCAGCCGATCAATGATTCTCTCTCATCATTGATATTTCTATCTCTCTCTCCCTCTCCCTTCCTCTCTGAAATTATATATATATATATATGATTCTGTAAGGCCAAGCTACACACACACACACACACACACACACACACACACACACGCACACGTGCCCACGCGCGCACGTTCTGGCTCTGTGTCCACCATTCCTGTTCCCTCAGAGCACTTCCCCCATCACCAAGGACAACTACCCACAGGGGCTGTCTGCTCTCTGGATGATTGAAACCATTAATAATTTACCAAATGCCAGCAACTGCCTTTCATTAATTATCACTATGTTAATGATATCCCTCAGGCAAAGAGAAAAATAATTCCCTCCTATGCAATGGAGACAGGCCATATTTCATAAATAAATTAGGGGTGGGCGTTTTGCCTTGAATTCCTTTGAACTCTTCCTTTGCAGAGCTAGAGAAGGTGGAAGTGGGCGTAATGGGATAAAACAGAGCAGGTAAAGATACTCTTTGAATGTCAGTGTCACTGTGTTGTCAGTGTGGCTGTCATTCAGCCTGTCTGCTCTCTCACCTGGGAGACAGGATCACCTCTACTGGGATGGCTTCTCAGTACAGGTGGAGTCTTTCTTAACGTGTGGCATTGAGAACTTGACACAGCCCTCTAAAACAAGACAGTCGTATAAAGCCACTGATGCCATGTTCAGATCATGATTCTTGCTACCTAAGAAGGCAGTCCCTGCCTCCATTTAACTGGACCTTCTTGACCCCAAGAGGACTAACTGAGTTAAAATACATGAATAATACCTGAACACAGTAAGTATTCAATAAAGGAAAGCCCACATCACTTTCCAAGCTCTGTGTTTGTGCCTGGCTTCTTTAGGATTTGTTTCAGACACGGTGGGACAAAGCAGCAGAGTTTTACTATTGCATCTGAGCGATTGTCAGGTCATTCCTGCCCTCTTAGCAAGAAGAAGCAGATGGGTGCCTGGAAGTAGTCTCTCAAATAGGGTGTCTGTGTCAAAACATGCAGGGCAGCTCGAGGCCGAATATGCCAAAAGTTTTCCTAGGCTTTTGGATCCAGTGTGTACTTATAGGATCCTGAACCTGCCCTGGAAATTTAGCAATTTTTCTTGGGTGGGGAGAAGGGACTATACATTCATCTAACACATCTACACTAATAAAAGAGAAACATGCAAATTAACCATCACTCCGCCACTCCGCTACACCCACAAGCTATGCCCACCAGCCAATCAGGAGTGAGTATGCAAATTAACCCAACTATGCAATGGGAGCCACAGAGCTGGAGCGAGCAGGAGGCTTGGGTTGCCCCCAGTGATGGAGGAAGCCAAGCTTCCTGCCTGCCCTGGCCAGACCTGGGCTCCGCTCAAGGCTACAAAGTTTCAATTATAGAAGATAAATCCCAGATACCTGCTTCCAGCCCAAAAGGAGAAGCTGGGAGCTTGGGTTGCTGGGGTGTGTGGCCAGTCTGAAAAAAGCTATCAGCCCCTCACCAAGGCTGGCCAGGCACCCCAGTAGGGACCCCCACCCTGAAGGCGGTGTGGCTAGCCTGAAAACAGCCATCAGCCCCTCACCCAGGCTGGCCAGGCAACCCAGCGGGACCCCCACCATGATCCGGGACACCCTTCAGGGCAAACCAGCTGGCCCCCACCCGTGCACCAGGCCTCTATCCTATGTAATAAAAGGGTAATATGCAAACTGACCCTAACAGCAGAACGACTGGGAATGACTGGTCACTATGACATACACTGACGACCAGGGGGCAGACACTCAATGCAGGAGCTGCCCCCTGGTGGTCAGTGCACTCCCACAGGGGGAGCTCTGCTCAGCCACAAGCCAGGCTGACGGCTGCCAGCACAGCGGTGGTGGCGGGAGCCTCTCCCACCTCCTCCTAGCAGCGCTAAGGATGTCCGACTGCATCTTAGGCCTGCTCCCCGCTGGCAAGTAGACATCCCTCAAGGGGTCCCAGACTGCGAGAGGGCACAGGCTGGGCTGAGGAACCCCCCCCCCCCCCGAGTGCACAAATTTTTGTGCACCGGGCCTCTAATATTTGAATAATAAGCACTGTCCTAGGTACTTAAATTTCTTTTAGTTTTTAATTTCTAAGTTTATTGTTTTTTATAAATCATGATGAGTAAAACAGAAAATAAGAAGTCTTGTTTATTATCCAAGACTGGTGTGTGTGGGGGTGCTTTCCTTCCTGCATCTTCCCCAGGAGGCTACTGCTGGTGTTCCTGTGAATGTTCCAGCAGGAGCTGTCTCCTTTGGAATCCCCACTCTTCATACAGCGACTTAGGCTGGAGCCTATGTTCCTGGGGGAGTGGATGGGGGGAGGGGGAGGAAGGGCTGCCTCCTCTTCTCTGCCCTAGGAAGACGTTGAGTAGGTAACTTTAAGCCAATACTGGGAACCATAGGGGAAAGAAAGATTCCCTCTTTTAGGGGTGTGTTTTTCCACAGGTTTATCTTTCCTTATCTTTTCTCACGGAGGGTAAGAGAGGGTATAGGTCTAGAGACAATGGAACAAGGAACCCACTCAAATCCTTTTGACTCAGGCGGCTTAGGCTCATCAAGATCAGTCAAAGTAAGACCCTCTGAAATAGAGTCTACCCATTCAGGTTTTTTTTTTTTTTTTTCCAGAGAAGCTTGGGGGCAAAGCTCTATCTGGTAATACTGTTTTGACTTTATCTTCTATGTTCACTTCTCTTATAGGGACCAAGTTGGATTCTCTTAGGCCTTACCAGGTAGGTGCTGGAGAGTTTAGGGGTCTCACTAACTTTTTTTTTTTTTCTTTCTTTCTTTCTTTCTTCGACACACTGGTGTATTCTGCAAACTGAGCTGGGTGTGTCCTCAGGGGAAAAGTCCTATACAAAGGGCTCTCCCAGTGACACTTCAAAACTCACCTGCAGCCCTGACTAGTTTGGCTCAGTGGATAGAGCGTCGGCCTGTGGACTCAAGGGTCCCAGGTTCGATTCTGGTCAAGGGCATGTACCTTGGTTGCGGGCACATCCCCAGTCGGGGGTGTGCAGGAGGCAGTTGATCGATGTTTCTCTCTCATCGATGTTTCTAACTCTCTATCCCTCTCCCTTCCTCTCTGTAAAAAAATCAATAAAATATATTTAAAAAACAAACAAACAAACAAAAACTCACCTGTAGCTGATGATGTTGGGCAGTGCCCACCATGGAGCTTGCTGTGTTTGAGTTTGGAGAGGAAAGGAAGTCTTTTGGCTGAGGGCAGGTTTCTTAGTGATCTCATAGTGTTAATGCAGTCTCCTTTCCTTGTGGCTGAAGTCTCAGGCAGAGATCCCAGTTCTTGCACTAGGAGAGAATGTGATAGTTGGAATCTGGTTTTGATGAGGGCAGGGGTCCATTTTGGGGCCAGACTAGGCATATCCAGAGCAGTCACAGTTGTCTGCAAGGCCACTGCACATGGTAGAGTTTTGATGTCTGGTTAGTGGGATCCCACACTGGTGTTCATTTCTAGGACCACAACAGGTTTGTCTCAAACTAGGCTGGGCTTCTAGGCTTGGTGTCAACTTTTGACCCTGATTATTTTTTTCTGTGTCCTGCCTTTCAGAACTATTACTTCTGATCTGTCATTCTAGGTAAAATAGTTCTTGCTGCAGAAAAAAAAGGCTAGTTCAGGGACTATATGTATTTGTAGTGTCACAAAGAGATAATACACTTAAAAGACTGAGAATATGAAATCTGTACCCTGGTTACTCCTTAGATAAACTTGGCCAAGTTACCTAACCATCTGAACTTCATTTTCTCAACTGTAAAATGGGGACATAAATAATAACAACCTAGTTGTTTTCTCTGCCTCGACTATCCTCTCTCCTCAGCTGCTGGACTTTGGGTGGCTCTGTCCATCTGGCAGCTGACCCAAGCCATCAGCCTCCGTGATCACTGCACCTGGTCACACCCAAACTCTCACTTCTCAGGCTAGCTCCTACATCGTCATTTTGCTGCCATATGGATTTGAGATCTTGGGTTTACCAATAAGGTGCTTACTTTCTTAAAATGAAGTTCAATAAACGTTGTTTTCTTTTTTATTGAATTTATTGGGGAACTTTTTTTTTAAAGGAAAGGAGTTTGGAGATTTTTTTTAGAATAAAATTAAATAAGCCGTTTGGCGATGACTCAGGCCACTTTTGGTTGAAAAACAACATCTGTGGACTGATATGGCCTCAGTATCCCAGCATGATGTTGCCAAGAGAAATCAATAGCATCTATTTTCCTTTGTATTTGCAAGTAAGATGACTGATATGTCAGCATGAAAGATAAAAGACATACGCACATGGAGAGTGAGGGGAATAATCACTGAAACTTTCTCCAGCAGGCAACAGCACAGCTGATGAATTTCAGGTCCTTTTCTTTGAAGGTGATCTCAATTGCAGGAGTCCCCAGGGCCTGGGGAAGCTGAGGGCCTTTTGGCTCTGACCACCGCTGATGTCATCCAGGTTTCTGCTTGTCTTGATTAGACTGAGAATAGCCAAACACTGCTCACTGAGACAGATATTGATTTGGGTCAGGAAGTTCTGTCATCGGCAGTAATTACAATTGCTTGTTTTAATTTATTAGATCAGGAAATCTAATAAATTTTCCATGAGTCCTCTCCCCACTTTTCATTGGTATGTAGAATAATCTCGCCAAGTAATTTGTGAGAAAATCGGCCCTACAACAGGACTTAGGTCTGAAATGCAAACTGTAGCTTTCCTTTTGGCTGATGGTGATGGGAAACCACCTTCTCAGTTGTGTGATTTGGGGCAAGCAATGTAAACTACTTAAATAAGCGCCGGACCTCCTTTTCTGCATTTGTAAAATGAGAAAATAATTGTATCTAACTCTTGGGTTTTTGTAAGGATTAACTGGATTTATTCACTAAATATTTAGAACATAAGAACATACAGCTGGTGCTTTAAAATGTCAGCTATCATTGCTACTATTATCATTAATAAAAATGTGAAAAGGCATCTGAGACTTATAGAGAGAATAGAGATGGGTCCTCTTTAAGATTTGTAGTGAGGTGCTGCAGAAATAAACAGAGTATTTGGGGAATAATTGAGTACAGCAAGTTGAATCCCACATGTGTTGAAGATAAAAGGAAGCAAATTTGTCTAATTATAAAGCATTACATATTTATTATAGAAAACATATATTTATACAAAAAGAAAAAACATATCCAACATTCTGATATTTTTTCTTCCAGACTTTTTTTCTTTATAGCTATAAATACATGTATTTTTAACATATTTGGAATTTTGTGCTACATAGTATTATTTTAATGTTTATATTTTATTTTCTGTATTATATTTTATACTAGAGGCCCGGTGCACAAAAATTTGTGCACTTTGTATGCAGCTATAAAGCATAAATAACATAGCAAACACTTGTGAAATTACTTTAACCTTTAACGACCTGCTGGCTTAGGCCTCCCAAGGTAAACACTGTGCCCAATTTTGTGTTGTTCATTCTCTTGCTTTTAAAATAAAAATGGTTCTATTAATTTTGTTCAAACAGTATATTGTTTGTTTTCTTCTAATAGTTTTTTAAAAATCTTAAAACAGAGAGGAAGGGAGAGGGAGAGAGAGATAGAAACATCAATGATGAGAGAGAATCATTGATCAGCTGCCTCTTGCAGGCCCCACGTTGGGGGTCGAGCCCACAACCATAACCCGGGCATGTGCCCTAACCAGGAATCAAACCATGGCCTCCTGGTTCATAGGTTGATGCTCAACCACTGAGCCACGCCTGGTGGGCTCTTCTAATAGTTTTGAAGTTTGGCCTTTCAGGTTTGAGTCCTTAATCTATGTGGATTACAACTCTATGGGATCTCTCTTTTGTGCTCTCTCTTTCCATGAGCTCTCTGACACTTTCTAGCATAGTGGGGTCTCCATTCCCAGTCTTCTGGCCAGATATATGGGGTCTTATTTTCCTCCTACTGCTGTATTCTTCCCTTGACTGTATCTCCATCCAATGCCAAAACATCAAGCAGTGGAGAGAAGGAGATAGAGAGAGGCACAGGAATTTCCCCCATCTTCTTCCTCTGGTCAGAGAGAAGGATTCCTCTCCCTGGGAATTGTAGTGCCTGTATGTGCCCTGACTGGGGATCAAACCTTCAACCTAGGTATGTGCCCTGACCGGGAATTGAACCTGCAACCTTTAGGTATAGGCGCAGTGGTCGGCAAACTCATTAGTCAACAGAGCCAAATATCAACAGTACAACGATTGAAATTTCTTTTGAGAGCCATGTTTTTAAAACTTAAACTATATAGGTAGGTACATTGTTATTAACTTAATTAGGGTACTCCTAAGGCTTAGGAAGAGCCACACTCAAGGGGCCAAAGAGCCACATGTGGTTCGCGAGCCGCATTTTGCCGACCACGGGTATAGGGGATAACGCTCCAACCAGCTGAGCCAAACCAGCCAGGGCAGTATCTTGGTTTTTGTTCATATTTCAAATTCCATTATATTTAAATATTTTCTATTTAGCTATGTTCTGAGTCTGGCAATCCTAACATTTGCACCCTTTAGAAGTCCAAGTCTATTGTTTGTTTCCCTTGTCTGTCACACATGATGGCATCATTTCTGAAGTGCTTGGCTAATTCTAATTGTGAGTTTATTGCTTGACCTTAATTCTGCTGGCTTAGAGTAAAGATGCTGGGAGCCAGGGGGTACTGTTGACATGGGACTACTTTAACCATTCTGTGTAGTGAAGCATTAACCTTCCCTGAAGAGCAATCTGGCCTTTCCCCTAGGCTACTGGAGGGTGACTTCAGGCTCTTGGAATATCCTGCGTGATAGGAGTGTGCTTGTTTGCTCAGGGACTTTGGCCACTAGATAGTCAACAGTGTGATTTGTAATGGGAGTTGTGGGCCACATGGTGTTAGTTTTGCCTCTCAGGGAAGGGACTAGACACTAAAGGAATCAGCCTGACTTCTGAGCGAGGCTGGAGACTAAAGGAGAAGCACAGAAAATAAGCAGTGGTTCCCTAGAATGGCTGCCTTGATGTGGGGATGTTTGTCTAGGCTTGATGATCACAACAGAGATGATGCTGATTGTAAGGGAGGGAACATGGCTCTTTCTTCACACCTCTCAAGAGTGCTGACCTCTGTCCACCTCTTAAGAGCTGACGACTTGCCAAACCGGTTTGGCTCAGTGGATAGAGCTTCGGCCTGCGGACTCAGGGGTCCCAGGTTCAATTCCGGTCAAGGCATGTACCTTGGTTGCGGGCACATCCCCACTGGGGGGCGTGCAGGAGGCAGCTGATCGATCTCTCTCATTGATGTTTCTGGCTCTCTATCCCTCTCCCTTCTTCTCTGTAAAAAATCAATAAAATATATTAAAAAAAAAAAAGAGCTGACGACTTGCTAATCTGATGATGGACTAGACCCCAGATAATTCCTGGTGGGTGGGGTAATGTGCCTGGAAACAACACCCCCCCCCCCCGATTCTTTCTCATTCACCTTATTGTGTAGAACTGGCAAACTGTCACTTCTTTCTCATTCATGTTGAGTCCAAGGAGTTGGATGGTTCGACCCCGAGGGTCATTCATCTCTTTATCCCTCTCCATAAGCCCATCTGTGCCTGTTAGTCCCTGGATTCAGGTTTAGGGAGAAGTAGTAAGTCCTGTTAAGTTCTTAAGCAGAATCTACCTGTTCTAATCCAGCAATTTTTAACAGAGCTCTTTTCAGAATGTGAGGTATTTGAAAGCTATTAGTTGTTTTTGTATTCTCATTCTGCTACTGCACCTTGCATATACCTTCCTAGAATCTTGCTGTAGGAAGCAGATGTGATCACAGGGCAGGACTTGCCATTCCTTGTTCTCTGGCCATGTGACCATGAATAGAGTGAAAATAACCTCACCCTTCCTTCGAATAATCATTCTGAAGTAAGAGCTCACCAACCATTCATAGTTCTAGCACTGAGTGGCTGTCACTGCTTCTGAAGGTGAAGGAACTGGGAAGGAGAGCAGGGAAGAGGTAGTGAGATGCCAGAGGTTCTTGTAACCAGAATGCAGTGCATTACTAAATGCTGGAAGCCGGTTCCCTGGGTTACTTCAAAAAATATTTTTTTGTGACCCAAGGCGGGTTCAGTTTTATCCATGAAAGGAACATATCCAAAAAGATATTTCTCAGACTGATGTCAAATATGTCTTCTTCTAGGAGTTTTATGGTTTCAGGCCTTACCTTTAAGTCTTTAACCCATTTTGAGTTTATTTTTGTATGTGGTGTAAGAGAGTGGTCCAGTTTCATTATTTTGCATATATCTGTCCAGTTTCCCCAATACCAGTGTATATTTTTATCTCCTTTGCCACAAATTAGTTGACCATATAAGTACTAGTACCAGGTAAGAGTTTATTTCCAGGTTCTCGATTCTGTTCCATTGATCTATGTGTCTGTTTTTGTGCCAGAACCATACTGTTTTGATTAAAAAAAAATGGGCAAAGGCTATAAAGAGACGTTTCTCCAAAGAAGACATACAGGTGGCCAACAGCCATATGAAAAGGTGCTCAACATCACTAATCATCAGGGAAATGCAAATCAAAACCACAATGAGATACTACCTAACACCAATCAGAATGTTTACTAAAAAAGTCAAGAAATAACATGTGTTGGAGAGATGTGAAGAAAAGCGAACCCTTGTACACTGTTGGTGGGACTACAAACTGGTGCTTTCCCTATGGAAAACAGTATGGAGATTCCTCAAAAAACTGAAAATAGATATACCATACAACCCAGCAATTCCACTTTTGGGTATTTACCCAAGAAAATGAAAACACGAATTTCAAAAGTCATATTCACTCCTCTGTTCATTGCAGCATTATTTATAATGGCCAAGATAGGGGAGCAGCCTCGGTGTCCATCAATAGATGGGTGGATAAAGAAGTATATATGCAATGGAATATTATGCAGCAATAAAAAAGAATGAAATCTTGCCATTTGCAACAACATGGATGGATCTAAAAGGTATTATGCTAAGTGAAATACCATATGGTTTCACTTATATGTGGAATTAAACAAAACAAACAAACAAACAAACAACAAAAACAGATTCATAGAGACAAAGACCAAGGAGGTGGTTACCAAAAAGGTGGGGGTGGAGAAGGGGTGAAAAGGGGAAGAAGAATATGGTCAATAATACTGTGATAAGTTTACTCGGTGATAGGGGATTACTAGAATTAGTGGAGTGATCACATTGGAAGGTATATAAATGTTGACTCACTATAGCATACATCTGAAACTAATATAACCAATATAAAATTGTATATCAACTATACTTACATTTTAAAAAGTTTTTTAAAAAGACTGGCATACAGCTGAACTTTTTCCACCTCTTGGGCCGGCAAAAGTCTTTAGAGACCACTCATTCCACTCACTTCCATTGGCCATCAGACTCTGTATCCCCCTGAATAAAAACCCAACTACGCACAAAATCTCATCAGCATTAATGGCATGAACACTGCTGTGTTTGGCGAGCGGCGAAGAGGTGACGATGTCTGGCTTTTATTAAGTATCCTAAGTCAATTACTTATCATTGGAGGAAACAGAAGCACAGGAATTACATTGTTATGAGCAGCGAGAATACAGTGAGTGGCCCCCAGACCACGCAGGGGGCCTCAGGAAGCTCTGTGGGTGTCTGTATTCCCCGAGCTGCCCGCTGTGAGCCACTGAGATCTCTGAGGGGAGGCGGAGGATGCGGGCTAACAAGGACGTGCTGTTCCACACAGGACAGCTATCAGCTGCTGCCAAGTCCCTCATTAGGGACGCCTCCCCCTGGCCCTCGTGGGAGACAGCCAGTGTTCTCATTCCACAGAGGAGGAAGGTGAGGCAGAGAGAGAACAAAGACCCAGCGTGACCCCGAGACATAATCAGGACTGAGACTCGATGTTCCCTCGGCCTCCTACCGGCCCGGTCTGACAATAGGCAGCTGTTACCTGTGGGCAGTGGGCGGCATGTTCTCTTCCATCACTAGGACCGTTTTTTCCACTAATGAACCTTTGGCAACTCAGAAAGTAATTGGTTTATCTTTGACCCTGATGCTGTACTCATTGAGATGGTGAGAATAGATGTTGATGTGTATAGTTTAGTATGGCTTAGTAAGGCAGACTACCTGGGCCATATTATCAATAATGTATAATATTGTATCTTTTCCCCACCAAGAATTATGGGGTAGGAAAATAAAAAATCTACACTCAGGAACGGAGGAAGAAGAAGATAGAATCTGACCATTGGAGGTGCTTAGTAACATCCAGGCTTTGAGGGAAAATGTCCAACATCATTTCTTGGAGATAGATATTTGGATTGATGGGCTGGCTGTTCCTGGCTTTACTCCTGGAATCTAGTGGTTAAGGGACGGGGGAGGGGCCTGGCTGGAAGCAAAGGGGCACATCTGCACAGAGTAATATCGGTATAGGTGCACACACTGCTTCTGCTCCAAGCTGCATCCATCCTCAATCCCAGTGGAGGACCTGAGACACAGTAGTAGCTTTGCTAGGTCCAGAGACAACATACCCTTTCTGTGTACGCAGGTTATCAGCAGAGCCCCTGGTTTGGATTTTATTTCTGCCCTGTTTGTGCAGAGAGCTGACAAGAGACACAAGGTTCATCTCAATATCCTTGAGGCTGGCTGCAAACAGGGCTGATACCCTATGTTGCCTCTCATCCATCCATCAGGCTTGGCCCAATACCCATCAGACCTTAGGGGACTGTCCACAGGCTTAGATTAATTACAGTGGACTGTTTCTTTCATCCGAGCATATTGAAGGATTCTATAAAACGGAAGCAATGTGGTGATGTCTTGTGGTGGTTTTTTTTAAAGCCCTCTTAGAAATCACTTTTTAAAAAGTTGACACCAAGAAATTGTTCCCTGGATGATATATGATGCACAGTGTTTTCCAAGATCCCTGCTCATTCATCACAGATGAGGCCATAGGCAGAGCAGGCTCAGCTTGGTCCGGAAACTCGCTTCAAGCCTAATTGTTTATTCATTGGTGGGATCATCAGGGTCCGGGAGTGACAAGCCTCGGTGCGGAGGATGTGGCCGAAGGAGGGGGGGCGGGAGATGAGAGAAGGTTTGTTTTGTCTGAGTTCCAGCAAGAAGATTATTGCAGCCTGGGGACAGCTCTCATATTTACTCTGTTAAGTGTTTGAATTTTCTCTGTTGACTTGTGATTGAGACAAATGTGTTGATATGTCTGTTCATGTTATTAAAAAATGATGAAAGGACTCTTATATTGGCAGAGACATCAAGACCCACAGAAAGGCCAGTTAAGACAGCACCTTGGAGCAAAGTGTGAATGCATGTGTATTACTGCTGTGACCCCGCCCCATGACTGCGGCTCCCAAGGCAGAGGGAAAGGGGGCAGGGAAAAGACTAACCTGGCGTGGGGCAGTGGTGGGCTTGGAAAGGGGACCAACAGGACCAATGGGATGGCAGCACCAAGTCCCCATGCCTAAGGAAGCATGAAAACAGGGCTTCCAGAAGGTGGCGCTGGCTCTTGGTTGCACCTAAGCTGATGTATGGAAGCAAGGACCAGTCCCAAGGAAGGGAGCAGGCAGGAGGTGGTTGAGGGAGCTCAGCCCCCATCTCCTCACTGGGGTTACATCTAGTAACTTGGGACGTGAGGAAAAGGCCTACCACATGGGGGGAGGAGGTAAGCACCATTTGCTTCTTCTGTGGACTCCAGACACAGGCAGGAGACATTCCTAATGGACCAGCAGGTGTAGAAGGAGCTCCTAATGTACTTCCAGCCCACAAGCCTCAGGGCCTGGGGCTGGGCTAATGGGGCCAGACGGGGAGCCCTACAAGGGGGAGAAGAATAAAGAAAGCCTCTCCTGCAACCTGTCGTCTGCCTCTCTCCTCTGCCCGAAACTGTCTCTCTGTGGGAACCAATGACACCATTGCAGATTTGAAGGGCTTCTCTCCCTTCCTTCCCCACACGGTGCCTTTGTCTCCGGTTGCCTTGCCTTCTTCAAATCGCTTCTCTCTTGGCACATTCCTCATTTTTTTTTCCTGTTTCACGTGGAACACATCTGCTCAAACCAGCCACTTCTGCCATGTTTCCTGGAGTAATGACTGGCACTGCAGGTCTTCCAGGCATCAGACTTCCCTGGTGGCATTTGGGTCTGCTTTCCCCACAGGCCTGACTTTGGGTCCAGAGAAGCTCTCCCCCAGGGGCTGGCTTCAGAGCAACGAGGTTGACGTGAATGAGACTGTGGCCGCCTCTCTTTCTTCCCCTCCAGCTGACGGACTCTTTAAGCTTATAGTTCTCACCCCCAGCTTCAGGTTTAAAACATTGTTGCCTAGACTGCACCCCAGGCCAATGACTCCATCTCTCAGGAGGGGCCCAGGCCTCCATGGGTTGCACAGTGAGAGCAAAGAACTTGCGCGAAGCCTCTCCTTCTGAGGACTCTGTAAGGTGTCTTGTGGCTGATACAGCGGGGTGGGGACCTTCCTCTCCAGAACAGCACGCTTCCAGGGCTTGCCTTGCTTCACTCCCTCCTCAGCTCCTTTCCAGGTCCATCTCTGCCCTAAATCTTAGCTCATCTCCTATCTTTGGTCCTGTTCCTGCCCTGTGGACTTGCCTTGCTTCCTGGATTGACTATGACAGTCTCTAAGGGCTTCAGGCTGGTCCTCTTCCAGGATCTTTTCTCTGGGCGGCTGGTCTGGTCTTGCTTAGCACCACTGCCACCCATCCCTCCCACCACCAGGAGGGTCTAGATCTAGAACATCCTTTGCTATCTTTTTAAGGAAACACCAGTATTACTGCATACCCGGAGGATGTTCTATACATGCTGTGGTTGTCTGAGCCCCAAACTGATTTGGACTATTATTGATTGCTGCTGATAAAGCCAACAGATATTTTTAAGCATCAATTTCCTCCTTTCTTTGAACAGCTTATTTAGAAGAGGAAAAAAGGCATGTGACATTTGCTGGAGAAGATAACTAATTTACCATGTGGCCGTTTTCTGTGCTTTATTGTAGGTGTACAACACACACAAGGGGCAATACGCTAACCCCAGGACTGGCTTGGACTAGAGTTTAATTTAGATTGTTGCATCAATTATGTTTGCTTTCTGAAAACTGGCTGCACTTTGAGACCTTTAAACAATAGTATATCTTAAGAATTCAATATTAATAAGAACAAGACAAGCAGCACAGTAGAAAAATTGGCAAAGGATATAAAAAGGAAATTCACTGAATAGGAAATAAAAAATAACCAACACACATTAAAGAATGCTTAACCTCTCTAGGAATCAGGGAAATACAAATTAAAAGATAGTTAGATATATTTTTCTTTTTAAAAAATATATTTTTATTGATTTCAGAGAGGAAAGGAGAGGGAGAGATAGAAACATGGATGATGAGAGCGAATCATTGATTGGCTGCCTCCTACACCCCCCACTTGGGATCGAGCCCACAACCTTGGCATGTGCCCCGACCAGGAATCGAACTGGGACTCCCTAGCTCATAGGTCGATGCTCAACCACTGAGCCACACTGGTTGGGCGATATATTTTCAATAAGCCAAAGATATTAATAGACAATTAACAGAATAAAAACAACAACAGTAAACTGACCAATAAACATGAAGAGATTCTCCTTGTCACTAGTAAACAGGGAACTATACATTTAATGACATTTTTCACCAATAGGACTCATAAAATTAATGTTGGTGTAGATGTGGGGAAATGGATATATACTACGGGTGGACTGCCCTGTGGACTTGTCAACAGACCCTTGTTTCCTAGTTGACCTTGACAATCTCTAAGGGCTGTGAGTTGGACCTCTTCCAGGATCTTTTCTCCTGGCGGGCTGGTCTGGTCTTGCTTAACACCACTGCCACCCATCTTCTTCATATGACCAGCTAACACCAGAGGCAGAAATTGCCCAGAACTCACTCTCTCTCTCTCTCTCTCTCTCTCTCTCTCTCTCTCTCGGAAGGGAGAGGGAGAGACAGAGAGAAACACATTGATTGGTTGCCTTCTGTATGCCCCTGACCAGGGCTGCGGGCCTACAGCCGGGGTACATGTCCTTGACTGGAATCGAACCCAGGACATTCAGACTGCAGGCTGATCTATCTACTGAGAAAAACAGGCTAGGTCCAGAATGCTCTTTACTGTAACTGTGGACCCTCAGTCATGGTTAAACTTTCACACCTACCATCTCATTGATCTCTGATGATCAGGTTTACGTGAAACCTTGCCTTCTGTCCAAATCATGCACCTCTGTGTGACTAGGATTAACAGAATAAAAACAACAACAGTAAATTGACCAATAAACATTGGCCAGTCCACAATTTTTTTCAGTTATTGGTCTGTGCCTGCCCATTGTCATCCTTCCACGGGTGGAATATAGCAGTAGTTGTGGAGGGTATGCATTCGGAAGATATAGTTACAGGTGAGGAGCCCTTCCCATCCTGGCTCATAATGTCCACATCCGAGTCATCATCAGGGACCAACTACCATTCTATTGTGTGTGCAGCTGATCATCTTGACAGTGGAATTCACTTCACAATGGCACATTTCATCACTTGTGATGATTCAGCCAAGCACTGGGCATTGGTTGAATGGGCTGCACCAAGCTGTGTACATGGGTTCTGTATACTCTGATCTAGTGTCGCATGGACTTTAGCAGCTTGTACACAGCAAGGTTGGATCATTGCATGTTGTCCATTAATCTGCTATTTATTGAAGGGAAGACTGAGAAAAGCCTTGTTCCCGCTTCTGCAGGACTTAGGTGGTGTCCACATCTACTTCCTCGGGATTGCCTTCATCATTCAGAGGAGGAGCCGTGTTGCAGCACCAGAATGGATCCCAGAGGGGAGGTGAGTCTGTTGCTGCTAGTGCCTAGCAGCTGCTTTGCTGATCAGCTTCATGACCATGTTCAATTCTATGAAATCGGCTTGAGTAGCCTTCGTCCACTGAGAGTTTTCAAAGGTCCATTGTGTAGCCCACTTCAGATGCCCTCAGGGGAGCAGGCTCTGCCGATCATGGCAGTCTCAGTTGTCTTAGACCTGTGGCAGCGCGGCTCCTTGGACCCTTCTCCACCTCCGAGGTCCCTCACTCATCATTCCCAGTGAGAAGTTTAAAGCCACATTAAACTTTTAAATGTGTATGTCTTTTGCACAGAAATATTTACTTCTTCGATTTTATTGTTGCAACATATTTACAAATACATAGCTATTCACTGTGTCATTTTTTAGAATAATAAAAAATGCAAAGGTATCTAACCAGTTAACTGCCAGGCGTCCAAAACGGAAACCATCCATGGACGCTTATGACGTACAAAGGGTTAAATATCCATCAACAGGGGAGTGTGTCACAGTGTGACACAGAGAGAATGTTACACGGCAGTGCAGAATCTGAGACAGATCTCTAGGTCTATGAAGTTGCGTGGGCACTGTCTGAAAACCTGTTGAGTGAAGAGAAGGACAGTCACGGAGCAGTAGGTGTAGTTTGATGTCACTTCTGTAAAGCAATGATTAACAACAACTATGAAAATGAAACTATATATTTTGCTAAGTATGACTATATGCCTATCCACGCATAGAAGTGTGGCTGGGAGAATTCAAGGCAAACTGTCATGGAGGTTCCTTCCGGCAAGGGACTGGGATTTGGGGTTCTGGGAGAGAGTTAACTAGATGTGACATTTAACATATTGACTGTGGGCCTGTATTTGTATCCACGTGTGTAACTAAAAGTAAGTGACAATTTGTAAAAGGAAATAAATAACATGAAAGATATGGATTTTTAAAAAATCCAACACTGAGAAATCAGCAGTTCTGTAGACTCCACTCCGGATTCCACATGTCCAGACAGCCCATATAGACCACCCAGGCTGCCCCAGCACCCTCCACACTCAGCACCCAGGGCTGTTCAGGAGCCATGTGCCTGCCTTGGGTGCAGGGCTGCCTGCAGTTTTTGGCTGGAAAGTTAGAGAGGCAACAATAATGATAAACTCTATTTAGCACGAAGGGCATGAAGGATGGGTGGGAAGGGAATGTAGGAAAGAAAAAAATTTTCTTTTACCCATCGTAGGTTCATTGGCTGAGGCTCTATAAATGAGACTGACAAAAGACATATCAACATAAGAAAATCAATCTGAAGTTTGTTGATATGTCTGGGTATACACTGGAGAGAATTCAGTGAAGGGTAACTCAAAGGGGTGGTTAGAATTTGGGCTGTTATAGCATCTTAACTTTGTAGAGAAGTGATGAGACAAAGGAAAGGGACTTTGAGCTTCTGTGGGGGGTAAATTGTGGGAAGGTAAATATAGAGGGGAAACTGATGGAAGATACGGGTTGTTTTAGGGAGATTTGCTATGTAAATTTCTCTGGTTCAGCTCTGGGTTGATGAGTCTAGAGTCGTCGCTGGTGATTAAGAATAGTCTTGCCCTTCCTGGTAGAGAGAGGGAGGGCAGCTAACTTTTCTTGCATCTGCTTCCTCTCAGTTGCCTTCAGCTCAAAATAATCCTTGTACCAGAGTGGCGAATTTGGGACGGAATGCTCTGAACCTCTTTGGAGATATTCCAGGAAAAGAGACTAGGTTGAAATCTTATATGTGTAGAAAGGAACAAAGGTATCACTCAGGTGTGAAGAAGGCTGTGCCCCAGGCAGGAAGCAGGAAAACTTCCTTTCGGGTTTGTCCTCATAACCCCCACTCCCAAGAACCTTCATAGTCACCACTTCCGGAATTTCAGAGCTTGGTGAGGCTTGGTTATTTTTATTTCACCAGCTCCTGCTCTTTAAAGACTGACTCATACAGGAAGAAGAGGGAAACAGGGACAGTCTTTGAGGCCACAGGAGTTTTTAACCAGCTGGGGAAGAAAGAGTTGTTGCTTTGAAACTGGTGTGGCTTGAGTAGCCCTGTTCTTAGAATCCTGTGGCAGGCACTCAGAGGCCGGTCCTCTACTGCCCTCTGCAGCACAAAGAGGATACTGCAAGTTGTCTGGAGGCTCATCTTTTCTGGAGGCAACTCTGTTCTGAGAAATAGAATCCACCTAAGCTAAGTGGCTTTAGTGGTTTTTTAGTTTTTCATACGCATATTTCAGCTGGTGACTTTTGTTGGTAGAAATCTCTTTCCTTTCTGTAGTTCTAGTATAGAATTTCTTTTGTGTGTAATGCAGGATTGCTGCAATGGACTGAATGTGTCCCCTTAAAATTCACATGTCGAAACTCTAATCTTCATGTGATGACATTAGGAGGTGGGGCCTTGGGAGGTGATTAGGTCATGAGGACAGAGCCCCCACGAATGGGGTTACGGACCTTATGAGAGACCACAGAGAGCTCTCTCGCCTCTTCTGTCATGTGAGGCAGTAACTGGAAGTTGGCAGTCCGCAACCTGGAGGAGGGCTGGCACCCTGGTCTTGGACTTCCAGCCTCCAGAAGAGCAAGAAATAACTTTCTGTTGTTTATAAGCCACCCAGTCTATGCTAATTTGTTGTGGCTCACTGAACTAAGACAACCACTTCATTAAAGTCTTAAAGAGTGAATCGTGCTCACGACAATTGGATCTCTGCTGCTCTGTTCCATCTTCTTCATCCCTGACTGAACACATGGGAAGGTGTTTGAGGACCATCTGAGTGCCTATGGGCCATGATGTGTTTCCGTCACAGGGACAGGTGCTGCTGGTCACCTGGCTCAGCTTAGCTCAGGTACAAGTGCTACCTTATTTATGTCTTGATAGTGGATACGATTGATCAACAGCTGTAACAGTGTAAATGGCTGAAGGGAGTGATGGGGGGAGGACGTGGCACCCACCAGTTTAAAAGACAGTTTGTGTGCAGCAGTACAATGTCCATTGATTTCATGTTCAATGAGTCTGCCTATGTCTGACTGTGGGAGCAAGCCAGAGCCTCTCTCTGCTTGCTGTGAGAGACTGTCGGTCTGCTGGAGCCCAGCATGTTATTTCTCAATCCATTCCTATTGACGGTGCACTGGACTTTTGTGGATGGTCTTTTTGAATTATTACCAATATTAGAGGCCCAGCACACAAAATCATGCACGGGTAGGGTCCCTAGGCCTAGCCTGCGATCAGGGCCGTCTTTCGCCTGCTCGCTAGTCCCCAGTCCTGCCCCGCCGCCACCGCCACCCACTCGGTTCCCCTCACCAGTGATCAGTCCCACCCCACCCACCCTGGTTCCCCGTTTGCCATCCGGCCAACAGAGCCTGCGGGCCGGGGGGGGGGGAAGGGGGGCAGGGACAGAGAGGTAGTCAATGCACCTCATAGCGACTGGTTGAGCGGTTGTTCCGGTCGTTATGCCATTATATCCCTGGGCTTTTATTAAATAGGATAGTTTTTATTTTTGTTGAACATTTTATGGGAAACCGAGAAGCACGGCTGGTCTGACATGATGAGGCATTGTATATCATCATGGCTTTATTACTATAATAATTGAAGTATTCACAACCTAAATGCCAATATGGCATTTGGAGATGTCCAGGTCTAGTGTCCCAGCTGGAGTCAAGTTGACTAGTCGTCAAGCTCCACTGACACACCTAGGATTTCCTATTGGTGGGGAACAGACTTACTGGGAAATGGAAAGAGACCCACATACAGAACAGTAGGAAATAAGTCTGGTGGTTACCTAGTCTTCCATCTTTAAATATATATGAACAATCAAAAATCAAATGAATTTTGGATGTAATTAAAAAACAAAACAAAATAAATGGTTGACAGATGTGAGGGGGTGGAATGGTAGAGGAACAGAAGAGAAGGAGAAGAGTGGAATAGCGCTAATTCCTTCACCTTACCTGGGAGGCGGGAGGAACCATGCACAATTGGAATCGTGAAGCAGTCTTTTCAAGCCTGTTGGTCTTTCTTTTCAATTTTGAGTTTCCATAAATTCTACTTTTTCTCCAGTAGGCAAGAAACCCCAAGAGAAAGGTTGTGGATGGTCTTTTTGAATTATTACCAATATTATAGGCCCAGCGCACAAAATCATGCACGGGTAGGGTCCCTAGGCCTAGCCTGCGATCAGGCTAGGGAACTGGCCAGAGTGAGGAGGAAGGCAGTTACATTCCCTCTTGTATCAAAGGTCTTACAGCCTACACACAATATACACGGATATAACTATCATGTTCCCACCAGAGGGTGGCGCTCTGACAAAGGAATAGCAGCCGCCAAAAAATAAAGGGTACGAGGCAGCCTGCAACAGCGGGGAAGATAACTTCTGATGGCATTGGATCACATGAAGCAAGAGAAGAATAAAGTCTCTAAGTTATCACCTCAGGCTAATGTGCTGTGACCGGACTGTTTGGGCCTTCAGGACTCACAGTGACTGATGCCACAGTCATATTGCTGTAGGCACAGTTCATGTGGAGTTCCTTCCTTGTCTTATCACTTCAGATCCGCTGGGACTACATTCGATCAGGCAGTTTGGCTGTTAGCCATTTTAACGACAGTGCATTTACAGTTTACTATATTTACATTCTATATGTATGCACACACTTGTCACCGGCAAAGAAACCAAAATTGGGTTGTCTTCAGAATCACTATGAGCTAGAAGGCTTATAAAACTGCAGTATCTGCCGGATTTGGAGGAAGAAAGAGGCTGTGACCCAAGCATTTAAAGTAAGTCGAGCTGACTTTTGTGTATGACGGCCATAGAAAGCTATTCTTAAACACCTAAGACCTTGGATCGTACCACCCACGTGCCCTTCTTTAAAAAGTGTGCCAGCCAACAAGAGAAGAAGCAGGTGGAGAGCTAAATAAGGGAACCCATGGTAGGAAAGGACTTGTGGTCCTAACCTAAGTCTAACCCACAACCATCCCTGCACCCTGAACCTGGGACGCCCCTGAATTTTTTGTTGTTGGGGGCATTTTGCAGGCAAAAGGTAAAGCTTGGCCCAGCAGCATTTCCCTGGGCTGCTTCCTTCCTCAGCGGCTTTTCCTGTGTCAGGATGTGTGTCTGCTGTGACACTTCCTTTGCCCCTCAGACGGTCAGAATCTGACGCCTGGTTTGGTGAGCACTTGTAATTGGTATTTTGTTTGTGTATTTGCACACAAAGCCTAACCTGCTCACAGGGCTGTGAGTCTGAGCTGAGAAATAAATGCATTTTCCCATTTCCGCCAAGCAGGATGTTTGATGCCACATAAAAACCGTTTTTATTGCCAAGCAATGCAATGATTTTATTCATCTTTAAACCTTGGATCGAATAATTTTATCTTCTAGAAATAAAAGAATTGGTTTGTAAGTATACATACAAAGGTATACACTGAATGGGGAACAAGAGGAAACAACTTGAATACTACCCATAGAGAGTGGTCGAATAAGCTGTGGTATGACCCTGTTTCTGGAATATTCTGTAGCTATTAAAAAGAAGGGGTTAGATTTATATGTCTTGACCTATGGGAAAGGCTACAACAAAGCAGGCTGTCGAGAAATGTATGTAGAATGATCCCCTTTTTGTAAAGTCAAAGAAAAACCTTTTGCGTGTGTTAGTATTTTCACTTGGGTGCACTGCTATGAACACAGAAGAATGTGGACATTAGCTGTTAACATTGTCATCTCAGGAAGAGGTGCTCTCATTAAGTGAGGGTCATGGGAAAGGAGAATTTGTTGGTTTTTTCTTTGGTACCTTTAGGAATTTTTTTGCTAAAAGGCAATAAAAGTATGTATTGCTTTTTTAGTTTGAAAGAAAAATCCAATAAGGTAAATGATAAAGATCATTCATCCTAAATGATATATACATAAAGAATACCTGATATCAAATCCCTTTGTATATTTTTTTCTGTCTATGATTTATGATTGTGCCAGTGTTAACTGTGCTTAAATATTACTACATATTAAATGTTCTCAACTTGATAATTCACATACCATAAAATTCACCCTTGAAAAGTCTGCAATTCGGTGGTTTTTACTATATTTGGAATTGCACAACCATCACCACTATCCAGTTACAGACCATTTTCATCCAAAAAAAGGCACCCCATATCCATTAGCAGTCATTCTGCATTCTCCCCTTCCCTCATCCCCTGGCAACCACTAATCTACTTCTGTCTTTATGAATTTGCCTATTCTGGGACTGCATATAAATGATCGTATAATATGTGACCTTTTGTGTATGGCTTCTTTCAGTTACAATAATGTTAATCATATTGCAACATGTTTCAGTATTCAATTCCTTTTATAGACTAACTAGAGGCCCGGTGCACAAATTCATGCATGGGTGGGGTCCGGCAGGCCCGCCCGATGGGGGCTGATTGGGGCCGGGCCAGCAGGGGGGAAGGGGACGTGGGAGGTTGGCCACTGGCCCTGCCTCCAATCAGGCCTGATCAGGCTGGGCCAGCTGGGGACCGGGAAGGGCTGTGGGAGGTTGGCTGGCCCCACCCCCAGTGGGAGGATGATTGGAGGCAGGGCCAGCCGAGGGGAGGGGCTGCGGGAGGTTGGGGGGTGCTGATCGGGGCCCTGATCAGGCTGGTTGGCCGCCGCAGTGCAGGTCATAGCGACCGGTCTGTTCCGGTCCTTCTGGTCTCTTGGCTTTTATATATATAGATATTCCATTGTATTATATGGACATACTGTTTTTGTTTTTCCATTCATTAAATGATTGACATTTGAGTTGTTTCCACTTTTTGTTTATTTTGCATAATGTTATTATGAACATTTGTGGACAAGTTTTTGTGTCATTGTTTTAAATTCTTTTTGGTATATCCCTAGGATAGAATTTCTGAGTCATTGGTAACTCTATGTCTAACACTTTTGGAGACTGCCTAACTGGTTTTCAAAGCAGCTGTACCTTTTACAGCACCACAAGGAATGCATAAGGATTCTAATTTTCCACACCCTTGCCACCACTTGTTATCTTCTATTTTTTATTTTAGCCATCCTGGTGTGTATGAAATGGTTTTGATTTACATTTCCTTAATGGCTTATGATACTAAGTATTAATACGTTTTTGAATAAGTGTCTTTACAAATCCTTGCTCATTAAAAAAAATTGTGTTATTTGTCTTTTTATTGTTGGGTTGTAAGAGTTCTTTGTGTATTCTATATAGAAGTGCCTTAGCAGAGATACATGATTTGCAAGTATTTTTCTCCCATTCTGTGGGTTGTCTTCACTCTTTCCTTCTAATCACTGCTTTAGCTCCACCCAGAAGCTTTCGTATGCTGTGTTTATATATTCACTCATCTTAAAGTATTTTCTGATTTTCTTTGTGGTAATTCTTCTTTGACTTATTGGTTATTTAAGAGTGTTGTTTAATTTCCACACTTATGAATTCCCCCAATTTTCTTCTGTAATTGACTTCTAATTTAATTCCATTGTGGTTGGAAAACATATTCTTTCTATTTTCAATTTTGTAAAATTATTGAGGCTCATTTTATGGCTTTAACATATTGTCTATTCTGGAGAATGTTCCATGTGCAATTGAGAAGGGTATATATATACTATTGTTGGGTAAAGTGTTCAGTTAGGTCTAGTTTTTTATGATGTGTTTTACTGTATAAAGTCAACTTGTACAATCTTGGATATATTTCATAATTGAAATTATATAAAAATTCTCAGCAAAATATTGTAAGGAAATAATTAAGATTTTAATAATTACTCCTACCTAGTGAGACTATGGCTGGCTTCCCCCCTCCCTTACTCAATTTCTCCGTATTTTTCAAGTTTCTTGTGATGAGCAGGTACTATTTAATAGTGATAAAATAAACACAAAGACAAATCTGACAAAACGGAAGAGTACAGCTGGAAAGTCCTCTGAAGGAGATTTATCCAGATGCACTTCTTACCCCAGAGCATTACGAAGAGCATTACGGTAGCTGTTTGTTGAATCAAAGATGACAGGTTTGTGGAGTGATTTGGATTTCCATCTGTCCCAACATAAACATAAATATAATGAATTCACTGGTTATTTTGGCTTTCACATGAATTCTGTATTCTTAGGGCAGCGCACAAGTGTAAGAGTTCAGAAAAAAAACCCGAGATTTGGAACCCTCAGTCTTTCTTTGTTTGGGATGAATCTCCTAACATCTGCCAATAGCCTCTTCGCTATTGTTAGTAAGATTGCTTATTTTTGGATTTGCTAGCTGCATAGTCAAATATTTTTTTTTATTATTTTGTGCTAGAAGAATCTTAATTAACTAAAGTTTTGCTGGCTGTTTTGTTAGTTGTTAAACATATTAAGTCCTTTTAGATTCCCACTCTATGAAGTAATTATGTATAATTGTTTGTGATTAAATTAGAGAGCAACGAAGATATTTATTGGTTTACATATCCACTTTCGGTCCAAAGGATTTGCAATGGCCTGAAGAAGACAGAGTTATTTTCTATAACTTTCAGGAACAGTTTCAATGTACATTTTATAAAACCTAAATAGAACATGGCACTGCTGTGCTTTCTGCGTGCTCCATTCTTGCTCACAAACAGAGTATTTGTGGACTCAGCCTTTCTTGTAATAGGATCGGGTTGTAAATTGTGGTGCCATCTGCAAATAGACTAATAACATGTGAGGCAATGCCAGTTTTTATGCCTTATAATTTGGGATAATTCTCATCACAACTGTGAGTGGTTCTATTGTGAAAGCAAGAGGAATGCGTAGATTATAGCCTCATTTCTCCCTAGATTGCAGTCTAGACTACAAAATTTATTTGGGGACAAGCTTTAACTTCCTTGCACAGAGAAATAATAACCTAAAATACATTTCTCCCAAATCACATTTCCTTTTTATTTTCATAGAAATATTCCCTCCAAGGAGCTTCTAATGCTTGGGCACATTTCTTGCAATTCATGGTTTGAATTAAATTAAAATTTCCTCTATTAGTGTCTGCCAAGTTTCCATTCCTAACAAATCTGCTGTGTTTGGGAGTGGTAAGAGTCTCTAAAACTGCTTGTGTTGCATCTCTATTGAGTTAGAATAAGGGCACAAATTAAGAATTTTCCTTTTTGCTAAAATGCACAGGGATAATTCAAATAAAAATAAAAGGAGCTCCCATCTTCCTACATTATCTTGCTGCTCTTAAGGTTTCCAATGATGTTTTCCTACTGTTTTTTTTCTTTCTATAACCAGACACTGAGGACAGTGTGGGAGTTTAGGAAGTTAATGAATTTTAGGCAATGGTTATATGCCTAAGGAAGATAAAGCAACAAGTTTTTTTTCCTCCAATTATTTTATTTACATAGGAGGATTATATATGAATATAGGTGTGTGTGTGTGTGTGTGTGTGTGTGTGTGTGTGTGTATGTGTAGTATATGAAAACATGTGCCCTTCGTTTTTTTCTTTATTTTATCTCTGAAAATTTATTATTGGCATTTTTTCAGTTGTTAACTTAGAAGTTTCAGGATACCAGCAGGGATCTTCTAGACCAAAAAAAGCTGATGGTTATGTTCCCTTCAGTTCTGACACTAAATGTTTCAATATAAGGGCTGGCGGAGGCATGGAGGTGCTCCAGCAGAATAATGATGGAACGCACCTTCACACCAGTGTTCTCGATGCATGTCAGACCTGAATGTACTTAGAGGGAAGGCTGAGCACCCTGTGGAGGAAGGAGGACACTTGGGACCCTCTGTTTGTTTGCCTCTGGCCCTAACGTGCACATTAAGGATCTTGTGATGAACTGGATTGACCCCCTTTGCTTTTCAGTGAAATAGGGAAAGTATAATATGAAAAACACTTGCATAACCACCATATCAGGTAAAAAATTTTTTTAACATTTGGTCATACTTGCTTCATAACTTCTTCTTTCTCTTTCTCTTTCAAATAGAATAAAATATTACACATAAAGGTGAAGGCCCAGATATTCCCCCACCCACCCAGAGGCAATGCTATAATGAATTTGGTTGTGAATCCAGTCCATATGTTTAGATTTTATGAATCTATGAACAATATGTAATGATGCTGTATGTTTTGATACTAATACTGAAATTTATACTGGTGGCAGTTCGATTCCTGGTCAGGACATATGCCTGGGTTGCAGGCATGCAGGAGGCAGCCAATCAATGATTCTCTCTTCTCATTGATGTTTCTATCTCTCTCTCCCTCTCCCTTCCTCTCTGAAATCAATTAATATATATATGTATATATATATATATATGTAAAAGGAAAAACTGCCATCACATATTGAGATGTTTTTTGTACTCTAAAGCAAAAACACTTTAGAATTTGGGATATTGATTTTTAAATTTGGTACAAAACCATATATCAGACCTAAAATTAAAATGGAAAATAACTAATCTTATAAATACAACATTAGCTAGATATTTAGGGAATAAAATTAAGTGACGAAAATGAAATATGTTTGTATACATATTTACTTTACCTTTAATACATTTCATGCTGCACCCCACAGCTGGAATTACATAGAGAATCCTGTGTTTGTTATTTATTATGATTGCTGAAGATGTGAGAGAATTGGAAATAGGAATTGCATGAACGTAAATGTTTTGTTTTCTCCTTGGCCAGAGTAGGGGAAGCTTCCTGAGGTTGCTGTTCCGACAGCCCTCACTGTGTGGCAGTAGCAGCCTGCCCAGCCCCAAGCCTGGGCAGCGTTCAATATGGCATCCTCTGCTTTTCTGTAGCCAGCAAGCCGTCATTATGCGGATTCTGATTTGGAAGGAAGGACAGTGATTTAGAGTAAGTCCCTCAAAATATTATTAATATAGCATTGTGCAATCATAGTAGTCTTGATGCATGCACAATGGATGGTTTTTTCCTTCTAGTTTCTTTTTCTTTCCCAAATACACATTCTCCCATCTGTGTGGGCAACTGTGTATATATAAGTAATCATTTTATCTCAAACCCACTACAGTATAAGCTAAGATATTGTCAGATATTAAACAAATACATTATGAGAAACACAGCCCCTCGGAGATGCTGTACACTACCATTTAGGTAACAGAAGTGTCAGTTTCTTTGTGAATGCGTCCTTATTTATTGCAACAGCCTCACTTCCTAAGCGTATGTGGCATTGAAGGAGTGTGCTCAGACTTGTGTAATGGCTATGGAGCTGCCATATTGCACATGCTCTTCACATAGTTGCTGAGGATGTTCTGAGATGGTTAAGATGCAGAGTAGCCCCAACTGGTTTGACTCAGTAGATAGAGCGTCAGTCTGTGGACTGAAAGGTCCCAGGTTCGATTCCGGTCAAGGGCATGTACCTTGGTTGTGGGCACATCCCCAGTAGGGGGTGTGCAGGAGGCAGCTGATGGATGTTTCTCTCTCATCGATGTTTCTGACTCTCTGTCCCTCTCCCTTCCTCTCTGTAAAAAATCCATAAAATATGTATTTTTTAAAAAGATGCAGAGTATTTCCAGCTTCTATTAATAATGCAATTCCCATTGGAAATGGCCTGTGCTTTCATAAGATACGTAATTGTGGAATTTGGCCTGGCACTAGGGATTTTATTTAAGAAAACACCTAAATCTGTGTTAGGAGCCCCCTGCCTCATACATTACCCCCAATAGTGAGTTATGATCCTTGAAATCCCAAATGTTAGCAACTACTCAGGGTCCTTCTAGAGACAAGAGTGTTTTAATTGGGTTAAGCTCAGTTATCAATTTCATACTTTCCAAGTTGAGCTTGTCCAGCCCCGGGGAGACAGTATAGGGTTTTGTGTGTGTGGCAAAGCACAGGGTAAATGTGTTATATCGTCTTCAAGGGTCATGCTTGTTCCTTGAATAGTATAAAACACCGCCGTTATGTTGTTACAAGTAGATCTGGAAGAAAATGCAACATTCACATGAGCTTTAAGATAACACATGAATCTCCAATTAAGTTTCCTGCGTTCAGTGGTCTGTTTCACCTTACATCTTCTGGACTGTCTGGGGCCAATATGTTCTCTCTTTTGTATTAGGAGAACTAGTAAATAGAAAGTCAGAAATTAGAGAAGCACTAACCAATTAGCATGGATTTATTCAACATTAGCACCCACCTGTTACCATGAGTTTTGAATGGCACATTGGTGTTCAGGAGGCTGAGCCTTTGTGTGGCTCTAATAGGGCACCACATTGGGGATCTCTGGTCAGAAGGATGGCATCGTGTACTGGCTGCCTAAAGAGGGTCAAAGGCACAATGTAGTTCCCAATTTGCTCGTGAAATGCCTGATTCTCTCCTTGGACTCCAGACTTCTACCCCTGATACGTTTTCCCCCTTAGTTCGGTTCCTTCCCTAATTAAATTACTCCATCACTACAAAGGAGACCATATCGTCTTAAGTTTGAATACTTGGCATTTGGACTCCCACATTCTAGATCCTACTTGTTCAGGGCCATCTTGCTCAAGTACCCCCCTTAGGATCAGAGATGGTTTGGGTACTACGGTACACGTTCGTAAGCCTTCCATCTCAACTCCATACCTTGACCTACAAGACCCTTCATGATCTGGCTCCTGGCTGCTCTTCATTTTCTACCATGCCCACACTTATGGTGATCCGGCCACACTGGCATCCTTGCTATTCCTCAAACGTTTGAAGCCATTCCTATCTCAGGGCCCTGCCTTGCCGTTCCTTTTCCCAGGAATGCTCTTCCCATAGATGTCTAATTGGTGGCTCCCTTACATCATCCATATCTGCACTCCACTAGTGCTATTTGATTGATGAGATCTCCCTAACCACCCTCCTGGACACTCTCTAGCCCCTTACCTTGATATACTTTTCTTCCTTGTTACTGCCTGCCATATACTATATTTTTCTATTCATCTATTGATTGTCTACCTTCCCCTCCCCCTCACCAGACCGTAAAATCCATTAAGGCGGCATCATGATCTTGTTCAGCACTATACCACCAGAGCCACAAATAATGCCTGGTTTATTGTTGGCGCTCAAAGCAATGTGTGGTATGAATGGCTGAGCTCTGCCATTTTACAGATCTGATAACTGAGGTGCATTGGCCAGGGGCTAGTGAGTGGGCAGAATTGCTGGGCTTCCCCTCTGACTGCTCCCAGGTGGAACGTTGCCATTGGTGAACATGACAGTCCCTACTATCTGTACCTCTCCATCTCACACCTGGTTGTGTCCTGCCTGTCTAACTCCTGAGCTCCTTCATGTGTGGGTCATGCCTCCATAACTAGTTTATGAGCACCTTGAAAGAACGGAGATCTTTCTTTGGTATCCATAGTGTGTATGTAGCACAGTGTCAGAATCCAACAGATGGTTAATGATTGCTTATCAAATTCCTACTTTAAATATATTTTTATTGATTTTTTTTTTACAGAGAGGAAGGGAAGGGATAGAGAATTAGAAACATCCATGAGAGAGAAGCATTGATCAGCTGCCTCCTGCACACCCCCCACTGGGGATGTGCCCTCAACCAAGGTACATGCCCTTGACCGGAATTGAACCTGGGACCCTTCAGTCTGCAGGCCGATGCTCTATCCACTGAGCCAAACCGGTTAGGGCACAAATTCCTACTTTAAAAAAATCAATGTTATCTGGAAAAAATATGCATTCTATATATTGAGGCTGGTGGGTGGTTTCTGAAATCAGAAATCCCAAAAGCTTTCTTTGATTCTTAAAAGACCACCTCCCTACTCCTGACCCAATATTCTATACATTTTTGAAAGAGCAGAATACAAGGTTGTCCCCCTTGGCATTTTAATATCAGAAAGAAATATTTGCTTTAGCAAATATCTGGCAAACCAAGGGTCCCCAAAGACCACAGAGCAGTTGCCAGCGCTGGGTTTTAGAAATGGCTGGCTAGTTTTATTACCAGTTAATAGCATTTGTATTTGTGCTTTTGCAGATAACCATAAGAAACCAATCGTCAGGCATGGATGGTGTGAGAAAACTACTGTGAGGGGCCTAGACAGCTGGCTGGGGATGAGGACTATGGTTCAGTGACTGCATTGAGGGTGTGGTGACTAAGGGGGAGGATTTATATTGCGTGTGTGTGTTGTTCAAGAAGTGAGATTAGGTGGCGCCCGATGCGAACACACCTTCTCCTCTCCCCATTACACGCATTCACAGGGCTTTGGGGAGCACCTCTCTATGTATGGGGGACTATCCCATTTCCTTCGTCCTGCAAACAGGAGCACTGACTGTGTTTTCAGCAGTGCCTGTGAAAACCCAAGTCCCGGGGCTCTGTAGGGTACTGGCTAAGAGGAATCAGATGTATGAGTTTGAATCCTGCCTCTCTCACTTACTTGCTCTCAGATCTCAAGCGAGTTACTTAAGCTCTCTCTAAGCCTGTTTTCATATCTTTTAAGTGGAAACAAAAATGGTACCAATTGCATGGGTTGTTGTTAAGATGAAGTGAGGAGCTTAATGAAATAAAGTGCTTATCTAATGATCTGGCAAGCGGAAAGGGCTCCCTGCATTTTAAATAAGTAAATATATATCCTGGAGTAGAGAAGGGGGGAACCGGCCCAGCCGTGACTTTCCTGTCTTCAAAACCACCCTGCTTATCTCCCCAGAGCAGTGGTCGGCAAACCGCGGCTCTCGAGCCACATGTGGCTCTTTGGCCCCTTGAGTGTGGCTCTTCCACAAAATACCACGACGTGTGGGCGCGCACGTACAGTGTGATTGAAACTTCATGGCCCATGCGCAGAAGTCAGTTTTCGGAAAGGAGATAGACAAAACAAGTATACAAGACGAGTGTGGATGGGAGAGTTGGAAGGGGTCGACCTTGGCGAACGTACCTATATCAGATTGAGGATGTTTTTAGCAAAGGCCAGCTTAAGAGTACCCTAATTAAGTTAATAACAATGTACCTACCTATATAGTTTAAGTTTAAAAAATTTGGCTCTCAAAAGAAATTTCAGTCGTTGTACTGTTGATATTTGGCTCTGTTGACTAATGAGTTTGCCGACCACTGCCCCAGAGAAATGGATGGGGATTCTCTGGGATACAGCTTCACTCCTCGGTCAGCAACCCTGCAGCTTTATGTGTCCCAGCCATTTCGGGCTCTGTGCCTGCTGATGCCGAGTTGCCTGGCATTGAGGTGAGTGTGGAGCTAGATATAAACTGCGGACGCTACCAGGCCAGGAAGCCACCTGCTTTCATCGAAGCCTTGGAAAGTGAAAGCAAATGTTTCTGTTCCTATGGAGAGCAGACCCACATGGATCCGATGTGAGATTCTGGGTCCCGAGGTGAACGTAGACTCATGGTTCTGTAGGAGATGGGAGCCCAACCCTGTGAAGGCAGATTCCATGCCTGCTTTCTCTGTGTAAAGTGTCTCCAGTCTGTGGAAGTGTTCGAGGATGTGAATTTGGGCAGAGGACTCTCCTCTCGAGATACTGGGTGCACGGACAGGAGCGGGGTAAGCGCTGGCCCACTGGCAGTACAGATGCCGCCTCTGGTCTCTAGGTAGCTCTGTGGGGTGACAAGCTCTTACAGAAACAAAGGAAGTGGTGGCGTAGCAGGGACCGCCCTTTGTGGGGACTGTAAGTGGCTGAGGCTTTTACCATCTGTTCTTCTCGATTCACATATGTAACAGGCGGTTGAAAACACAGAAGTTACTATGAAATTACCAGTTTTCCCCCTGAACTTAATATCTGTCAAGGAGGCGGAGGTGTCCATTGTGTCAAGCATCTGTTTTGGAAACTGCCAGCAGATGGCGCCAGGGCTTGGTTCTTTATGGATCCTTGAAACCAAAGAAAAGAAAATGCTTAGAGTAGTTGCCTTTTTTTTTAAAAATTGAATTTGTTGGGGTGACATTGGTTCACAAAACCGTACGGGTTTCAAGTGTACAACTCAACAAAACATAATCGTCACACTGCATTGTGCACTCATCACCCCAAGCATAGTCTCTTTCTGTCCCTATTTATTCCTCCTTTGCCCACCTCCACCGACCCCCACCCCCTTTTCCCTCTGGGTATCACCTCACTTGAGGTTGTCTGTGTCTATGTGATATATATATATATATAATCTCACACAAACACATAAACACACACACATATATATCACATATATGTAACATATATATGTATGGGGTTTTTTTTGTTTGTTTAATCCCTTCACCTTCTTTCATCCAGCCCCCCCCCCCCCCCAGCCTCTTCCCCTCTGACGGCTGTCAGTCTGTTCCATTTATCCATGATTTTGTTTCTATTTTGTCTGTCAGTTTATTTTATTCATTAGATCCCACATATAAGTGAGATCATATGTACTTGTCTTTCTCTGACTGGCTTATTTCACTTTAGCGTAATAATCTCCAGGTCCATCTGATGAAACTCTATTTCTCAGGAAACCTGAACAGAAATCCCGTCCTTGCATTCCTCAAGTTAAAGGCTGCTAGCTTTTCATCGGGCCAAGAGCAGAGTTTCTTGTCATGGTGTCTTGCATTTCCAGTTAACCATTCTCCAGCAGAGGGTCACACTGCTTCTGATGTTAACCTGATACAAACTCGAACATAAAACAGAATCAAGCCTGGAGAGGGATTGTAAATGAATAAGGTTAGAACTTCCCAATATGTCGCATAAGAAAAATAGTAGAGATCATGTTATTTGCAGTGCAGTGTGTAGGGAACAAAGGGGGGGGACCAAAGTGGGGGCAGAGAGAGGAACAGACCAAAACCACAGTCCCAGGCAGGACTGCATGCCGCAGAGAAAGATGGTGGCATCTAATATTAGCAATAACATTGAAAACAAAACAAGGCTCATTTTTACACCAGAGGAGGGTGGGTTGAGAGAAGGGCTTTATGCATTTTCAACAAGGTGGGAGAGAACTATACAGAAGCCTTCTCTCAGCTGTAATGAGACCATCAAAACTTCTCTATTGATTGAAGGGAAATAATTACAGTGACATCACGAGATGAGTCAATGGACTCCCAACACAGAATGTCAGGTCTTGATTTATGTAATCTCACCCATTCTCAGCGCATGGCCTCAGGACACAGTGGCAAATAATAACATTTAATTAAAACACATAAAACAGAAGCGTCAATGACAGTACATGTCAAAGTCAATAAAATGCTAATTTTTAAAGATTGTGCTTGCATGGAGTCTGGAGGGCGAGCAGCAAGGATTCCACAACAAAGAGCCTTTGTGAAGGGAGCCATCTTCATGCTGTGGCTGGACTTACAGACCCCACAGGTCCTCTAGCTCAGATCCCGCACTCCACAGAGGCAGACGACAGAGGCCCATCATGGAATTAGCAGCAGGATAATCACCTGAGTTTCACACTGGTGTTCTTCATTCCCCCAACACTTTCTTTGAGTCCCAGAGTTATTGGCAGGCATGCCCTCCCTCACTTCACAGGGGGTGCCCAAGCCAGTGGAAGAAACCCACCCACCAGTAACACAGGTGCCTCTAAAACTCCTCACAACACATGACATCGTCCCTGCCTGGCTGCATCTCAATAGAGGTTTTTAATTGGAAACCTGCAGTGTGACATGTCTGAGTCGGATTGCTTCTTTGTGCCTACAGGGCCCCTCCCTGTCACTTGGATTGGGCAGAAAACTCAAAACATCAGCCTCACAATCCATTTTCTCTTCTTGAGATGCATTCTTGGGGGGCACGGAGGCCTCTGCTGGCCCAGACTACATGGCAAATACACAAATTCTCCTTTAATCAATTTGGAACAAAATAGAATTTTGCCATAAATAAAATTTTCCTTCTACTCAAATGAGATTACTTGGGTTAAATGTTAGAAATCTGAGTAGCTTGTGTGGGGTTAAGATTACATAGGGGTTTTCATCAATTCCCAGCTCTTGGCCTGAGATTTGGGCACAGAGTTCTGGAAACTCTGACTTTTGAAGGAGTTGCTTGTCATTAATATCTCCGACTAACATGAAAAATGGGAAGTGCCTGTGTCTTAATTGCATGCGCACACTTTGATTGGTGAGTCTTATCCAGCAGCCACAGTGAAGAACAATAATATTTGGGGTTTGGGAAATGTGTGATTGAAGCGTCATGGACATTTAGACTCTAGGATGGCCGATTCCTACTCGGCACAAGACTCCATCGGAAAATGCTCACTTGGCCATTGCTTACAGATTAGAGAATGGTATGCCTTCAGGGCAGCATGGCCCGTGGTCTTTTGGTTCTTTGGTTCTCTACTGAGAGCCTACTGTGCTCAGGTATTGGGTGGAGGGTGTCTCTGGGCAGGCGATTGGCAATGTGGGCAAACTAACATCTCCTTTTAAGAGCTGGCAAACTAGTGATCATGGAAAACCAGAGAATGCTTGGCAAATGCTGTCTAAATCGGGGGTTCTCCCAAATTTTCAATGTGAAAAGGGCTTAGGGGTACTGATCTGGTTCAAAGTGGGGCACCTGGGGAACGTGCATAATAATTTAAACTGGCATTTATTGGAAACGTATATTCTGATGGATGTGAGTTATTTATTCCTCAATACAATCCTCTGGCAGATATCCTGTTATTAACCCCACTGTTCCGATTTCCATTTGAGACACCGTAACTTGACCAAGGTCACAGACAAATGGTGATGAAAGGACTCGGGTCTTCTTACTCCAAAATCTGTGCAGTTGACCCCTACACCACCCTGCTTTTCAGTTGCAAGCATAGTGTCTATGGCTTAGATTACATGCTTGTTTGGGGTGGCCGGTGGAGATTATGGGCGTGGGGAAGGTCTTCCACCTGAGCCAGGTGTATGAAGGTTTCTGGCTGCAGGTATTTACTCTGGAGAGCTTTGTCTGTTACTGAAAACAGGATGACTCCCAAGCAGCAGTGCTGGTGAACTGAGAATCTGCTGGGACTATTGGAGATGAGAACAGGGAGAAGAGCTAAATGCCTAAATCCTACTACCTAGAAATCAGCTAATAGCACAGGTGCCGTCTGCCAAAGAGGTGAAAGCCAGGAGGCAGGGAACCTGCTGGTAGAGGAAAGGTCTCCTGGTATGTAGGTAACTATTTTTCTGTCTTTGTCACAAAGTAAGGCACACGAAGTATTTTGTGGGGAGCATACAGGTACCTTACTCAGGAGCATTGGAAAGGCCAGTTAAGGCTGTCCCTGTCATTGGTCCAGTAGTTTTAGCAGAGTCAAGAGAATATTTGTGGCTAGTGCTGGAGAGAAGTCACTAATGGGTTAAAAAAAATCAGCTAGACAGCTTTTGATCAAAATAGCTTGTAGGCCTGGAGCTGCAGATAATCTTTAAGGGTAGTAACATCAAGTTAGGAGATTTATGGATTTAAATCTATTCAAGTTCAAGGAGAGAACCCCTGTTGGATTAATCAGTCATTGAAAAGAGTTCATTGGTGAGAAAAATACCTAATCATACATCTGCCCAAGTATTTTAATTATTGAAATGGTCCATATATAAAAATTACCAAAAAAAGAGATTCATTTATTCTACAAGTATTTTTTAGTACTACTATATCCCAGAGATGTTTCAGGCATGTGGGATACAACAGTGAGCAAAACAGAAAAAAATGGCTGCCCTTTAGTTGCTTACACTCCAGCAAGAGGGGCAGGTAGTGAATGTAACAACTAAGTAGACAACTAATGTGTTAGAAGATGATAAGTGCTATGGAAAATATAAAAAACAGAACAGGGACAGAAGGAAAGGGAGTGGGGCAGAGGAAGGGGCAGATTTCTCATTTAAGAAGGTGGTCAGGATAGATCTCTTTGAAAAGATGACAATTGTGCAGAGATTCAGAGCAGGTGAGAGAGTGAGCCTTTGAGACATTGATGGGTGGGATGTTCCAGGCAGAGGCATTGGCCAGAGCAAAAGTCCCCTGTGCCTGGAAGAGAGTGGGTAGGGAGGGGAAGATAAAGGTGAGATCAGTGAGGTGATGGGGACCAGGTAATGAGTGAAATGGGCGGGGGGACAGGAAGGTTTTGATTAGATGTAAGGTAACCTGACTTTATACTTCAGAGGGTTTCTCTAGCAGCTGTGTAAAGAATATATCATTGTGGGGGGCAAAGGATAAGAGCAGGGAGACCAGGTAGGAGGCTCACATGGTAATCCAGGTAAGAGAAGACAGTGGCTTGAACCAGGCTGGCAGCTGTAGAAATAGTGAGGAGTGCTAGGATTCGGATCATCTTGAGGTTAGAGCCAACATGATTTCTGACGGACTAGTTGTGGGATATATAAGAAAAGAGTCAAATGATGAATCCGAGAGTTTTGGCTTGAGCAATTGGATTTGTCTCCAGCTGTGACGGAGAAGACTGTAAGTGGAGCAGATTCGGAGGATGATACAATAGTTCAGCTTTGGGCATGTTAAGTTGGAGACATTTAAATAAAGACGTTGAGTAGGCAGTTGTATATATGGATCTGGAGTTCAGAAGTGAGGCTGAGCTGAGTTACTGTCCATAACACTGAGTCTTTTTTATCCAATAACATTTGTCTATCCATTTAATAAAGATTTCTGTTATATGCTTGCCTCCATTTTTGTAGCATACACAGAACTGGTTGTTAAAGAATGCTTCCACACCAATGCCTGTTGGTGGGCAAAGGGCACAAAAAGTCTCATGTGCTGGGCCTAAGTCTCTAGTGTTTGTTCGTATAGTTTTCCTCCAACCATCTTCTTTTCCACCACTTCTCCTCTCTTGCTCCTGCCACGACTCTGACTATCCAAAGGAACCATCAAGTATTTGCTGTGGTTCAGTGTAGATCTTTACCTAAGGCCATCTCTGTTTCTGGGAGATGTAAACAGGAGATGCTCTATTTGAAGTTTGGTATCCAGGCTTTTTTTAAGGCTTTTGATTCTGAGTGGCCAAGGAAAAACCACAAAGGTCCACAACATGTAAGAGAGGGATTGGAAGAAGCCGAAAGTTGACCAACCTCTCTTCCATCACTGGTCAAGGCCATTCAGTTGGTTTTTCCATTTTGTATCAAAATTGATGTGGTTGTTTTGATGCAGTTTTCTTGACCCACTAAAAACAAACAGAAAAAGGACACAGCAATTATACTTTTGTGAATTTATCCTGCGGATATACTTGCACAGATGCAAAATGAAGTTTATACAAGCTTACTCACTGTAGCAGTGCTTGTGATAACAAAAGATTCGTAACAATACAAATATTCATCAATAGAAGACTGGTTAGTCATTGTATATACATACAACAAAATACTATGCAACTATGAAAAAGAATCTGCAGACCAGTGTGTATTGTATGCTACTTTTTGCTTAAAAGAGAGGTGGTGGGGGATAATATGTATATTTTGGCATATGCATGAAGAAACTCGAGGAATTCATAAGAAAATAGTAATAGTAGTTACCTGGATGGTAGAAAACAGGTGGCTAGAATACAGGGGTGATTAGAAGACTTTTCACTGTAGACCTTTTAATTATTAAAAAAAAACATTTGAACCATAAAAATACATTGCCTATTTAAGTTTTTAAAAAATGCTCCTGTAGTATACACAAAAGAAGTCTTCACTCCATCTCAGACCCCTTGCCTAACACTGCTCCATTCCAAATAGCTTCTCTGAACCTATCCTATCCAGAGAGAAATCTATTTCGCATACTGTTTTGGTGATTTAAAACATAATGCAATTGTTAGGAATATCTAGTTCAAAATACCAAACCTTTCTCCTACCTGTTCAAAAGAGATGTGAAAAATGAAACTAACTTGCTGCCCAGATTAAGAAAGCTCTGAGTCCCCAACAGTAACCAATCAATGTGTCTCTCTCACATTGATGCTTCTCTCTCTCTCTCTCTCTCTCTCTCTCTCTCTCAATCTCTCTCTCCCCCTCCCTCCCTCCCCACATCTTTCCATGTCCTCTAGAAGTCAATGGAAAAAATATCCTTACTCCTTTGGTGAAGATTAAAAAAAAGTAATAAAAAGACTATTTTGCCTGGCTGGTGTGGCCCAATGGTTGAGCGTCAACCTATGAACCAGGAGGTCAGAGTTTGATTCCTGGTCAGGGCACATGCCTGGGTTGTGGGTTCGATCCCCAGTAGGGGGTGTGTAGGAGGCAGCCAATCAATAATTATCCCTCATCATTGATGTTTCTATCTCTCTCTGCCTCTCACTTCCTTTCTGAAATAAAAAAAAATGAAATAAAAAATATATATTAAAAAAACCCTCTAAGGCAGTGGTTCTCAACCTTCCTAATGCTGCAACCCTTTAATACAGTTCCTCATGTTGTGGTGACCCCCAACCATAAAAATATTTTCGTTGCTACTTCATAACTGTAATTTTGCTACTGTTATGAATCGTAATGTAAATATCTGATATGCAGGATGTATTTTCATTGTTATAAATTGAACATAATTAAAGCATAGTGATTAATCACAAAAACAATGTGTAATTATATATGTGTTTTCTGATGGTCTTAGGTGACCCCTGTGAAAGGATCATTTGACCCCCAAAGGGGTCGCGACCCACAGGATGAGAACTGCTGCTCTAAGGCTTTGGTGCAAGATTTTATCCATTTATATTTATTCACATAACCAACAAGTAGACATTACTCAGAGCCTCTACTGTGCTGGGCCCTTTGCTGTATTTAGACAGATCATGTCTGTTATGGGTGAGGAGGATTGATCGGAGAGGCCTCAGCTTGGTGGCAGGGCTTTGGCTAAGAGGTTGCTGCAGATGAGAGTCTGGCCAGGGAGCAGACAGAGAGGGGGAGTGAGTGATGTGCTCTCTGGACACCTCTCCACTGGGGCAGTTAGGACTGCGTGTCTTGCACCATTGGCAGGCTCTGACAGGAACAGTTCACCTGCCCTTGCCTGAACTCGTTCTCCGTTGCCTGAAATGGACTTCACCTTCAAAGATGTCAGGAGCAGGTAAAGAACCATCAGGCAAAATATCAGCAGTGACTTCTGTTTTTCCCAGGACATCGTGCTGATTGCCAGTTCTCATTGCGTAGTGACTTATTGACTTCGTTTATTTTGTTGTGTTATACCCTTTCAGCTGAGAGGTGTATTAATGCGATAGGCATGAAAAGTCTCCACTTTGCAGTTAAGTAGTTTGAACTGATAACTACTAATGTCAGGCAGAATGGAGGAAGTGGCTGAAGATACAGGCAGGTTCTTTGTTTTTTATTGGTAGGTCTTCTCAGGGTATCTTACAGCTGCAAAGAGATTCTTGCCCATTTTAGAAGTAAATCAGTGATTTAATTCCAGCCTCTCGGGTCCTTTGCTACACCAGAGAGATTTTCTTCGTATTTGATGAAGTTGTCTTATGGATAGGAAAATTCCATCTCAGCTTAATCTCTTGTCTCAAAACGGATGCCTTACGTCTCACCATTAGAAAAATCACTTTTGGGAGATGATACTGTTCTTAATGAAAACACAGTCATGGGGACCACATAGCCTGCTGCCAACTATTGACATTTGGTCAAGGCGTGGTTTCCTAGGCACAAGTTGAGTGGTATAGAAGAGACTGAGTGCAGGGCCGTGATGGAGAGAGCGGGCCTTCGTGACCAGGGGTGTGGGTCAGGTGGAGGGTGAATAAGGTGGGCAAGGGTTCTGAACCATGGGGTGAGGGGTCAGCACTGAGCTGGGAAAGGAACAGAGTATGCAGAGAACATGAAGAGGTGAGGTGAGGGGGGAGGGTTGCTGGAAAGAAGTGGGAGAGGATCTATCGCAAATTTCACTTACCTCCCAGTATTGTCAGGGACTAAGCCTGTTCAGTGTTTGGCATAGGAAAGTCTGCATCAACATGGGAAGGCAAAGCTCAATATATGCTTTCACATTGCTGCCTCTTTTCAAATTCTTCATCGAGATTTCCTGCAGAGACCTTGTTTACTTGGCTGACTTGTCTTTTCGTTAGAGACCTGGATACTGAAGTAATTAAAAACTGCAAGTAAGGGCACACTAATATTCTTGGTGCACAGTGCAATCTTGGAGATGCTCACTTATTTGAGAAGTCACGTGAGTGACTCTGTCACATCTTGGGGCAGCGTGGGATTATGGTTGTAGATATCTCTGAAGAACTGAAAATCTAGTCAGTTGATTTTTGTAGTACAGTGTTAGTCTATATGTGTAAACACCATGTGTTCATGTTTGGAGAAAGAGTGAGCTTTTCCCTTTAACACAGGGCTCTTCTGTGGCAGCAGTGACAAAGTGGCATGCCGTTAGCAGGTGTTTGAGGCAGGTGACCTTGGCTTTTGTTTTTGGAAATCATTATTTTCACTTTTACATCAAGGTTAGAAAACAGCGCATAACTTTTGATTGGGATCAGAATAGCATTCAAATATGTAGTTCTGCTGTGCAAAATTATATGCTACTCAGAGAGCAAATCCATCTGTCTGCCTCCATCCATCCACGCAGTACGTATCCCGTGAGCCAATTGTATCTGGTGCTGGGCTGGGTATTTGGGATGCAGTGATGATCAAACACAGAACCAGTCCCAGCCCTGCAAAAGCTTATAGCTTAAAGTTAGTGGGGGAGAGAAATGTTCGTCAAATAAACAGAAAAATGAATATACTGTTTCAAGTTATGGTAAGTGCTATGAAAAAATAGGAACACAGTTGTACGAAGGCATATGATCGGAAAGAAATGTTTAAACTGAGATCTGAAGAATAAATAGGAGCTAACCAGGCAAAAAGTGCTTGGGGTAGAAGGTGGAGAGGGAGGGTGCAAAGCACATTCCAGACATAAAGGAATTGAGAAACAGAGAGATTAGTATTTCCAGACGGCAAGTCTTTGCATATGACTTTGGCTCTGCTATTGAACTTGATTGTGTTTTCAGTTTTTTATTTGAAAAATGAAGGTTCTGATACTGGCTCCCTATCATGATAAATAGCAACTGTCCCATCATTAATGAAAAATGGAGCAGTCCTTTTGAGTTCTAAAATGAAAGGTGCTGTAATGGCATAAACCCTGCCAAAAGCTACATCCAAAGGAAAAAAAAATTAATAACTTGGCACTCGCCTCCGCTTTAGGCATGCAAGTAGATAATGAAAGTTGTCTAATTATGTTTTGCTTTGTGATGGAATCACAATTGAATTTTTCCGCATATCAGTACTCGGTGGAATGGCGAGCTTTGTCGGCTGGCCTCCCATATGGGCCGGATGAGTCACCAGGCCTGCACTGGCTAAGTCCATTATACTTCACACACAGATGAAGATTTTGCTCTTTAAAAGATAACTGTTCAGGAAACAATTCACCCCTATTACCTTGTTTAAAAAGAATCAGCATTATTTTTAGGCTGAAATTTATCTGAATAGATGATGCCAGTCATACGTATGCTGGGTACTGGGCTCATTTGATGTTGCCAGGAATAGGCCGGCCTGGATGACTTAGGGAGGCAGCTTGCAGCTCTCCGCCTATAAACCGCAGATGATGACACAACGTTGAGGGCTTGGTGAAGCTGGACCAGGTGAGGAAGTGGTGAAAATGAGCCATAAGGCAAATGTTCATTTTAGTGTAGAAACAGGCCTGCATTTCACAAAGAAGGAGGCTTTGTGGTTTGGGAAATGTAAAGCCCTGCCTTACTGTTTGTGACAGGGGCCAACGAGGTCCATGGAGGTGGCAATGGGTGACATCAGTTCCATCCTGCTTCTGCTGGGGCAGTGACCAGGCAGCGCAGCCAGCTCCCTCAGCTGGAAACGGTTATTGCCCATCTGGATTGTGTTAGCCTTCCGAAATGCAGCTCTGAGTGGCCCTCCCTGCCCACCGGAGGCACAGATCCCTCCCCATGGGTGTGTGCTTACCCCTGTAGCAGAGATGTGACCAACAGCTACTTCAGTCTCTGGCTTCTCTGTCTCCCAACCTATGAACTCTGGGAGCTGTTGGCCAAGGGAATCAAAGGGCAGGAAACAAGCTAAACACAGATGTGAAGGGAGATGAAATTGTGGCTATTTTTTTTAATACTCACCTAAGGATATTTTCCCATTGATTTTAAAGAGTGGAAGAGAGAGAGAAAGACAGAGAGAAATATTGATGTGAGAGTAACACATCAATTGGTTGCCCCATAACCACAGCCCAGGCTAGGGAGGAGCCTGCAACCGAGGTACATGCCCTTGACCGGAATCGAACCTGGGACCCTTTGGTCGGCAAGCCGATGCCCTATTCACTGAGCCAAACCGGCTAGGGTAAACCATGGCTATTTTGAACTCAGAAGCATTCATTAACCCAGGGTAATAGTAAAAAGTATATGTTTTTGCTTATTTATTTCTAACAACATTTTGCTTTACAGTTTCTATCAGCTAATGGTTCACTTGATTATAAAGTTTTGGGACTTTGAAAATGATTTTCTGTGACTGCTAGGAGTGAGAAGCTTTCCTTTGGTGGGTTGCTGTGGCTCAGGCTAATTTTTGAGTGGCCAGGTACTGAATTGGGTTTATGTTAAATTAAACCCAGAGGCTGTCTCAATATTTGTCACTCAAAATGGGTCCCTTATACAAATTTGTGGCCATCTCCCTATGACTTATGGAACTGGAAGAACTGATTTTTGCCTTATACTTAGAGAAAACCATGTAAGACTATCTTGAATAGGGAATCTGTCCTTCCATTCACCCATTTGCAGAGTGGCTAGGAGTGCAAACTCTAGTCAGACAAATGTGGGTTCAAATCTTAGCTCCATCCTGACTGGCTGTATGAATTTAGACAAGTTACCTTTCCAACTCTCAGTTTTCTCATCTGTAAAATGGGGATAGTAGTAAATCCTCACTTAACATTGCTCATAGGTTCTGCAACTTTAAGTGAAACAACGTACAATGAAACCAATTTTACCATAAACTGATGTAAACAAGAAAGAGTTAGTTCCTACAGCATCACATCAACGTTATAACAAAATGACATTGAACTAAACGACATTGTTTGAAGACCTGCTGTACCTTGTTTTAAGAATTAAGTAATATAATAAATGTACTTTTTCTTGTACCTTTTATGCAATAACTACTCACTAAAGTTTGAATTATTATCATTATCATTCAACTAATATGTATTAAGTTCCTGCCAAAATTATGCATGGTGGAAGATACCAAGAAGTATTAACTATAGTTGGAGAGAGAAATATGGGAACATAAAAAAACAACAACCCATGAGTAAAAACAACAAGGTAATAGTAAAATATAATTAGAACTAAATGGACAGAGCAGATGAAAATTAGTAGGAATTCAAAGTTCACTAAGCCCTAGAATAGTCAGAGAAGGCTTCATGGAAGAGGAGGGCATGGGACTGGGGGTGGAGTTTAGGGTTAGGATTCCACTCTTGCCACTATTCCCCATGAATACCCAGGTCACACAGGCTGGATGAGAGGCAGGCCTGGAGGGTCCCAAGGAGATGCCATTCCCAGGTGACTTTTACTATTGGCCCAATTGCCAGCTGCACAGAAGGTAATTCTTCCACGGGGAAAATATTGTGTGTGCCTCCAGAGGACACAGCCTTTCTTTTGCTGCAGTCTCTGATGCTGAGAGAGAAATAGTGCTCTTCCCTGATCCTTCATTCACTCCGATCGTGCTTTATTGATTATCTAATAAATACCCCACAGGCTAGTTGCCGAAGGCACAGAGATGGAAAGCCCTGAGAACCAGTCTCATCTGTTTTCTTTGGACACCCAAACGGAGAGTTCTTGGATTGTTGATGGAGCCAGTACAGAAGTCTCCAAGTGGTCAGCCTTCCCTGCTGAGGCTGCTGCAATGATGACAAAGGGAGAGCAGAGCAGTCAGATGCCTTTGTCTGTAGCCATGGGTACTGTGGCCTGCTGAGTCCAACTAGGGGAGGGAATCTGTCATAACAAGGGAATTGCAAATTGGCATGAAACACATCAACCACTTTTTGTTAGGAGAACCCTTCTCAATCTCTCTCTCTCTCTCTCTCTCTCTCTCTCTCTCTCTCTCTCAAATGATGGAGAGAATAATTTTGGGGCCAACTTCCATGCTTTTCTTATATGATTCTTCCTTGCTGCTGGGACAATTTATGGTCCATGTCTGGGACATTTAACTGGCCATATTTATAAGTAGGCAGCATCACTGTGCCTTAAAGGCATGGTTCTGACTCTAGATCCCTGCCCCCCTACTCCATTCCTGCCCACATGGGTTTGCCACACCCCCTCATGTAGTGCCTGGCCATCCTCCTAGTTCTTCTGTTGGGACTCCATCCAGCTGTGTGAGTCAGGCCTGCTGCCATGGTCCATGCTGCTGTTTGGGTTTAGTCACTCTCTCTTTGTCCCAGGATTTAAACAGGGAGGAAGGATCAGGAGGAAGGAATCCCATGTCAGCCTCTAGCCTATGATGTGTTCTTTGTCCAGCTCTGACCAACTTTTGTGCTGGGGTGTTAGAGTTTGATAACTAGATACTGCATTTTTATTTGTCTAGTGATCTTTGTGTAGGCAGTTCATCTGCCAGCTCCCCAGAGGGGAGGAGAGTGAGTTCCAGCTCTGTAACCACACATTTAAGAGCTGTTCTATTCAAAACTCAATTTGAGGTCTGATAACCAGAAATGCTGCTTTCCATCTGGTAGTTTTTACTGTGTGGCAGCTGTGGCAGAGAAAAAGCTATGCGGTCATCAAATCTGTTTTCATGTGCCTCCTTCTGGGCACACAGGAAGTTATACTTGCCAACCCCCTTGAAGTTTGGAGGGGCCTTGTTCTGGCCAATGAAATGTGACATGTCACTTCCTGGTTGAGCTAGTGAAAAATTTCTTTATGATTGTCCAGCTTTCTTTCTCCACCATAGTGACTGTGGGAGCTACACAATAGTGGGGCTTCCATTGGCCTGGAACCCCAAGTTGCTCCTTGGAAAGGAACTGCCCTGGAGAGCTGACAGATACCCAGAGGACTTTGTGTGGGTGAGAAATAAACGTTGGTCGGGAATCTAATGAACAAAATAAACTAACAAACAAAATAGAAACAGACTCCTAGATACAGAGAATAGACTGACAGCTGTCAGAGGGGAGGGGTTGTGTAGGGGCCGAACGACAAAGGTGAAGCGGTTAAGCAAAAACACACCTCACAGACGCAGACAACAGACAACGGTATGGTGATTACAACCTCTAAATGTGGCAGATGTCACTGTGTTCCTGCCTGTGACTTTCTCCTTCAGATTTATTTCTGAAAAATCACATTTGAAATGTTACGGGTTTAAGATTAAAAAAAAAAATCTGAGCACTTCTTGCCAGAAATACCTTCTTTGAGGTTTACATTGGGAGATCAGTCTTTTTTTTTTTTTTTTTTTTTAAGATATGTGTATAATTGCTTTTGTCCTAGATACTTAAATCCCTTTGGATCTGTATTCCCAGAAAGGAGTGGAGTAGGGGTGGGGATTAAGTCTGATTTGCCATTGATGGAAATGATATGTGAAAATCCTACGCGTAAGGGAAGGAGAAAAGATCCCTCTGTGGACAGCTGGAGGCTGGCAGCAACCCCCGAAGTCGCTTTTAACCGCTGACTGTCAAACACATCCTTTCTCCTCTCAGTTTGATGGCGAGGTTGTCAAGAGGCCCCTTCTTCAGATGTGGACAAAGTGTAGCTTTAGTACCCTCCTGCTCACATCTGAGGCTGAGCCCTGGTTCTTAAAGGTGCCTCCTTCCTCTCAGGGAGCTGATCCCATGCAGTAGGGACCTGCCTTTCTCTCCCGGTCCCAGCCCTTGGGCTGCCTCAGGCTCTGTCAGCTGCAGCAGCTGCACTGCCTAAGGGAGCGCTCCCCTCTGATCACTGGTTACTCTCACTACTCCTTTAGATTTTGTAAATTCTCAAACTTCTTTCAATGCGTTGCTCCCTTGTAGGTGCCTCTCATTTATTCAGGACTCAGGCAAACCTTGAGGCAAGCAGGGTTGGCTCCACCTTGGTGGACCAGGGAGAAGAGAGGCCAGGCCACAGGAGGTTACGTGTAAGATGCATGTGCCACACAGGAAGTGGCAGACTCAGGGGTGGGACTCAGGGCTAGCCCAACTCAATATTCATTCCAAACATTTACTTGTTGCTCCCCCCCCCCCCAAGGTTGCAATTTAAAAAAATGTTTTTGTATTGATTTCAGAGAGGAAGGAAAAGGAAGAGAGAGATAGAAACATCAATGATGAGAGAGAATCATTGATTGGCTACCTCCTTCAGGCCCCGCACTAGGGATCGAGCCTGCAGCCCAGGCATGTGCCCTGACCAGGACTCGAAGTGTGACCTCCTGGTTCATAGGTCGATGCTCAACTACTGAGCCACGCCAGCCAGACAAAGGTTGCAATTTTGGTACAACTCCCATCTCCTATGAATTCTTCACTTTCAAAGTTATGTGAGACCGAGGCCCATGTGTAAATCCAGTCAGCTGGTGTAATCTGATGCATACAGCTTTGATTTCTGAATTGCATGTTCATTCCAGATACTGAGAATTTGCTCCTGTTCTTCTTTCTTTTCCCAATCCAATCCCAGTTCCCACCTCCCTGCACGAAGCCTTCTTTAGGCATTGTAATCAACATGGATCTTCTTCATACGGTCAGGACTTATTTAGAATGTCATTGCCCTTTTCTGGTTTCCTGGGGATGATGTAATCTCTCCTTTCCTTGAAGAAGTCTCCTTCTGACTTTCCTATAAAAGCTAGAACAGTTCTAGGCAATTTAGGTGCTCAATGAGTAAGTTTGCATTTTTAGCCCCAAGGATAATTTTTACATTGAGAGTAGTTTGGATAATTTTTATATTAAAAGGGCCAGTTGAAAAATATGATAAAATCTCCAACAGCCATAGGGCTTTTGAGCTTGAGTAATCTATCTCATCCTGATATCTCAGATGCTCAGTTGGTACGTATGTTCCCTACTGGCGAAGATATTGAATTATGGTGAAACTGTGGGTTTTATCACAGTTCTGTTTCAACCCTTATTTGTTGGAATGTTAAGAAGCAGAATTCAAGTTCCAATATTCTTGATCCATATTCTTTTAAATAGAGATTTCATTCCAGACCGTCTGAATCTTGAGATGAACTCTCCAGGTAGTCTTAATGCAATTAAATAAACACTGCAAATAAACTTGGGCCTCAGGGTCATCCCACCTAAGGGAGCTGGGATATTTATACACCAGTTCCTACTATGACATGATTTCTAAGCACATTCCCAGACAATATTAAGTGGAGATTTCAGGAAGATTGGATATCTAGGTGAAACCAAATGTTTTATATTAAAATGTGTAATGCGTCTTATTTGCTAGCCCACCTCATTTATATGGTCTCATGATTCTTCAACTCCTGGCACCTTTTGGGTGCGTCACACTGAATATGCATGTGAATCTTTAAACCAATACCCTCTGCCCCATAGGAAGAGTTCAGTCACACTGGAAAGCTTTGGAAGTGCTAAATGGGAGTTCAGTCTGGCTGAGAAGCTTCTTGGATTTTCCAAGGTGCTTTCCTTTTGATTTTTCCTTTCTAGCTCATGTCAACTTTCTCTCATTTTTTAAGATGGAAAGATGACTTAGAACTCCCTCTTTGCTATAGCTGTTGGAAATAGCTAATTAGACTCCTGTGGATTGGTAGCTTATTAGCCCCTTTGGGTTTAATAGTTGCAAAGGTCAGAGCAGTCACACTGCTGTCACCGGGTCAGAGTGTGAATGGCAGCTGGTCAAGAAAGATAAATTGACAAGATGGAGAACAAGGCAGGGTTATTATTACAAGAAGCATCAACCAGATAATAATGGACCATAACCAATGAAAAATCACTCAAATCATGACCTAGCCCAAAAGGGAAACAACCCTTACACTTGCAGAATTTATCACAGAACTGTGATTGCTTGGCCATTAAAATGTCACCTGCAGAATGAAATAATAGAATGCTGACTTCAAAATGAAATAGTTTTTCAATTCTTCTCAATATATTCCAAGCATTATTGAATGACCAGTTTAGGTCTCTGGAGAAATAATTATGACCTAAGGACTCTTTAAGGTGTAAACTGATTTCTCTCTCTCTCTCTCTCTCTCTCTCTCTCTCTCTCTCTCTCTCTCTCTCTCCCCGCTCATGAATAATTTCTTTAGGAATCTTTTGAGGAACCATGCTAAAGAGGACTTGAATTTCCAGTTCTCTACCTAGTTCCCCTTATTATTACATCTCTACTATGGTTCTATAGGGAAAGAAGGCCTTATTCTAGGAAGATGGACTCCTTGCAATTTAGTGATTCTATCTTCTACTTTATCACTTCACTGCAGACAGAATATTGCAGATGTTCAAAATATATGGCCAGCAGCCTCCACCAGGCAGTGTCGTTCAATTTTCATTAAAATACCTATGACAGCACAGAAAATGAAGACATGGAAAATGTGGAAATTTACGGTGATGACTAAAAGGAATGCTGATGGACAACAAATGCTGGAATCATGGAGGAATGCCTCCTCTACATAAGTGGCAAATGGAGCAGATTCAAGGAATGCCTTATGGCACACCCAGGGTTTAGATCACCCAAGAGTGACAACTGAAAAATGTAGGGAGACAATATGTTTTCCATTCTCGGCTGCCTTAGAGACCCAGGGTTACTATCCACCAGAAAATAGAGTGGTTGCCTTACCTTGAAAATGTGAATCCATTAAGTGGCCAAAGCATTCTTTTCCCATCACTTCCCCAGCTCACTACCTCATTTCTTCTGCACACATAAGAGAGAGCAATTCCAGACAACAATGGGAAGGAGCTAGGAATATTGTTGATTAGAGATTGCCGATGGTCTGTACTTTGATAGGTGTGTTGTGTTAGTTTGGGTTTCTGCAGAAGCAGACATTGAGATAATAAAACAAATTATTTACTTTGGAATTGATCATAGGAAAGTGTGGTAAGGGAGTAAATAACACAGGGGAGAGGGCAGTAAAATAAAGGTTCTTGTCAAGCAAGTTAGCACTGCAGGTGACTGGAGCTTAATCTCCCCAGGCAACTCTGAGTTCTGAAACTTGGGCCTCAGGGTCATCCCACCTAAGAGGTGAGGGAGCTGGGATATTTATACACCAGTTCCTATCAATTATTAGTTAAAGGCTGCTCCTGGGGGCCTGGTATAATTTCCCTGGCATACCTAACCTGCTGTGCACAGTAAAGTTGCTCTGTAGGCCAGAGAAAACTCCCAGACAAATAAATCTAGGTGCTAACAGGTAGAAGGTTGTTGTGCTCTGAAGTGTTAAGGATGAGGGGGTCTGAACAGGCCATTGATTGCATGTACTGCAGTCCAGATTTTTACCACTCACATTCCTTGTGCCCATGGTAGGCTGCTCTACCCTATCACTGACTCTTCAACATCACAAAGACAAAGAGCCTACAATAGGAAGATTGGGGAGCCAAGATCTCACTGTTTGCTGCTGCAGTTTGTTCCTAGATGTTCATCAGTATCTCCCTTCTCTTCTACCCTTTGGAGAACCCCCTCCTCATTGGCCAGCACGTCTGTGGGTTTAGGTGACTTGGCTGGTGGAGGAACCCAGGTCTTTATCTCTGAGAGGTCTAAGTCCCAGGTTATGATAGATTCCTTCTGTGCAACCTTTACGACCTGGTGGCTGTGATAATACCGCACCCACAAAAGGCAGTGCTGGTTGCACGGTTGCTTGATGTACCATGCTGAGGTGCTCAGTCCCGCCATGGGCCCAGACCTGCTTTCTGAGTAGCAAAGCCCCCTTTGCTGGCATGGGCTTGCTCAACACCTCTACAGGTCTTTATTGTGATTCTCCTATTGAGGCTTGTCAAAGATTCTACGGAGCCTAGCACCATAGGATCGTCTGAGCACCAGGGTTGCTTGTACCATAACTAGACCTGCTACAGAACTCTCTCTTGCTCCAGGTCCGCTGACTTCATTTGTTAGGGCTTCTGTAACCAAACACCACAGGTTGGGTGGCTAAAACAACAGAAATTTATTGTCTCACAATAGCCTTCCAAAATATTAAATAATTACAGGGCAGAACTCTTGTAAAAATCAAAGCACTTATAGAAAGGAAACTACAAGACTTTAAAAGCAGCTGGACAGTGGTGTCAAATGGATAACAAGTTACCCACCAAAGCTGATATTAATACAAATTTTTATCTTCTGTAGCCAAAAGGAAAGAATTGAGGACAAGTGCCATTTTCCCCCTCCTGCCCCACAAATTCATCCCAGTGCAAGATAAACCCCAAGAAATAAGAGCCTCCTATTCTTTTTTTAAAAAAATATATTTTATTGATTTTAGAGAGGAAGAGAGAGGGAGAGAGAGATAGAAACATCAATGATGAGAGAGAATCATTGATCAGCTGCCTCCTGCACACCCCCTACTGGGGATCGAGCCCGCAACCCAGGCATGTGCTCTTGACTGGAATCAAACCTGAGACTTTTCAGTCTGCAGGCTGAAGCTCTATTCACTGAGCCAAACCAGCTAGGGCCTCCTATTCTCAACCCCATTTGTAAATCCATCTCCATTTTCTTCTTCATTTTTGGTGATAATCCAAGGCTACCATACCAAACTCATTTCCCCACCAAATAAAGGCACACTCCTTACGAGGGCTGGCTTTGGCAGTGGGAGCTGTTTCATCAATAGTCCAAGTCCCTGGAAAATAATTTAAACTGGCTGCAGCATTTCATCAGAACTGTTCAATATCAGTGATTGGTGGGCCTCATAGTGGATGGTGTATCCATAATTCATAATGCCATCTAAGTTGGAGAGAGGACACTGTCGTCTCAGAATTCTTATTAAGGAGGAAGAGGAATCTTAGAACATGCTGAAAAGAAGTACAGCTGAAGCCATTGTTACAGTTGGATTTTATCTTTACAAGGATAGAAAAGACTAAATCAGTGACTACAGAAGCCAAATTCTTCTACAATACAAAGGAGAACAAATGCATGGCTACTACTGACTAATTTATTTTACTCGGTGGAATAATCTGGGATAACTAATATTGTTTTAATCTACGTATCCTGCAAGACCCAGGAAATGTAAAAGCATTTAAACACACACTGTTATGTCTCAGGGCTGTGAAGAGCTGTTTTGAATTAGAAAGAGCTGGAAATATCTAAAGAGATCTGCCCAACAGCCCAGCACTATAAATAGTCCAGAGTGAGCCTTGCTTGTAGCTCAGGTTGGCCCAAGGCCTAAACTCCTCCCCCTGGGCCTGAGACCCTGGAGGAATGCGGCAGAAATGGAATCTGGGCATTGTCTTACTGCTTCCGTGGTTACTATAGTTTTGTCAGGGATAGCCTATTGGCTGTCAGTAAATATTTCATCTCCCATCCCCCCTCCCTTTCTCCCTTCTTCCTTCCATTTCTAAAGAACAAAACACCTGAAAGGCAGAAATAAGTAAAGCAAAGCTTTTCTGGTTTGAAGTTAGTTACTAAGTGCTGGAGATATGCAGCCTAATTATTGGTAACTAAATTCATGTCTCAGGAATCTCTGAATGGCTTGTGGGTAAACTAATGCTGCGTGGAAACTGGGATAATGACCGCACATTTCTCAGTTTTGCTGTCTGCCATCACTCCATTATGATGTCTGTGTTATGGGTGAGGGAGATGCAGCTCCAAGAAGTGCAATGTTCAGTGATCTGACTTAGGTCATGACAACAGTAGTCTGTTAATTATAAACAGCTTCAGACCCCCATCCATTTTTATTGCCTGCCTCCTTCACTCTGATATATACTTTTCTTTTTTAAAAAAAATATTTTATTGATTTTTTACAGAGAGGAAGGGAAAGGGATAGAGAGTTAGAAACATCGAAGAGAGAGAAACATTGATCAGCTGCGTCCTGCACACTCCCTACTGGGGTTGTGCCTGCAACCAAGGTACATGCCCTTGACCAGAATCGAACCTGGGACCCTTGAGTCCGCAGGCTGACGCTCTATCCACTGAGTCAAACTGGTTAGGACTCTGATATATACTTTTCGAAGAGTTTACTGAGAAATTGTGCTAAGTTCCTCTGGATCATTGTGATTTTCAACCTTTTTACCTTTATTGTGATTCACCTGCTTCACATATTGTTGGGTAAATGGCCCAGGGAGTCAGTATGAGGTGTTCAGGAGGCCCTGGCCACAGATTTGACCATTAACACAAGTCAGTTAGTCTTTAGATGTAGTTTATGTACAAATATATCAACCCTTAATATCAGCAGCTGGGCACCTTGGTCACAATGGGGAGAGACAACAGTAGCATCTGAGTATTAGAAGCCAATCACTGTGTTGAGCACTTAAAGTTTTTAAATTCTTTCAGCACCCTGATGAGGTGGCTCCTATATTATCCTCACTTTAGAAAAGAGGAAACTGAGATCTTGATAGGTAAACTTTTTCCAAGGTCCCATAGCTTGCAAGTGGCAGAGCCTAGATTCACAGCAGGCTGTCTGACTCCATGGTGCATGCTTTCCCTCTGTCCCTTCCCTGACCTGCACGGCACTACAGGCTGTGAATGGTGTTGGTAGACTCATCCCCCAATCAGAGAGCCTGCTCCTAGGCTGAGCAGTTCCTGAATTGCGTTGACAACTGGGCCAAAGTTGGCTTCTGCCCTTTCCTTTCAGCACCCTCTTTGTTCCACCTGCCCAGCTCCCTCCCTCCCTCCTTTTTCAGTTCTTCACTACTCCTTGAGACAACATTGCCTCCCTTGGGCCAGGTCTCAATTCTGTTTAGGGACTGTCTAGAATAGCATTGAGCAATGATTCTCAAACATGGTTGATCATCAGAATTACTGGAGGAACTTCCAAAAAGCAAAAGCGAACTCCTTGGCTTACAACTTGGGATCCATTAGTAATTCTCCAACAATAATTATGCTGATGTTCCCTCAGTTGGAGAACAAATGCCATAATACACAATGGTCATAGTCAACACAATTTAGTTCATCTGGTTCTCTAAAGCTAAAAATTGGCCTACAGCACTGGTCTCTTGCCTGTAGAGAATAGTTGTGTTTCTGCTTCCATGTGTTCCAAAGGGTTCATTTTAGTGCCCAGACATCAGAAAAACACCATATTGGCTTACATTTGGGTGTTAGAAATGAACGTGTTCTTGATCTGTGAAACTTTCCATGAAGGAGAATTGGCACTGGTGATGGAACTTAGTATACAGCAACTGCAAATGGTCCAGAGCTGTTAGCAATTGTAAACATTTATTTAGCTAGTCCTCCAGGCACATCTATAACAATAGATAATTATACAATCTAAATGATTTTTAAAAACAGAGTCAATAAAGGCTATGCTTTCTCCCCTTTTAAATGTCTTTAAATTTAAATAAAGAAGTTCAAGAATTCATCCTGTTTTGAAATAATGCATCAGCCCTCACAGGCAGATTTGTGGCTGCTTCTGATAAAGTTAATTCTGCTGATTCCTGAAGACTTTTTCAGAGTCTTCCAGGTTCCTTTAAGTCTTCATTACTCAAACCTTGGATGTTATGGTAAATTTTTCAGTGGGCCATGAGTCGCAGGTCATGAGGACTAGAAACTGTTTATTCCCAAGTCAAGAGTGTCATGGGTGCTTTATCAATCTCGGAAGAGGATTAAGCAGGGGGGTGGTATAAATGTCACACTAAGTCTTCCATTTGACTGTGACAGTTAACAATGCAAGTGAAACAATCTGAATATATAAAGAAGCTGGAGATTATCTTCCAAAGAGCAGGCAAGTCTCTTCCAAATTACTGATGGAAAAGTCATCTTCCTCTCTGTAGCTAGAAAGAGAGAGAGAGAGAAAGAGAGAGAGAGCGAGCAATCTTCAACCACACTAAAAAAATAGAAAGCATTGTTCTGCTTTCTCTGGAGACAGAATAAGGGAGAGTGGGCTTGCATTGCAATGGAGGCATTACAATTAAACTTTAGGAAGAACTTCCTCATAGGAGGGGTTGGGAAGTGCCAAGGATACATGAAAAAGAGAGTCTGCAGCAAACAGTTGATTACAAAAAAATGAGGAAAAGAATTTATATCTTGTTTTGATAATCAAAATGCTTCCTAAATTGTACTGAGAGAAAGATGGCATGGATTTGAAGGGGATTGGAATATGCTGCCCCCAAAATGCCACTTTGGCATGATTATGTTGAGCTGGAGGCAAATGAGAATCAACAGATGCAGAAAGAAACCTTCTCAGATCTTTTCTTATCTGAGTAAAGGCAGAAACTTCTGAGAAGTGAAGACCCTGCTCCTGTGGGAGCTTTATGGCCATAAAGAAGACAAAAAGTCAGCTCTGAGATGGGTCTGCAAGCAGATCTTGCTAAAATTACCTCTATTTTCCCTTAGTTTCCCCCATTATTTCCTACTCACTTTCACAGAATTTGCCACTCATAGTCCCAACCCCATTTTCCCTCATTTTGTCCTGTCTCCACAATTTATCAGTCTTTTTTTTTTTAAAGGTATATAAGGTCTCAGGCCTGTCTGCTTTTTGGGAGTCTTCACTTTTCTATAAAGTCTTCCATATACATATGTAATAATAAACCTTTTCTCCTGCAAATCTGTCTGTTGTCTAACTTGCAGGGCCCCAGGCACTGAACCTAAGTGAGATAGAAGAAAAAGGTTTTTCCCCCCTCCCTGATTGATTTATGTGAAAAGAACAACCATAATAGTAAGAAGAAGATCCTTTTAGACACAAGACCCTCTGGGTTAGGAGATCCCTATGTCTAAATCTCACCTCTGCCACTGACTTGGATGTTATTTAATCTGTCTCAACCTTGATTTACACTTATATGAACTGGTAACAACAACAACAACAACAACAATAAATACCTCATAAAATAGTTATAATACGTGTAAAGTACTTAAGTATAAGGCTCTATCTATCTATCTATCTATCTATCTTTTAAAATATTATCCATTCTTGTGGTTATGGATTAGCGATGACTACTACCCTAAATGGCTTGCATTTCTGTGTAGAGACAAGGAGAATAAATTGACTAACATCCTGAGTTTCCATTGAGCCTTATGACTTCATAGTCCTGTGAAGACTCTAATGATTATTCAGTTTTATGCAAAGGCAAAGCCAGTTGTCTCCTAGATTGTCCAGAAGGAGACTGAGATAGGAGACACTTGCATACAGCTACCTAATCATATTAGATCACTTGACATTTTTAGATGAGCAATAAGTCGATAAATGAGGAGGGCTGGTCACTGTCATGGTTGTTAATGAGAAAACCTACCATCTTGATGGTAATGAATTCTGATGAGGGAAAAGAAATCACCTCTGGGTAAAACCTGAATATGTGCCTGGTTTTTGCCCGTGCATTTTCTTGGGCTGATGTCAAAGAGGAGACTCAAAACTTAACCTGGGTAAATGTCATCCACAGATGAGCCCTGGAGCCATAGTATCTGAGAGTATGGTTTAGGGCAGAGCAAGTCAGTGTCACAGAGCTCATTGCTGGGCTGCCTTTTCCTGCCAGCCCTTCAGAGAGGTCAGAATAGCAAGAATAAACATGTGCTTGGCCTTGCCAGGTTTTAGTAGGAAAATTCTGCAACTAAAACCCCACCTCTAGCAGTCTTTTAACCTGAAGTTGCATGTAACTGGGAAAGGTAGGAAGATTGTCTGCCATGGAACACCTCTGAACATGCCCAACCATGTGGCTTAGGAGGTGGTCCTAGCAAATGTGCAAGCTTCTCTGTTGCTAAAGACAAAGAAAAAACCCTAGTAATAGCTAACACACCACACAGTCCACTGGAAAGGCACCCCAGGGGTTAATGGCTGCAGTCTTCTGCCCCTAGGCAAGTCTGCTTTCATAGTAGGTCAAATATCTGAGTTCAATTCTATTTCTATTTTTTTCAAAAATATTTTTATTGATTTAGAGAGGAAGGGAGAGGGAGAGAGAGAGAAATATCAATGATGAGAATCATTGATCGACTGCCTCCTGCACGCCCCACACTGAGGATTGAGCCCGCAACCTGGGCATGTACCCTGACTGGGAATCGAACTGTGACCTCCTGGTTCATAGGTCGATGCTCAATCACTGGGCCACGCCAGCCAGGCCAATTCTATTTCTTAGTCACCTTTCCTCATAGCCTAATGAAAGTGGGTGCTCAATCCAGGCTTCCCAAGATGAGGATTATAGTTGCTACTTATCTGTACTTTGCAATTGCTGAGAATTACTCTATTGGAGAAATAGTGCCCAGAGAAATGCAGAGAAAATAGTCTCTTTGATACCAGTCCAGGAAAATGGATTTCCTAAGGACTAGGGTTTTAACAAGTTACAGGCTTTGTAGGTCTGTGGCATCATCTTTATTTCTTACCTCCACCCACATGGCACATTCAAACAGGCCTTCTCTGTTTCTTCTGCCAACCCACCCACTCCTAAGATTTTTCTGTTTAATTCTGGAAGACTTGCCTAATAAAAGGATAAGCCTTGAAACAAATAATGTGCTGAAATGTCTTGGGGAGGAGTTGTCTGAGGAGTGGGTCTATGGCTTGAGGGAAAGATGGAAAAAAAGAGGTAGGCTCTTCTTTCCCTCCTAAAGCCACTTTGGTCCAAGAACATCATGAACTCGGTAACTAGATATACTTTTAGAAGCTGTCCTTTCTATTTTAGAAATGGATTTGCTGGCTGCTTTAAAATCAGCATAGCTGTACACCAAGTAGATCAATGAAAAATACTTTGTGTGCCAATTTGTGCCCGAGATATATACAGCTCCCTCAGCAACTGTCAAGGGTAAGAAAGTAACCAACTCTCCATGTCTGGCGAAACCAAGATTACCCTGTAGGTACTCCCGTCCAGTTTGGGCCATGGCTTCGGAGGAGGGTTGTTGTCTTCCTGATTCCTTCAGTGATCCTTATCGTCTAAGTTAGGGGACCCCCAGGAAAAAACAGTGGTGTTCATCTTCCAAGTTTTACACTCCCAAGCTCTGCTTCCAAGCACTCTCCTATCTGTCATGGCGGCTCACTAGGGCACTGGGCTGTGAATAATGTGTGTGGGGGGTGGAGGGAGTATATTAGTTTTCTAGGACTGCTGTAACCAATTTCCACAAACTGGTAGTTTAAATAGCAGAAATTTGTTGATTCACAGTTCTGGAGGCCAGAATTCTATAACCAAGATGTCAGCAGGGTTACGTTCCCTCCAAGGCTCTGGGGGAAGATCCTTCCTTGTCTCTTCTGGTGGTTGCCTGCCGTCTTTGACATTCCTTGGCGTGTCCATCTTCACTTGGCACTTTTTCCTGTCTCTGTGTCTCAATATCCTTCTTTTCTCTAAGGACACCAATCATAGGATTACAACCCACCCAAATTCAGTCTGATCTCATTTTAGCTTGATTACATCTGCAAAAAAACCATTTCCAAATAAAATAACATTCACAGGTTCCAGGGGTTAGGACTTGAACATATCTTTTTTTTTTTTCTGGGCGGGCGGGGAGGGGAGGAGAGATACAATTCAACTCTAGGAGGTATCTTTTGGAAATCAGCATTCAACCCTAGTTCCACCTCTGTTTTTTCCTGTGTTGTAGGGACTGGAAACCTGAGAACTATATTCTTCAGGATCCCCAAGTATTGGTGTTCTGATTTATTTTCTGCCAATTAGAGGCACTTGTGCCATGAAACTATTATTGCTCCTATTGTAATATACAGGCGAACATACAGGCCTTGATAAATGGCCGATGTGGGGTTCTGCAATAACTTCTGAGTGTCCTGCAAATCATCCCTTCCGGTCTTATAGGACGCTGAGATCATCAGTGATGGTTTTCTGAAACTCCTATAATTCCAGACTTCTTGTAAGTGAATGACGTCTTTCCCTGACCTTTGCTTCCTCAGCCTTGCCAACAACTTTGTAAGCCTTCAGTTCCCTGAATTAAATCTCTTCATTGAATACCTTGAGTGGTTCCATTTTTCTGACCAAATCCTGATTAAGAGAGAGTGAGTGTGTGTGTGTGGGGGGGGGGAGGGGGGTGGGCGGGGGGTCATGCCTTCCTAGAGAGATGTGTCAGAATCTGTAAAGGCATGCACATGTGGCTTTAATCCAATCCATCCGAAACCCCCTCAGATGACGGAGGAGTGAGGAAACACCTTGCCCCTCACTGACAGTTGAAAAATCACTTGTATACGATTTTGGTCTTTGATACTACGCTTAAAAGAGAGAGGAGGGTGAGGTTTCTCTGGAGAAAGTCACAGTCTTTAGGGGCCAGTACACTTCATGAGGTTACATTACAGTAAAATAAACAATCTATAACCCTGGTGCACTTAGATGACCAGGGAAAATGCACAGAAAAGACTATGTATTAGTTTTTCTCTGACTCTCCACTGACTGACATTCAAGACCCCTTTATATACAGTCCACTAGAGTATGAACTCCATGCAGACAAGGAATTTCATTGTTCCATCCTCACCAACTATAACTGCACCTGGAATGTAGCAAGTTTTTAATAATTATTGTTTGATAAATGAGTGTACTTACTTTTAAAAATAATTTTCTATTGTTTACCTACATTCCTATAGGCTGCAGTCAAATGCAGTCATCCACCCCAGCCATCTAGCCTTTATTGTTGCTGTACATTTGCCCGTATGTTACCTCTTTGTAATGGCTTCCCTCTCCCATCTCTTCCTTTGTTGAAATCCTAGCATCTTCTAAGGCTTGTCTTGAAAACTACCCCTGCCCCCCGCCGCCCCACCCCCACAAACACATAAAGGGTTTCTTTCTTTCTTTCTTTCTTTCTTTCTTTCTTTCTTTCTTTCTTTCTTTCTTTCTTTCTTTCTTTCTTTCTTTCTTCCTTCCTTCCTTCCTTCCTTCCTTCCTTCCTTCCTTCCTTCCTTTCTTTCTTTTCTTTTTCTTTCTTTATTTTTTTGAATAAATCTTTATTGTTCAGATTACTACAGTTGTTCCTCTTTTTTCCCCCCATAGCTCCCCTTCATCCGGTTCCCACCCCACTCCATGCCCTTAGCCCTCCCCCCCCATTGTCCTTGTCCATAGGTGTAGGATCTTTGTCCAGTCTCTTCCTGTACCCCCCCACACCCCCTTCCCCCCCGAGAATTGTCAGTCTACTCCCTTTCTATGCCACTGATTCTATATATTCACCAGTTTATTCTGTTCTTCAGATTTTTTATTCACTTGATTTTTAGATTCACTTGTTGATAGATATGTATTTGTTGTCACTTTGTTGTTTACAATTTTTATCTTTACCTTTTTCTTCCTCTTCTTAGAGAATACCCTTCAGCATTTCATATAATACTGGTTTGATGGTGATGAACTCCTTTAGCTTTTTCTTGTTTGTAAAGCTCTTATCTGACCTTCAATTCTGAATGATAGCTTTGCTGGGTAAAGTAATCTTGGTTGTAGGTTCTTGCTATTCATCACTTTGTATATTTCTTGCCACTCCCTTCTGGCCTGCATAGTTTCTGTTGAGAAATCAGCTGACAGTCGTATGGGTACTCCCTTGTAGGTAACTAACTGTTTTTCTCTTGCTGCTTTTAAGATTCTCTCTTTGTCTTTTGCCCTTGGCATTTTAATTATGATGTGTCTTGGTGTAGTCCTCTTTAGATTCCTCTTGTTTGGGGTTCTCTGTGCTTCCTGGACTTGTAAGTCTATTTCTTTCACCAGGTAGGAGAAGTTTTCTGTCAATATTTCTTCAAATAGGTTTTCAATATCTTGCTCTCTTCTTCTGGCACCCCCATAATTCGGATGTTGGTACGCTTGAAGTTGTCCCAGAGGCTCCTTACACTATCTTCATATTTTTGGATTCATTTTTCTTTTTGCTTTTCTGGTTGGGTGTTTTTTGCTTCTTCTTATTTCAAATCTTTGACTTGATTCTTGGGATCCTCTCGTCTGCTGTTGGATATCTGTATATTATTCTTTATTTCAGTCAGTGTATGCTTAATTTCTGATTGGTCCATTTTCATATCCTTGAGGGTCTCACTAAATTTCTCGGAAGTTTCTAGAAGATTCTTGAGTAACCTTATAACTGTGGTTTTGAACTCTATATCCAGTATTTTGCTTTCATCCGTTTCTTTCATTTGTGACTTGTTTCTTTGTCTCCACATTTTGGCTGCTTCCCTGTGTTTGTTTCTATGTACTGGGTAGTTGCTAAGTCTCCTTGAGTTGATAGAGTGGCCTTGTGTGGTTGGTGTCCTATAGGGCCCAGTGGCTCAGCCTCCCCAGTCACCTGAGGTGGACGCTTTTAGTGCACCCCTTTGTGGGCTGTTTGCACAGTCTTGTAGTTAACCCTTGATTGCTGTTGGTATCACTGCGAGGAATTGAACTTCAGGCCAATTGGCTGTGATGACCAGCTGTGTCTATACTGGAGGATCTGTTGCGCAGGAGACACCCTTATGGGGCAAGACTTGCTTCAGTAGGGCTTTGGTGCTCACTGAGTCTGCTCCTTGAGTGTGTCTTTTATGAATGTGAAGAGTTGTAATTCGTTATCATCTCCAAGGAGGTGCAAGGTCAGCCACTGTCTGGGGCCGCCCAGCAGGAGCTACAGAGACATCTGCAGATTCCTCCTCTTTGTATGGGGTTTGGAAGTGCCCAGACAAGGCCCAGCTATGAAGCAAGGCCACTGCTGCTGCCAGGTCATGGGCCTTCTTTTGGAATTTCTGGGGCTATCTGACCCAGCTGCAGTTTGTTTTAGGCGAAAGGACAGGCCATTCATATGCAAAAGCCTATGGTCACAGCTTGGGTGGGGTTGTAAATTGGGTGGGGCGGGGTCTCTGGGAATCACCAGGGCGGAGCAAACAGCAGTGGCTTCCCTGAACTGGAGAAGTTCCTGGTTCTCCACATCCCGAGCGCCCATGCAGGAACAATGATTACTGCGGGCACCTCTAAGAGTAAGCTGCCCTCACATTCCTGTCCCAATGCCAGTCAGTCCAGTTTCTCCCCGTATGTGTCTGGGTTCCCCAGAGTCTCATCCATAATTGGAATTCATAGCAAGCGGGAGCTTGTATCTCCCTCCCAGTTTAAAGAACAGCACATCCAGGTGCCAGCACTTTCCGTGCCTCTGCACCTCTTACCGGTCTCAATGCACTTTCTTCACCTCTCTGGATGTAGAATTTCCACTCAGCCAGCTTTCCCACAGTTCTGGGTGGTAGTTGTTCTGCTGTTTAGTTGTAATTTTGATGTGGTTGTGAGAGGCAGCAAGTATAGGTGATTACCTATGCCGCCATCTTGGTTTCTCTCCATAAAAGTGTTCTTGCTGATTGGATGAGATCTCTCCTTGCTCTGACCTCTCATGCACTTAAAAAAAAGGGAGACATAATTGACATATAGCTCTGTATTAGTTTTAAGTGTACTCTCATGCACTTAAAAATTTGCCTATTCTAGGCAACTCATATAAGTGGAATCAAACAATATTTGATCTTTAGTGTCTGGTTTATTTCACTTAGCATAATGTCCTCAAGGTTCATCCATGTTGTAGCATATATCAGAATGTCTTTAGTTTACATTAAGTTTCACTCTTTGTGATGTACAGTTCTATGGGTTTTGGCAAATGCACAATGTCATTTTTCTACAATTACAGTATTGTACAGAACAGTTTCACAACCTTAAAAATTTCCTGTGCTCCACCTATTTATTCCCCTCTTACAGAACCCCTGGCAACCACTGATTTTTTTAAAATATATATTTTATTGATTTTTTACAGAGAGGAAGGGAGAGGGCTAGAGGGCTAGAAACATTGATGAGAGAGAAACACCGATCAGCTGCCTCCTGCACACTCCCTCCTGGGGATGTGCCCGAAACCAAGGTACATGCCCCTGACCAAAATTGAACCCGGGACCCTTCAGTCCACAGGCCGACGCTCTATCCACTGAGCCAAACCGGCCAAGGCAACCACTGATTTTTTTATTGACTATAGGTTTGCCTTATCCAGAATGTAATAGAGTTGGAATCATGTAGTATGAAGCCTTTTCAGATTGCCTCCTGGCACTTAGCAGTATGCATTCAAGGTTCTTCCATGTTTTTTTGTTTTGTTGACTTGATAGCTCATTTTTTAATTGCTGAATAATATTTCATTTTAAGGATAGTACAGTTTGTTTATCCATTCATCCTATAGAGGACATCTTGGTTCTTCTAGTTTTTTACAATTTCTCCTGCACTTTTAACCTATTATCATACTGAAAATATTTTGCCTTCTATTAAAGTTTTTAATGTACAAGTTTCATCAGTCCCTACCTCCTCAATTCTATTAGACGATACATTTGTGACGGCAGAGCCTAATGTCTTTCTCACATGGTTAGGCGTAGGGAGTGACAAAAGCACCTTACCCATAATCGGAACTCAGCAAATGCTGTTCCAAGTGAATACGTTTTTAGATTTCTCACCCTGCTAGAGAACCTGGGGCCTTCAGGGCAGCGTTTTCAGGCTCGTGGGAGTTGCAGGCCTGGTTAAGGCAGCTTGTCATAGCATCAGTAAGACTTGTCATCATCTGTTCTTCAGGGGCAACCATGTTAGCTCTGCTAAGGTTGAGATAAGACATTTTTCATACCAAAGAAATGATCAAGTTCAGCTTTTGGTTGAGTCTCCTGCTCTGATATTTGCGGGGCTGGCCTGGTAGTCATGAGAGGTGCTTGAAGTAAGAAATATGGGTTCTGTGGAGCTGGGGCTTATGCAAGAAGCCCATGCTTGCCTGTGGGGACCCAGAGCAAGAGTGCAAATGGGCACTCCCTTCTTGCATCCTCCCTGGTTCCATCTAGCACAGCCGTGGGCAAACTACGGCCCGCGGGCCGGATCTGGCCCGTTTGAAATGAATAAAACTAAAAAAAAAAAGACCGTACCCTTTTATGTAATGATGTTTACTTTGAATTTATATTAGTTCACACAAACACTCCATCCATGCTTTTGTTCTGGCCCTCCGGTCCAGTTTAAGAACCCATTGTGGCCCTGGAGTCAAAAAGTTTGCCCAGCCCTGATAGCACCATGAGGGGCATTGCAAACATAGTCGAGGATATCCGAGTCTGAACGTGGAAATGCTCTGGCCACAAAGAGCCTCCCCTGGGTCACCAAGCCTATGGGTATGCACATGAGTAGCAGTGAAGTTTGTCCATAGAAGGACAGATCCAGGAAAGGGCCGATAGAGTTATGGCAGTGGGCCCCAGCGATTGGGGCAGGGAATCCTGCACACCTCAGGGTATGGGCTGGAAGGGGAGGCATGAGGCCTTTGTGGGCACATCCCCTTAGCTCCATAAACTCCTCCTCCAGGTGAAGGGCCAGGCCAGGGCCTTCCAAAGGGGAGGGTCTAGGGCAGGGATGGGGAATGTCCAGCCCTGGAGCCATATAAAGCCCGAGAAATCATTTGGCCCTGCCAAAGCATTAGGGGTGAGTTAATTAAATGTTTGACCAAATATAGCAGGCTAATTTTTAAGTTGATAATTTTGTCTGGCCTGTGAATGATGTTATAAATATCCAAATGGCCCTTGGCAGAAGAAAGGTTCCCCACCCTTGGTCTAGGACAAAGGTCGATTGCCCAGGTCTAGGTGAATACTAAAATAGACTTAACTGCGATGCTCAGGCCAAAAAACAGGCCACACTCAGGACAATACATAGTGGATCAGAAATTAATGTACTACGTGGAAAAAATCTGTAGCTTTGTGTTATTATCATTATTACATTTTCATCACAAATGTCACCTGCAACGTGAGTGGGCAGCAGGGGTAGGGTGGGTGCAGTGATGTGCTGGAGGAGCTCATCAGAGACAGTTGTTAAATATCCAGGAATCTTGTGGCCAGATGTTTAACTATCATTCTGTTTAGCTACTATTAGAAATTAAATTATATGAGCTTGCAATTAAATAACATTTATTAAAACAGAGATAATTAACATACAAAACATTACTTCCTAATTATTTTACTATTACCTGTGTTCTTGGAGTTATTTCCATGCACTGTGTCTGCATGGTAGAAATACTGTATCATGATCTTATTACTGGTACACATCTCTTCCCAACTCCACATTCGGTAATATCACATTGGTACCTTGGAATTGACCACAGTACAAATACATGCACCACAGAAATTGGCAAACACCACAAATCAGGATCCCTTACTCTGTTGCCCTCCTTCAGGCCCAGGCAGAGCCCTGTGCATCATTCTTAACCTCTGTTCTTGGCTCTTCCGAGCCACGTGCTTGGCTCCCAGGTCTGTCTCTAGGCCTGGTTTCTGCCCCAGCCCCACCCTTGTCCTTCTCCAGTGGGAGGACATGTGCACAGTTCAATACCTTGCCAAGGTCAGAGTCACTGGTTTCTGCACAGACCCTGGGGTAAACCTTTTCCTGCCATTTCTGTTGACGAAAGAGGATCCTGAAACTACAGGATGAGCTGTTATAAAATGTGCTTCCTTTCAGCTGTTTATCCATAGGAATCAGGATGTCCTTGATACCAAGCAGAGGAAGAGGAGGGCAGGAGGGGTGGTTGAGGGAGAAGAAGCTCAACAGCTGAGTCAGGTAGAAGCTGCCGTCATCACCCACAAGCCGCTGCACCTAGACTCGGATTTGACACACACTACACTCAGGTCTGTGTAGCAGGGATAATAGCTTAGATTCTCCCTTATGGTGTTTCTTTTTCTGCATTCTCTCTGCCGTTGTGGCCCCAGGAAAAGGTGGAGATGAAGGCCGCTGCAGGAAGGAGGTCTCTGCCAGGCTGGTGGGGGGAAGCCTGCCCACCTGCCATCTTTGGGAGTGGGGAAGGCACAGGAGGAAGGGGAAGGTGAGGAACAGACACACGGACACCTCTGTGACAAAACCCGGGGGGAAAGTGGCATCGTAGGGGGTTGATGGATCAAAATCACGAGGGCAACAGGGATGGCTATTAGGGCCGGGAAATGCCGTGGTCACCACGTTCTGTCTGTCTGGGGGAGGAAGGGACCAAGACCCAATCTTCTAATTCCTGATCCAGAGCTCTTTGTGACAGTTCTCGGCTTTGCTTTTCTTCCTTACTTTTTCAAAGCTGTGTAATCCTAAAATATGAAAGAGATCAAAGTGAGGCTGCCTCCGGTATGATGGAGTGGGAGCCAGAGCCCCACCCTACCTCACAGCTTCCGAGTCTTTCCCCAGACCCCCGCTCCTCAGGGCACAGCTTGAAAATCACAGCAGTGAGATGTGCTGCCTCTCAGATCCCATACCTTGACCTTGTTTCCATAAATAAAACAGGAACGTTACCATGGCAACCCGACTGTCTGTTTAAATTGCCCGTATAGATCAGATTAGCCAGGATTGACTGTGCCTCCTGAATGCAGAATTCCTTTCCTTTTATAATAAAAGTTTGAACAAATTATAGAATAAACCACTGGGAAACAAGGTCTGAGTCAACGCAATGAAATTGTTGTCTGCAGCTCCTCTTAGACGCCCGTGGGAGGATGTTTCTCAGTGCAACGCGGTCTCCGAGCCTGTGCTCTCCTGGCCGTCACTGCTCTCTTCCGTGGCCTCTCCTCCGCAGGCTCGTCCTGCTGCCCTGCAGGTCATTAGAAAGGACACTCCCGTCGGTAGCATCTGCTTCCCCTGGCTCGGCTGTCATGTGACGAGATGCTGTCTTTGGAGATGGACAGATTTTAAATGACATTCCCCAAGCGGGCTTGCGGAGACAGCCCTCCGAGCAGATGTAGACACGGGCCTCCCCCAGCGAGGAGCTTATTAAGAGGCATTAGTTAGCCCGGAAACCAGCGCTAGTCTGCTGTTGTTCCCCAGGACACAAGAGCAAGGAATTCCTTCCCCAGCAAAACCTGGAGGAGAAGCTCAAGGAGGGTGGCAATGCTGAATTGGTTTGCCCTTTTTTTTTAAAAAAAATATTTTTATTGGGAGAAATAGAGATAGAAACATCAATGATGAGAGAGAACCACTGATCAGCTGCCTCCTGCATGCCCCACACTGGGGATCGAGCCTGCAACCCAGGCATGTGCTCTGACCGGGAATTGAACTGTGACCTCTTGGTTTACAGGTCGACACTCAACCACTGAGCCACGCTGGCCGGGCCTTGGTTTGCCCTTTTGAGTAGGAAGAGTTGAATATGGCTTTCTCCCATGATCCAAGGATCTACCAGGGGTGGGCAAACTTTTTGACTCGAGGGCCACAATGGGTTCTTAAACTGGACCGGAGGGCCAGAACAAAAGCATGGATGGAGTGTTTGTGTGAACTAATATAAATTCAAAGTAAACATCATTACATAAAAGGGTACGGTCTTTTTTTTTTTTAGTTTTATTCATTTCAAACGGGCCGGATCCGCCCGCGGGCCGTAGTTTGCCCACGGCTGATCTAGACAGAGCTCTATGAGTCCCGGATTATCTTCCAACTGATTGGGTGTCTGAAATTCTGTGTCTTTTGCTTGAAATACAAATACCCCTAGGAAGGGCAGCAATGTAAACAAGTCCCCAAATTCCCATTAGGATGTCAGGCTGTAATTCTTGCTGGGCAGAATGGGGGGGGGGGGTAGTGGGGAAGACGGTTAACAGACACCTATCATGTCCGGGACCTGTTACCATGTTCTCACTTAGCCCAACAATTTAGTGAGGTCTTACTAGTATATCTGTGGCCTTGTGTACTTTCCCTTTCTTCCACAATCTCTCTCCTGTCTTGTCATAGCGTTGTTGTTTTTTTAAACTTGCTATTTAATGTCATTCTAAGTGAAGAAAGATTAACATTTTAAATTGTTAGCATGAATTTACAGTTCATCTTTATATGGTGCAAGCTTAGTTTTAAATGCAAATATAAGAGCATTTAAAGTCCCATATAGAGTCACCAAAACCACACAAATTATATTTCAGAGCTCACACATGCATACAGATCATGTTCTTAGCAGAACAATGGAAACGCTACCCAAAATGAACTTAACCGTTTCCATTCACTTCTTGATATGTGCAGATTCTACCAACACTCTCTACCTTTGGCTTATGGGCGAGTAAGGAGGGTCTGAAAAGAAAAAGAACTATGGACTGATTGGCCTTTTCCCCCTAATATGCCATCATTTTTGGAGTAAATGGTCAGTTAATACAAGGAAGTGACCCAAGAAAGAAAAGTATGTTATAGAGTGCATGGTGGTTTGTGTTCCTTAGAAGGCCATTGCCTTCTTTCTCCATTTGAAGCAAGTTCTGGCTTGAAAGGAGGTGTGGCCTCTTGGGGCTGTCCACGCCTCTGTCATAGATACAACAAGAATAATGTTTTGCCCCTCCCCGCCCTCCACCGCCGCCAGCCGCTGTCCTCTGTCGGTTCTCTCCTTAGTCCACCGCCTCCTTAGCCGCCTGCCCTAGTCTCCAAGTTTGGGACTCGTTGACCAGCTTAGTCAGCGCAGAGAAGCCGGAGTCGGAGCCTCTCCCGAGTGCCTTTCATCTGAGAAGTTCAAGGCACTTTGTAGAACTTCTGCCACAGGCCGCGCTGGGTCTTGCAGCACATTTGTAAGCAATGGCTGGATCCGGAAGACATTGGTGATTGTTGGTGATGGAGCCTGTGGCAAGACTGGCTTGCGCATCGTTTTTAGCAAGGACCAGTTCCCAGCGGTGTACGTACCGACGGTGTTGGAGAACTACGCGGCAGACACTGAAGCGGACGGAAAGCAGGTCGAGTTGGCTTTGTGGGACACGGCTGGGCAGGAGGACGATGATCGCTTGAGGCCGCTCTCCTACCCGGACACGGATGTTATCCTGATGCGTTTCTCCATTGACAGCTCTGATAGTTTAGAAAACATCCCAGAAAAATGGACTCCTGAAGTCAAGCGTTTCTGTCCCAATGTGCCCGTCATCCTGGTCGGGAACAAGAAGGATCTTCGAAATGATGAGCACACAGGCGGGAGCTAGCCAAGACGAAGCAAGAGCCAGTAAAACTGGAAGAAGGCAGAGATATGGCAAACAGGATTGGCACTTTTGGGTACGTGGAGTGTTCAGCAAAGTCCAGGGATGGAGTGAGGGAGGTTTTCGAAACGACCACGAGAGCTGCTCTGCGAGCCAGGTGCTAATTCAAGGAATTCCTTCACTTCTGGCTTCTTTCTAGAAAGAGAAATGGTAACTTTTGTGAGTTAGCCTGTAACTACTTCATAACTGACATGCCTTGCCTGTCATCTGTCCAGCTGCAAGGTACTCTGGTGAGCTACCACTTCAGAGCAGGTTTCATTGTCGTGCCTCTGGAGTGGGCATCCAGTTTTTTCAAAATGTGCACAGCCAGAGAGGCCAGGTTCACCCAGCGGGGGCAAAGTCACAGTTCTGTGGCTTCATGTTAGCTACCTTATAGTTCCTGTGTAATTAGTGCCACTTAATGTATGTTACCAAAAAATAAATATATCTACCCCAAACTAGATGTAGTATTTGTTGTATAATTGGATTTTCTAATACTGATATTTGTCATCCCCACGGAAAGTGTATTGGTTTAAAAAAATAATAATAATAAAAAAAGAATAACGTTTGACCAAATATCTGGACACTGTGGCACATAAAGTTGACACATAAAGTGAACCATCCCCCAAGAACATAAGGTGATAAGGTAAAGAGAAGAGTATGTCTGTGCCCATGTAGCCACATAAACTCTCCAGTCAAGGTTAAATCTCACTGCATGGTGGTAATGGTGGTAGTGGATCCATAGCAGGTGTGGTGTGTGTGTGTGTGTGTGTGTGTGTGTGTGTGTGTGTGTGTGTGTGAGAGAGAGAGAGAGAGAGAGAGAGAGAGAGAGAGGGGATGAGTGTGGAGGAGTATGGTTGCAAAGGACACATTTCTCTAACAGTGTGCTGTTGGTCTGCATTATTTCTCCACTATTGTCTTCCTAGGGACTGGGCGGTTCCTTTGATACAATGTTTGGGAATCTTGAAAGCACAATTGTTAAGACTTGAGGCTGTGGATGCTGGAGCCATGCTGTCAGGATTTGAATTCCGGATTTGCTACCTCCGTCCTAACCCCATGACTGCAGGCAATTCACTTAACTTCCTTTGCCTCAGCATCCTCAACTGTCAGATGGCATGAAAATGGAACCCACTGCAGAGTCCGCTGTGAAGGTTAAACGAATTAAATCCTGTAAATTGCTGGAACAGCCCTTGATGCTTGATAATGGCTTCTTTTCACAGGGCAGAGACTCAAATATGAAAAGTCTTTTTTTAAAGAATTGTTCAATATATCATGAGGTTTGTAAGCAGGAGAGAAAGAGAAATGAATACCACCACAGCTTGTGTTTCAGTGAAATAATAGCCATTAACAGATGGCATTGGAGAAAGAACAATGATCGAATCAGGGGACATGCTCTTCCAAATGCTGGGACAGATTCTTCCTTCGAGTCTCATGAATAAAATCACAGGAGAAGTCTGTGCCCCGGGGTTCAGTGGGGCTGGGTGGCAGCAGCTCTGTGGGGTTGGGGAGGCTCTGTGGATCTTGGGGTTTCTTTCCCGGAGATGGAACTGGCTCACAGGACCAACTTTGGTCTCCCAATTTCTTCTCTGGCTCATAGCTCTGCTTACAGTGGTACTGGCATCTCTGAGGTTGGTAACTTCCTCCTTTTCCAAGTGAACTTGCATGATAAGGGGCATCCTTCAGATTGCATTTTATGTGGCATTCTCAGGTAGGTTGTGGGTGCTGAGATTGGATTTGGGGAATAAAGCAGGAGGCTGGAGTGTGTGTGTGTGTGTGTGTGTGTGTGTGTGTACACATGTATATGAGATGATGGAGTGTTTGGAAGGACAAGTGGATGAGGTGGTATTTATCTGCACTGGGGAACTGGGGAACATCCAGGGGAGTGGACCTCTTTCTGCTTCCCACTCCTTACCACATTTCTGTTTCCTCAATGAGAAGTTCATGAACAGATCCTCCCAGAAAGTTCAGGAAACATTGACTTAGGTCATAGACTGTTATTCCCAATCCTTGTGGTGTTTAACGTAGAGCACAGGTCCCTGCTGGGTGCTTAGGCTGTTTGGAGAATGAGTTCAGTCATTATAGTTACTTTATCAGATGGGAAGAACTCTTGGGCTTTGTCAGGGCCTAAAGGCTGTTAATGATCTCAAAATCCCTACAGTGGATTATCTGTGGTCACCCTGCTCTGCTTCCCCAGCTGTCCGATCCTCTAGCCCAGACAGGCAACAGGGGTTTGCTAGGAGGGGAAACAGAGTTGCAGGGTAAGTATAAGTGGAGGTGCATGTTTGTGTAGGTGTGGGGTGACTTTCCAGAGCTAGAGAATGATGATATGGTCTATGTGTACATACAAGGTCTATGTGTACATATAAGGTCTATGTGTACATACAAGGTCTATGTATACATACAAGGTCTATGTGTACATACAAGGTCTATATGGACATACAAGGTCTATGTGTACATACAAGGTCTATGTATACATACAAGGTCTATGTGTACATACAAGGTCTATGTGTACATACAAGGTCTATGTATACATACAAGGTCTATGTGTACATACAAGGTCTATATGGACATACAAGGTCTATGTGTACATACAAGGTCTATATGGACATACAAGGTCTATGTGTATATACAAGGTCTATGTGTACATACAAGGTCTATATGGACATACAAGGTCTATGTGTATATACAAGGTCTATGTGTACATACAAGGTCTATATGGACATACAAGGTCTATGTGTACATACAAGGTCTATGTATACATACAAGGTCTATGTGTACATACAAGGTCTATGTGTACATACAAGGTCTATGTATACATACAAGGTCTATGTGTACATACAAGGTCTATGTGGACATACAAGGTCTATATGTACATACAAGGTCTATGTGGACATACAACGTCTATGTGTACATACAAGGTCTATGTATATGCAAGGTTATGTGAACATACAAGGTCTATGTGTATATATAAGGTCTATGTGTACATACAAGGTCTATGTGTATATGCAAGGTCTGTGTATATAGGCAAGGTCTATGTGTATATACAAGGTCTATGTGTATATACAAGGTCTATATGTATGTATGAGGTCTATATGTATATATAAGATCTATGTGTACATATAAGGTCTATGTGTATATACGAGGTCTATGTGTATGTACAAGGTGTATATGTATATATACATGGTCTATATGTATATACATGGTCTATGTATATATACACACATATGATCTTTGAATGACTTCTTAAATTTGTCTTTTCTCCTTTTCCTTATTATGAGTAATAGGAATTAATGGTACAATCTCACTACATAAATTTGAGAAGATATTGGAAAAAGGAGAGCTGGAGATGGCAAGATTAATCTTCAGTTTTCACTTTGGAACTTGAAAGGGAGGTGAGAGAAGAGGAGAAAGCAAGAGAAAGACCAACCTCACATCCTCACACTTCTTTTCAGAGGGGAGGTGGGCAGCCCCAGGACTGCAGAGGGTGAGGGCGCCCTGCCTCCCTAACTGAGCAACCCTGGGTGGGCTCTGGGGTGCAACTTAGTCTGAGTGTGCTGCCACCTAGCTCTACGGCTCTACGGGAGAGAGAGTTGGGAATGGAGCTCTGCCCTGACTCCTGTGTCGGCTGGGCCTCCCAGGTGACACACTGCAGCCAGCTTGGGTCGTTTGCATTTTCACAGCCAAAGGGCTGCTCACAAGATGTTCCCTGCAGATATTTAAGTTACTGGATTCCAGAGCATCCCCAGGTCACTCCTGGCCCCTCCTCTTCCATATGATCACTGCAGCCAACTTCACATTTCTTAATTATGAAGAGGACATTGTTGGGACTTTGATGCCTGTGGGAGTTATAGTAATAACAATATCAGAGCCAGCTCTTTTCTTCCTTTCTTCCCTCGCTCTCTCTCTCTGTTCATGCATTCTTTACTCCTTCTTTCACGCTTTTAAAGTATGTCAGTTCCTGGAAGCAAGACAGAGCCCAGTGGCCTGGGCCAGGCTTTGCATCTTTCTTCCAGATGTGGAAGGAGGTTATCTGGAGGGACAAGCTTGTTGTGTTAAAGTAATGTAATTGTCAGATACATCCTATGTATAGTTCTCTATTGCTGCTACAACAAATTACCACAAATGTAGTGGTTTAGAATAACACCCACTTATTGTCTCAGTTCTCTAGGTCAGACATCCAGGTACAGAATGACTCAGTGAGTCTCTGCTTAGATTCTTGCAGGTATTGGCAGGGCTGTGTTCCTTTCTGGAAGCTCTGGGAATAAATCTGTTTCCAAGCTCATTCAGGTTGTTGGCTTAATTCGGTTCCTTGTGGCTGTTGGACTGAGGTCCCTGTTTCCTTGGTGGCTGTCAGCGAGGGGCTGGTCTTGTGCTCTTAAAGGCTGCCCATTTTCCATCTCATGCTTTCTATGTGGCCCCCTCTCATGCTTTAAATCTCCAACTGTTCCTTTTTACAGCATCTCGCCAACCTCTAGCCAGAGTAAGTTTTCTGCTTTTAAGGGTTCACATGATTAGAGTGGGCCAACCTGGATAATCCAGGATAATCTATCTTAATTTCACCTTCAAAGTCCCTTTTGTAACCAATATAACATATTCACAGGTTCCAGGGATTAGGGCGTGGACATCTTGGGAGGGGGCATTATTTGGCCTACCACACACTATAAATACTTCATCGATTCTCTTGGCTGCCCAAGAGTAAGAAACTATTGCAGCCTTTGTCAGGGAGCTCTGCCTAACATTTCCACTAGATGGGCCAGGGCTGAACAGAGAAAGTGAAGGAACCTGAAGCAGACACAGGGGTGAACGTAAGGCACTTCCATCCTGCAAAGGGAAGCAAAGTCCTCTTCCGAAGCTCAGGACTTCTGAACTGGACAGGCTCATGGAGACCAGGACCTGCCTCCTCCCTCAATTTGAGGCCACAGAGGCCCAGAGAGGTGACATGACCAAGCTCAGGAGCCACACCAGAGCCGAAGAATTCTGAAAGCAAATGCTATAAAGCCTGACAGAGGCTTTCCAGAACGTGGACATCTCTCAGATCTTGGCTTTTGTGCACTTAGCATGCAAAGGCGGTGGCTCAACAAGGCTACACAGCCTTGAAGAAATAAGTGACTGTGGCTTCTTAGCTCTAGAAAACTTAAATCCATAACATTATGGCTCAGGGAATATATGAATATGATTGTGGGCTCTCTACACCCTGAGGATAGTTGGTCATGATGGCCAGCAAGACACACCCCACCTTATTCTTACAATTCTTAAAATTCTACAAATCCTGGGTGCCCTGGTGGCCAGATTCCATTGTGCCTCCTTGGCACAGTCAGGACCTCTCTCTCTCAGGCTGATGAGAAGACACTGCCGCTGTGTGAACTGTTCTGGCACCTCTGGGGGAGAAACCTGGCGAGGAATTCCTTCTCTGCTTATTCCGCTCTGAGGGAAGGCAGATGTCCCACAGGCCAGGGCTGTGTTTCAGATCAGCAGGCAGCAGCTGGTTCTGTGAAAAGAGGGCTGGTTGTTCAGGGGCTTCATTCTCTCGCCTCCTCCGCTCACCCCAGGCTCCTCTTTATCTGTGTCTGGAGACATCCAGCTCCAGGGGTTTACATAAGGCAGAGCAAAGTGCTCTCCGCTAAGAATATATCCACCCCCTTCCCTGGGCGATGTGCCTGGGAGGTGAGTAAAGTGACTCACTGCATTTCTGACTATGAAAAGACAAATATCTGAAAAAACTGCTGGATTAATGACAGGGAAGAATTGGTATTTTTAGCACATGAGGGCAGAGTTAGCTACTGTAAAGTCCTGGCGGATGGGAGCGTGAATGTTTTAGACGATGCATTTAGCGGCAGGGGGTTCTCAAGTGGCAAGTGAGGCCCAGAGAGCGTAAAGGCGCTGCAGTAGGAAAGTGTCCTGTGATGATCTTAACAGCAGAGCAGGCTGGCTGGGGAATGTCTGCTTTTCTCACAACCAAAAGCTCCCTTTGGTTCCCGGGTCACATCTTTGCTGATGCCAGTGAAGTGCTGATGGGCAGTCTGGCACTCTGCCTGGGTAGAAAGAAGCACTGGGCTGCGGGTGAGCTGTGTGTGTGTGTGTGTGTGTGTGTGTGTGTGTGTGTGTGCACCCAGAGCACCCAGAGTCTCCCAGGGGGGTCCTCAGCCCCCTGTTGCCATCCTGCTCTTGGGAGAAAGCTGGTCTATTCCCCAGAGCTCATTCCAAGGTCCCTGGTAGGCATGGGCACTATTGGTTTGGAGATTTCTGTAGGCAGAGCTGCTGCTACTATTGCTTCTAGAGCAGCGGTTCTCAACCTGGGGGTCTCCACCCCTTTGGGGGTCGAACGACCCTTTCACAGGGGTCGCCGAAGACCATTGGAAAACACATATATAATTACATATTGTTTTTGTGATTAATCACTATGCTTTAATTATGTTCAGTTCGTAACAATGAAAATACATCCTGCATATCAGATATTTACATTATGATTCATAACAGTAGCAAAATTACAGTTATGAAGTAGCAACGAAAATAATTTTATGGTTGGGGGTCACCACAACATGAGGAACTGTATCAAAGGGTCGCGGCATTAGGAAGGTTGCGAACCACTGTTCTAGAGCAACCCCAACCATTGCCCAGGGGTTCCTCCTGCCTATTAATTGGAGACATGGGTCCAGAGAGAACGTGGGAGGTGTTCACAAAATGGCCAGTGTCTATCACTGACGGCTTGATGTGCAATTTGAGCAATTTGTTTCTAGGGAGAAGCACTGCTCATTTTATATTTAATAGCCATTCTTCTCCCTTCTTTCCTGCTGGTGGAAGCAACCTCTTCAATAACAAGGCTTATTCATTCTCAGGTAACGAACATGGCAGTGGGGAAAAATGACTTTGGAGCCAGATTGCCAAAGTGTGAATCTCAACTCCACCAGTTGCTGTGACCTTCTTTGACTTCTTTGTGCCTAAGATTTTTCATCTGTAAAATAGGTATAATAATGCTACCTTTCTAACATGTGGCTTTGAAGAGTAAATTAATTAATGCAGGAAAAGTGCTTATGATAGTACCTGGTGCATAGGAAGTGCTCAGGGAAGGTTAGTACTATTATGTCCTAGTGTCTCCTGAAGCTTGGGTGTGGGCATATTATACATCACTGGTCAATTGGACCTGAGGGGAAGTTGACTGGGGACTTCCGGGCAACACACAGGAAGCCATGCCATTGTCCATTTTGGCTTCTCATGGTCAGGTCTCCCTGTGATGCCTGGAATTGCAGAAACAGTACTAGCCCAGGGACAGTCTGACTTTGGATATTGTGTTATTTGAGATAAAAAAATTGTCTCATTGCTTAAGGCTTCTAGCACTTACAGTTAAAAACATCCTATTGTTTAACAATTAAACAATAACACATCCCTATAGTAAAAAGATAAAAAATTATGAAAAGCTTCCAGTGACACATCTCCTTCCCACATGGGTCCGTCATGTGCCCAGTTCTCAGGCCTCACCGCTTTCAGTCTTTATTCACCCTTCCAGAGATTTCAAAAATGAACCTAATAGTAATACAAATATATTGTTTCCCCTCTTTGTAATATAAATTTTCATATGCTATATGCATCATTCAGTACCTTGTTCTTTTAACTTAATATGTTTTAGAGAATTTTCCTATCAATATGTAAAGAGCTTTCTTATTTCTTTTTACAGTTGCAGAATACTTCATTGAATTTATTTAACTAGTCCCCCACTGATACATATCCAGGTTCTCTCCAGTCTTTCACTGCTGACTGCAGTGCTGCAACAAATAAACTTGATCTTGGCCATTTTGTAGGTATGCACATCTATCTGTAGAGTACCCTCCCCAGGGTGGAGTTGCTGAGTCTAAGAGCACATACATTTGGAATTTTGATAGCGATTGCTAAATTTCCTCCATCTGGGTTGTAAAAATGTATACTCCCACCAGCAATGTGCAACAGTGCCTGTTTCCCATAGCCTTGGCAACAGAACGTGTGATCAAATTTTGGATTTTTGCCAATTTTATGGTGAAAAATTATATCTTGGGAAATTTTAATTTGCATGTTTCTTCCTATGTGTGAAATTGAGCATTTAGAAATAGATTTAAGAATAATTTACATATTCTTTGAATTGTCTGTTTATATTTTCCATTTTTCTAATGGGTTATTGACCATTTTTCTTATCAATCTCAACAGCTTTGTATTAGTAGAAAGATTTTTCTAGCTCTATAATGAGTTGTAACTATGTTTCCCAGTTTGTCATTTTTTTTTAAATGGTGGGGTTTATTTTTGTCAGGCAGAGGTTTAAATTTTTTTTATATTGTTGAATTTATTAATATTTTTTGTATGGTTTCTGGATTTGGGGTCATAGTTTAAAAGCCCTCCACACTGTGGTTATGAAAAATTATCTCATTTATTCATTTACTATCTTTATTGATTTATATTTTATATTTAAAGATCTGATGCATTTGGAATATATCATGGAACACAGAGTGGTATATGAATCCAACATTAATATTTCCAGAGAGCTACCTAGCTGCCCCACCATTATTCATAGTTCAGTTTTCACCATTGATTTGGTATTTGTGTATTTTTCTGGACTTGATTTTCTATTCTACTGGTTCATATATTCATGTGCCAGTACTATGTTGCTTTAATAACTGAACTTTGGAGAATATCTTTATATCTGCCAATCTACCTATTTTGATTTCCTTATCAGAGTTTCCTTTGCAAATCTTTTTTGCTTATTTCCTAATATGAACTTTAGAATTCTTTGTTTAGCTACCCCTCCCCATTTTTAGCTTTATTGAGATTATGCTCAATTTAAAAATTAAATTAGAAAGATCAGCAAACTCTTGATATAAGTGTATAATCACATTGAGTCAGCTTGTTTAAAAATATGGTATGCTTTCTTATTTATGTGTTCTAATGTGTCCTTCTGAAATGTTTTAAAGATTATTTTAATATATACTTGTACTTTTATTGTTGAATTTATTCATAAGAAAATTATCTTTTTGTTGTAGTTCTTATTAATATAAATAGAATATTTCCATATTATAATCTTCTAGCTTCTAACTATTGACTATCTTATAGTTTTGTACTCCACAATATTACTGACCTTTCTTACTGTTTTTGTAGTCTTTGAAAAATTGAGTTCCTGGGGGTTTTCAAGTAAACAATAATATCTCTGCCTCTCAGTTTTTATGCCTTAAATTAGTAAAGCAGTATGATCAATAAACTGACCTAACTGCCAGTAAAAATTGATAAAGACAAAAAAAGAACTGGACAAATCCACAATTATAGTGGGTGTTTTTAGCACATCTTTCTCGGTCACTGATAGAAGAATCACACACAAAAATTAGTAAGCAATAAACTGACCTGACATGTATGGAACCCAGTACCCAATAACTCTACCATGTACATTCTTTTCAAGTGTGCATGAAACATTTACCAAAATTGATGAATAATAAATCAAATCTCAATAAACCTCAAGGGACTGACGTAATCTCAAGTATGTTCTCTTACCATAATGAAACTGAGCTAGAAACAAAAAATAAAAAGATAACTAGAGACTCCCTAAATATCTGGATTGGAGATTAAGCTATATACTTCTAAATAACCCATAGTTAAAAGAAGAAATTAGCAATGAAAATAAGGAAATATTTTTACCTAAATGATAATGAAAATATGACATATTAAAACATGTAATGTGGTTAAAATGTGCTTCAGGAGCCATTTATGGCATTAAATATATATTTGGAAAGAAGAGAGGCTGAGAAATCAATCATCTCAATTTATATTTTTTTAAAAATTCAATCTATCTTAATAAGTAGGAAAAAATAGCAAGTTAAACCTAAGGAATGCATAAGGAAGAATATGTAAAAGTTAAAAGCAGAAATAGTATTCTGCCTCAAGACCATAGCATCACATCCTACCTGATTTTGCAGACTGACAGCCTGACCTACAGATTTTACCCTTGCCAATCCCCACAGTTGTGTGGTAAGCCAATTCCTTTAAATTATTTTTTTAAGTATAAATAAAAATAAACAACAAAAAAGAAACTTCTGGCTTGCTCATAATGTGCTATTTTTTTTTTGTCTGAATTGTGGCAACTGGGATGTCTTTGCATTGGAGTAATTTTTCGAGCTTATTAACTGTGTACTTTTCTATATTTGATCAACAAGCCAACATTTGTTAAGCATGTAGTGTGTGTGTGTAAGATTGTGTAGGGCACGGTTCTCTCTTCCTTCACCCCTTTGTTAGCATCACCCCGATGGAGGAAGCCACTTCTTACTAATCGGCTCAAGGGACAGAACAGTAATGAGTGCAGGCGAGCTCTGCAAGTCCATCCTGAGAATAGGACCCCATCAGGCTTCGGCCGGAGGTTCCATCGCTTTGATTGGCAGAGTCCACTTCGGTGCTTCCCCGTTCATGACAGTTCTTTGTGTCACCCTTAAATTTCCAAAGTAGTTGTGCTGCTGATGGCCAGGAGGCCCTGCTCTGAAGCTTGAGTGACTCTCCTCGGTTCGGTATCTGCCTCCGCCATCTGGAAACAGTTGGCAGGCAGCTAGAGAACGCGCTTGCTGTGGCCCCCGCGTGCCTGGGTGGGTGGGAGGCAGGGAATTTGTGGCGATTAGTGCTCTGCCTCTACACTAACTAGCTTGCTTATTTTCTCAGCTACAGAGCTAAAAGGATGGTAACACACGTTAGTATTTGAGGAGGACTTGTTTGCATAATTACATTGTTAATCAGCATGTGTGCCTATATCCAGATGGAAGGTTCAGTTATAAAGTTAAAGACACACAAACATTTTGATTTGCAGAGGTAGTGAAATTGTGAGTAAATTTCTTTCTTTTAATATTGTCATAGTGTTTTTGTTTATGTAACCAAGAAGGATAATAAAAACACACCAAAGCACTCCCCCTGAAAGCAGAAGAATGATCTTCATTACATATATATTCAGACAAAAGAAAAATAAAACACTAAACCGGTACTTTATACAAATTACACAGAGACATTTCTTCACTAATTTGAAAATTTAATCAGGAAATTTGGTCAAATTTGAATCTGACATTTGCTTATTTACATGTGCCAGAAACAGAAAAATAACCTTCCATCTATAAATATGAAACTAAATTTGGATTAAGTTTTAGAACTCATTATTTTGACAGGTTTAGATGTCAGAGCTGACATGTACCGATGAAAATATTTCTTCGAGTGTATTTAACATATGGCCTCTAGCTACTGGGAAGATTTTTGCTGTTATAACAAAAGGTGGCTTCTGAGTTGATGGATGAATGTTTTAATCAGAATCTGGTCTCAATCTGGGCACTAAACATACCAGAATGTGTTTGGTTTGTTTCTTTGTGATGAAATATACTTATATCCAAGAATGTCAACATCTTTATTTATTTCTAATAAACTAATATTTATTGAGCTTTACTTTGGGCAGGGCCCTGCATACCAGAGTCTATATACAAGCAATTGCCAGCTAAGTAAATAGTTGCTTGGAACTAGGAACTCATTTCCTTACAAAAATAATATTATACGCAGTGGTAGTGTCTCAGAATAGTCCAAAAAAGGAAATTCAACTCAGTATGTAGCTGAGCTTTGTGCTGCTGCAAATGCTAGCCTGATGCTGGCCGCTGGTAGCAGGAACCCTCAGTGGAGGTGAGTAGCATAAGTAGGGACAGGAAAAGTCAAAGACCAGAAGGAAATGGGAAAGGGAAGGGGTGAAGGAGAAGATGGAGGAGGAAGAGGATAGGGAATGGAGAGGAAAAAGGAGAGGAGGAGAAGAAAAGCAGCAAGGAGACGAAAGAGGAAGTGGCCCCATTTGTTCTTTTCTACCACAGGACTGTGTTCACTGATATTTCTTTGGCAGTGTCTCCGGTATTTCTGGCTCCCAGGTTGCTCACCCCCAGGAAGGGATTTGTGCCCTGCAATGACCATTTTCCTTTTCTCAAAAGGTCTTGAATTCACTGTTGATCTCATGTAGGTATTAAGAGGAAATCCATCTGCCCACCTGGTGTGGCTCAGTGGTTGAGCGTTGACCTATGAACCAGAGGTCACAGTTCTATTCCCGGTCAGGGCACGTGCACAGGTTGTGGGCTCAATCCCCAGTAGGAGGTATGAGGAGGCAGTTGGTCAATGATTCTCTCTCATCATTGATGTTTCTATATCTCTCTCTCTCTCCCTTCCTTTCTGAAATCAATAAAAATATATACATATAAAGAGGAAAGCCATCTGATTGAACTATCTCTAAGATATGCATGACTAACAATCTTGTATATTTATGAGTTGTTTGAATTGTTAAAATAGAAGCAGATGAATCTTTTATTGCTAGAACTGTGGGCACCATAATAAAGCAACATGGGACATCCTGACCTTTTGGAGTTGGGGTTGGAATCTTTGGTCAGGGCAAACCCTATGGACAAGCCTGTGTCACTGCTTGGAATCTGTGGAGGTCAGCTCCCGAAGGCTGGCCCCACTCTTCAGTTTCTTCTCCTTTCCACTTCTCAGCCACAGACACTCTAAGACAGGGGTCCTCAAACTTTTTAAACAGGGGGCCAGTTCACTGTCCCTCAGACCGTTGGAGGGCCGGACTATAGTTTAAAAAAAAACTATGAACAAATTCCTATGCACACTGCACATATCTTATTTTGAAGTAAAAAAACAAAATGGGAACAAATACAATATTTGTATTTGCATGTGGCCCGCAGGCCGTAGTTTGAGGACCCCTGCTCTAAGAGCTTTATAGCAGAAGTAGGCACCTGTATACATTTGGTTTTGTAAAGTGGCTATTGGCGAGATGGTAAAAATCTGTATCTGTGCTCTACATTATTGGGCCCACATTGAAGATGAGGAAATTGAGGTGTGTAGGAACCAAAGCCATACCCTTTTCAGCACAAGGAGTATGCACAAGTGACTTTTTGATAGTACCAGCCAGTACTGTCCAGTATGGCGGCCACTTGTTGCATGTGGCTATTGTGTGCCCGAATTGTGCAACTGGGGAACTGAATTTTTAATTTTATACACTCTCACCGAACTTAAATTTGAAAGCTAATATGCAATTTAGTTATTGGAAGACTTTTAAGTAAGTTTGGAATAACTTGGGTATTTGAGTCTATTTATTCAACTGTAAGTTTTATAAACTCTAAGTCTAGGTCAAGTATTGCCAATGAAATGTAATTTTTGAAGTCTGAGCACCCTCTGCTCCCACTGAGGACAACTATGAAAAGTCACTTAAGCTTCCAATGGAGTCGCTGAAGCCTTCATTGATCCAGTATCACAGTCCATGTGCTCCTTTGACCCAACTTGCACTTTTCACTTCCAAAAGGGTTGGTTCTAAGAGTTTTCCTAAATAAACCTTTTGCCTACCAATACCCATCTCAGAATCTGCTTCCTGGAAACCCAACCCGCCAGAATATATTTATTTATTTATTTTAATTTTTTTAATTTATTGATTTCAGAGAGGAAGGGAGAGGGAGAGAGAGATAGGAACATCAATGATGAGAAAGAATCACTGACTGGCTGCCTCCTGCATGCCCCCCACTGGGGATCGAGCCTGCAAACGGGGCATGTGCTCTGACTGGGAATGGAACCATGACTTCCTGGCTCATAGGTCGATGCTCAACCACTGAGCCAAGCTGGCCAGGAAGAATGTATTTATTATTAAATAATATAATAAACATCTGGGGCCTCTGGGACCTCAAACATTTGGGGTCTTAAATATGCACTCTTTTAGGTCACAGCCAATCAGCAACCTCATTAGTGCCCACTATGTGAATAACACTTAACTGAGGGCTGGGAGTAGACTAAGCCCGAAGGAAAGAATGGCCAGGGCATGGCTGGACCAGAGGAACTCCAAGGTTGTCCCTGAGCCTCTACAAAAATATTTGTATCTATACAGGGAAATCTTGCCCCTAATGCTCAAAACTGAGAAAATGGCAGAAGTCATTCTCTGGGTGATTGTGGCTACAGGAGGGAAGGAAAGATGTTCAGCGAGTATAGAAAACTGAGGATGATCAAGCAGAGCTCAATGCTCTGGCATCAGGCAGAAGGAGGCTGGAGCAGCGGCATCACTCAGAGGCGCCCTATAGGACATTGAAGAAGAGAACTCCTCCTAGTGGACAAAGCTCTGAATAGTCCACGTCATCGTCCATTTGCATGGAAAGAGAGTGACCTAAGGACAGAATGTGCTCGGCCTCATGGTGGTCCATTGTGGTTTAGCCCAGGGCTGGAGATCCAAAAGAAGCAACACTGGAGGATGGGAAAGAGGGAGGCTTGGTGAAGAGTTAAGCACATTGGCTTCTCTGAATGAACAGAGTGTGAGAATGTTTGTTTTCCTTGAGGCCTCTTATAAAAGACTCCTTGCAGCAGGGAGGGATTCTTAATACTCAGATGAGCAGAGCGCTGTCCTTGACAAAGGTAGATCTACTGATGCCGCTACTCAGGGTGCAGTTTGACGGTACAACCCCGGGACTCACTGTGGTGCTCAGGGAGGCTCAGCCAGGCACCACGGGGGAGGTGAGTGTTTGGGATGCTTTCTCTCAGATGGAGGGCAGTGATTTGTCTTCATTGGACTAGATTCTTACATTTCAATTTATTTTTCTTACCTACAATATGTCTACTACCATTCCTAGCCAAGGAAGAGTAAGGTTCACAGGGCCTGGTGACCAATTGCAGAAAAAAAGACTGTATTACTTACCCAAATTTCATTACTTACCCCAAATTCTTCTCTTTTCCCTTTCTTCCCTCTTTGTCTGAATGATCTATATTCTGGGAAATTTTCAGGAACTTAATCTTTCAACTTTAATTAAATTAATAAAAATTTTAGCAGTCATATTCTTATGTTCTTTTTCTGTGATGGTTTCTTTTCTATATGTATGTATTATGGGTGCAGCATCTTTATTTTTAAAATCCTTACCCAAGGATATGTTTTTTAATTGATTTTTTGAGAGAGACAGGAAGAGAGAGAGAGAGAGAGAGAGAGAGAGAGAGAGAGGAGCATCAATGTGAGAAACTTCTATTGGTTGCTTCTGGTATGTGCCCCGACTGGAGATTAAACCCACAACCTAGGTATGTGTCCTGGGAATCAAACCCACAACCGTTTTGGTATAAGGGATGATGTTCCAACTTACTGAACCACCTGGCCAGGGCGAATGCAGCATCTTTTTATTTTTCTCTGCAAATTCTAATTAGAGTTTTTTCCACTTTAATTTTCTTCTGTTCTTTATTTTTCCTCCAAGGTCGTTTAATCTTTTCATCATCTTGGTCTTCCTATTTCACATTTTAAGCTTTCCATTTCACAGTCTGGTGATTGTGGCTGTTTAACAATGAAACACTAGCAAAGCTCCCCAGAAACCTGTGTTGGTGGGTGAGTCTCACTAACTGTGCTGGGCTCAGCTCCTCTGAGCGAGAAGGCAGCCACTGGTTCCTCAGAGGGCCTCAGAATGTCAGAACGAGAGGGTTTGCTGCGGCATGCCGTGATCCCACACCTGGTGCATGGGTTCTTACCAGAAGATTCATTCTCATTTTTTGTAGAGACAAGATTTCAGCTTTAGTTTTAACTTTTTCTCCTGGGCTTGGAAATATATCCAGTTGCCAGATGTCTTGCAAGCAGTTTTGTTGGATGGAAATGTCAGGGGTGTCATTCTATGTTCAGACTTTCAATTAGCGACCCTGTTTCTATCTCATTTTTCATCCTGCCTTCCATTGTCTTTATCTTCTTGGTCCTTTTCTGTTCAGCTCCTACTTAACACTTCCTCCATCTGCTTTCATGTTACAGAAAGATTTTGAAATCTTAAGTCTCCTGGTGGATCTCTCTTGGATTCTTTGTTGAGAGAGGAGATAAAGAAACCCATGAGTTTGTCACTTTGAACCAGAAGTCGTGGGTCCTTTGGGTTGTGAATGGCTCTTTAATGTGCTCCAAGTTTAGAGTCAGCCATGACACATGACAGTGTACCCTAGTGTGGTGGGGTGCCCATGGCTTGTAGTGTACTCTCTCATTTGACCTACACCTCTGGGGTCCCTGGAGAGGCTGGAGGAATGGAGCTGGAGAAGTAAGTCATCTGGAAGGTGTCACTGGGTAGAGAGCTCTTGGTCGAAATAAGAAGACACCTCTGCTATCGGTCAGAATGCAAAGGAGAGGTAGTCCAGTCTAGGATAAGCGTCCGATGTGGGCTTGGCGGTGGGAGCAGGTGAGTAGGGTTATAGGAGCAGCACTGTCTCCTCAGTTGTTGCTGACTCAGAGCTGGGAGCAGGGGGAGATGGGAGACAAGCTAAGTGGGGAGCCAGTGGTGGGGCTGAAAGAGTGTATGAGGTGATGTAAGCCATCAGTTCTATGAGAACTTGGAGCAAAAGCCCTGCTGATGAGGGTAAGTTTGGAGCCAGAAAATAACACCGTCAGCAGTGTCACTGGCACACACAAAGGACAATGATAGATTGCACAGCCCCCTCTCACATTTCTGGGCTAATGGAAGCGACAGTAGCGTAGATGAATGAAAGCCACAGCTTGCCCATTAGTTTCAGCTTTCTTCCCCAAAGGCCTTTCACTGGAACTTGCAAAATGTGCATTTCTCCTCTTTGTCCTTCCTTTCCCAGCCTTCTAGAAGAGACCATAGGACCAAAGAGGCAAGTCCTTAGAGAGAGAGGAAGAGATGAGGGGCACCCCCAAGTTGGCTGATAGGAAATCAGGCTGGTTTGCATAGTGCCACTCCCTGTCTAATTTTTAGATGGGGCCAAGGCCGGTGCAGGCACAGGGCCAAGCATGTGAAAGGTTCCCCTAAGGTGTTGGTGTCGTGCCCTCCCCATCACCTTCTCTCCAGCACAGGTGACCCATACAGCAACAACAGTAAACCAGGCTTTGGGGGGCCCCTGGACTCACTGGTCCTCAGCCATCCTGACAGCTCTTCCTCTGTGCCCCTAGCCCAGCCTCTGAAGGCAGCTATGGGCTCTGCCCTGCTGATGGAGGAATGCAATCTGCCCCGTGAGGTTTTAGTTGCTTTTCTTTATCTCTTCCGGCTCCTCCTCTGAGAAAATTTTCTGGAACAGGTGCTTTCCCCCCTCCCTGCTCATTCCTGGCAGCAACCAACACCATTCAAAGCCCGTCCCTCTGAATTTGCCAAGCAGAGTCATAATAGCCTCATCGGCAGTGAGTCTGCAGCTTTACCAGTGTCCTGTCTCTGTCTCTCTCTCTGTTCCTCTCTGTCTTTGTGTCTCTCTCCACCACACATCTGGTCGAATATTCCAGAGCTCCTTAGGAAAGCAGCCTCACACACCCCCATCCTGTGCCAAGTAACAGGCATGATGCTTACCCCCACCCTTCAAACAAAAGCAGAAAAAGGTTTCACACCTCCCTGGTTCTCTAAATAAAAATACCCCGTAACTGTTTTCCTCTGAGCAGAGGGAGCCCTTTCTACCCAGAGGCCCCTCTTCCTGCAGGGCAAACCCCAAAGCAGGCAAATAATCATTCATTTATGACAATGAAAGATTCATGAGGGACTCTGCTGGGCTGCCAGCAGAGTTCAGACGGGTTCTGATCTCACTTTAATTTAATTAAGCCGTGTTTATTTAATCAGCCCAGAGATATGTATCCTCAGGCAGGAATTTGCTGCCTGCCTCTGAAGTGTTTCTGTCCTTGGGAGGAGGAGGAGGGCTGTGGTCTAACCAGCATTTTTGAAAGGTTTGGGCCCAAGAGGCAGGCTGGCTGGTGGTCTGGGTTCAGACCAGGTGCTGCGGGGACACTGCATTCAGCAGCTGCGTGTGTGTGTGTGTGTGTGTGTGTGTGTGTGTGTGTGTGTGTAGCCCCAGGATCTCCTTCTGCAGCAGGAGTGTCAGAGGAGCCAGAGCTGCCAGCTGTCTGTGTTCTCAGCCACCACAGGGGGACACAGTAGAGAAGGGAGGCTGCACTGTGGCTCAAGGAGAGTTTGCTCAAAGCATGTCCCACACATCTCCTCTGGGTGCTCGTTAAGCCTGCTGATTTTCAGGCCCCACACCCAGCCTGGCTGAATCACACTGAAGTTTAAGCACTACCGTGTTCCCAAGTGTTATGATCCTCGGAAGTATTTCCGTTTTAAAGATTGAGGTGGGGTGGGGAGAGTTCAGTAACTGAAACCCCTTTAGAAGGAATCATTGTGGTGGGTTTCAGGCCCAGTGGGGAGACATTTGGGAACAATGTTGTTGTTGTTCTTAGTCCTCACTGGAGGACATGCTAGGGAGAGAAGCATCAATGTGAAAGTGAAACATTGATCGGTTGCCTCCCACAGAGAGCCTACAACCTGGGTATATGCTCTGACTGGGAATCAAACCTGTGACCTTTAGGTATATAGATCAATGCTCCCACCCAACTGAGCCACACCGGCCAGGGCTGAAAACAGAGTCTTATAAAGCCTCCTAAATCCCTCCACTTTTAGGACAGTGTCTTGTCTTCCACGTGTAAGGGTGGATTTGAGGAGAACTGCTGTGCTGTGGTGGGTTGAACCAGGATGATTTGAGCGGATGTCCGAGCCGATGGTATAAGTCCCAGTTTGAGTCCAAGGCCTGAGAACCAGGGGCACCCATATCCAAGGGCAGGGGAAGATATATGTCTCTGCTCAGGCAGAGAGCAAATGTGTCCTTTGTCTACCTTGTCCTATTCAGGCCCTCAGCTGGTAATAAATCTCTCTGTGTATATCCTATTGGTTCTGTTTCTCTGGAGACCTCTGACTAACACAGTGTCCCCACCGAACTCCTCCTCAGTCTGAGATGGACCGTGGCCATAGTAGAGGGAGTGATAGGATTCAGCCATTTGACTAAGAAGGAGAGTCCTTCTTCTGCCTTATTTTGCTGAATGACTCTGTTATTAATAGAGAGGAGTAGTAGAACCTGCTTTTATTTTATTTTATTTTATTTACAAGAAAACACACTGTCTTACACTTGATCAGCACTTTTATTTGTATGAACTCTGCAATTCCGCCCCAAGACACTGTAAAACATGTATAAGTAGCCCCATTTTGAGGAAATTGAAGGTCAGATTGCCTTAAGGAACACCTAGGACATAACCCAGACACAGTCTAATTCAGTCATCTAATTCTAACTTTCCTCTAGGCTTATGCCATCCAATATGGTGGTCACCAGCTACATGTGGCAGTTAAGCACTTGAACTGTGGTTAGACTACATTGAGATGAGCTGTAAGAGTAAAATACAAAAATTTAGTACAAAAAATGTAAAATATTTTGTTAATGTTTATGCTAATTACGCATGGAAGTGATACAATTTTGAATATATTACCTTAAGGCTAGAATGAAAATTAATTTCACCAGTTTCTTTTTACTTTTCAAATGTAATGTGGATATTATAAAATATTAAATTATACATATGGCTTGCATTTGTGGTCAGCATTATCTACTGGATGACATTGTTCTAAATCAAAGCCGACATGTTTTCAGACTCACAACCTCAGGTCACGCCAATACAGCCCTCAAATCACCCCAAGACCCCTGGGAGGTGAGAGAAAACCCAACAGATTGCATGGTAGCTAAGCCCCTGTTTTTCATGTTTTGATATTTCCTCATGAAAGGGAAGAAACTGGGCACCATGGGGGTAACCCAGGGAGGGACCAGATGCTGATAACTAGGCAACTTCCTTTGAAGTGTGATCTTGTGTCAAAAGGTCTTTCCAAACGTATTTGGGTTAACAAAGAACTGGAGCAAAGTTCAGACCTCTGAGCCAGGAAGCTCCCTCCTCCACATCAGTGTAGGGTGAGTATGTCGGAAGAGATGGGGGTACCTCTGTACTGAGAAGTCTGTTATAAGGGGGGCAGACAAACTAAACAAGAGGGCCAGAAAGGGGTGTAAAAGCCCGGCCAGAAAGAAACTCAGCCATCGAAAGCAAGTGATTCCTTTCACTTATTCATTCACGTAGCAAATTTTTACAGTAAGTTACTTATCGTTACTAATTGTCTAATGTTATCTACCAGGCACTGACTGTTCCCCGTTCCAGGGATAAAGTGATGATCTGCCATCAGTAGAGGTGGTTATCAACAGCGTGGAAGATGGCTCACTACCTCCTCTAGGTTACACTCAGGCAAGTGGGAAGGGGAAGAGAAAGTGAGAACACTGTCCTTCCTTCTAAGGATGTTGAAGGTCAGACTGCCTTAAGGATCACCTAGGACAGAAAGAGGGAGAGGGAGAGAGGAAGAGAGAAACATTAATGTGAAAGTGAAACACACGTCACTTAATTCACATTCCATGGGTCAATACCTAGTCACAGCATCACACCTAGAAGCAAGGGAGTCTGGGAAATGTAGTCTTTATACTGAATGACAGATCCTGCTAAACATTTTTTTAATAAAGGAAGAAGAAAACAGAATTTGAGGGACAATTCTCAGCACTGATAAATTGCACAACTACTGTGCTGACCATGTCAACAATAGGACTGCATTTCTGCAAAGACCAGAGCCTGACAATTCTTGATAAATCTAACAGAATTTACTTATTTAAGGCTAGAGAAGGAAGACAGCATGGTCAGGACTCATATTAGAGAGATCAGCATCATCTTCCAGGACATACAGAGGCGAGCACTTCCAGAACACAAAATTCTCTCTAAGAGAATACACCCAGTTGCAGACAATACCCAAGAGAGTAGGGCTCACATTAAATTTTCAGGAAGCCTAAGAAGAAACAAAGTAGGGTAATGAGATGGAAGAGAGTTGGGGTGGGAGGTGTCTGGCTATTTATTAGCAAGTGTGTATCTCTAGGGAGCGAATATTTGAACCCCTGAAGAGTTGGAAAGCCTTCCTCATGGAAAGTGTTCCAGGCATAGGGAACAGCAGATGCAGAGTTTGAGATAAAGATTCGCTTTGATGTGTAATCAGAAGCAAAGTTTTCCAGAGTGACTGGAGTGTCATGAGTGAGAAAGAGAGGGAATACAAGGGCAGGAAAAGAAAGAAGAAGGGAGAAGGAAGGCAGCTCTCACATTTATACTGGGAGGAGGGAGCATCTGGATCAGACAGGGGGACAGTAGCTTCTGCTTCCATCAGGTATTCTCTTCTGGTTGTCCCCTGGCAGATTTCCATTCAGATGCCCCCAAACTAGAGCTAAGGAAGGGGATTTGGCATCAGCTCTCTCCAGGCTCATAGTCTTCTTCTTTCCTTCCATTCATTTTCCTTATCTGTTTACTCACGACAAAAATACCGGCCCTGCCCTGCCTTCCCCCCAGGGTTGCTGTGAAAATCAGATGAAAGAGGAGGCATGACGGTGGCTGTCCTGTGCAGTGTTGAGTTCTGGGGGAGGGAAGCATCGTGTCCCACACCCAGGGAGGGCTCGATATCCTTATCTATATTGTTATGGTAGCAGCCGGTTTCATCAATTTTCAGGCCTTGACTTCAAAATCTCAGTTTTGATTTTGAAATATCTTTCTTTTCCCAATGTACTAATTAATGTTGGGTTCATTTTTCTTGTAAAAGTGGGTGCTAGGATATTTTTAGGAGATTCCTCTTTGTCAAGGACCCCTGAGGCTTGGTGCAGAGTGGTGTGTGTTGTGCCCAATGAAACATTTAGATTATTTGTTGGATGAGGGCTCTGCCGTCTGCATCCCTACAAAATGTGCATACAGATAGCCTGGCCAGAGTGACTCGGTTGATTGAGTGTCATCCTGTGCAGTGAAAGGTTGCCAGTTCAATTTCTAGTCAGGGCACATACCTGGGTTGTGGGTTTGATTCCCAGTCATGGAGCCTGCGGAAGGCAACTACTCTCTCTCTCTCTCTCTCTCTCTCTCTCTCTCTCTCTCTCTCGCTTTCTCTTTCTCCCCCTCCTCTAGTGATGTTCTCAAATGAATATTTTAAAAAATGTATATATGGGCATGACTTTACATAAAAGTCAACATTTTCTGAATTTCTTTTCATGACAACCTAGACATACTCTGTTTAAAAAATTATTAAATTCTGTTTATTTTCTCTGTCTGTGCCATATGCTTTTCCCAGAAAACTTTGAAAATTTTTGCTTAGCACAGGACTTTGGAACCATTTTTTTCAAAGTTACTTTCCATTCCTGGGGGCTGGGGAGTTGAGAGATGGTTGTGGGTAGATAACTTCTTTAACTCCAGTTCCATCTGAGTGTCAATCATTTATATCCACCCAGCTGTCCACTCATCCTTCCACTGAACATCTTCTGTATACCAAGTTTCATGGCAGTATAAGGGACTTCTTCTACAAAGATGAAAAAGACAGTCCATGCCCTTGAGGACCTTAATGTGGTATTACAGAGCAGTGTGCCAGGCAATGTGAAAAGGAATGTATGGGGGGGGGGGGGGCAGAGGACCATCCCTGTTCCAGGAGTGATGGCTGAGGAAACCTTCCTAGAGGCGATTACACCTGCACTGAGTCTTCAGGGATAAAGGGGGTCAGGGAAGGCTTTCCACCTAGTGGGACCAGCAAGAACAAAGGCATATCCTGGGGTGGAGCATTTGCATGGTACCAAAACTTCGATCTATTTTAATGTAGTCAGAGCGTCGGACACAGGATGGGGATGGAGAATGCTAAGTGATGCTAGAGAGGTAGATTCTCATGGCAGCAGCATAGATAAGAGCAAGAAGCCGAAGCAGTTCACCCCTTCACGAACTCCTGCCTGGATAAACATAGAAAATTATAGACTTTTTTCCTTTGAAAAAAACAATGCCTACTTACTAGTTTAAAAATATAGGATGACACACAAAAAAACAATCCCTCAGAAATAATTAATAAAAATATTTTGATGATGCCGGAACCGGTTTGGCTCAGTGGATAGAGCGTCGGCTTGTGGACTGAAAGGTCCCAGGTTCGATTCCGGTCAAGGGCATGTACCTGAGTTGTGGGCACATCCCCAGTAGGAGGTGTGCAGGAGGCAGCTGATCGATGTTTCTCTCTCATCGATGTTTCTAACTCTCTATCTCTCTCCCTTCCTCTCTGTAAAAAATCAATAAAATATATTTTAAAAAAATATTTTGATGTGGTTTCAGGGTCTTTTCTGTTTTTCTGCCGGGCTTTTAATAGGCTCTCTGCCTCCTTTCCTATTGTTTCGAGGCTTAAAGGGACGTCAAAGACTCTTTTCCTGGAAAAATGGTGCTCGCGACTGGCAAAACCAGTGAGAGACATGGTGGCACATCCCGGAGAAGCCAGACTCCTTAGCGTCTATTTACCACCTTGCAGAAAGCTCCAGAGGAAGAACCTGAGGTCATCATCTCCTGGAACAGGCTCCCCAGAGCTCTGAGCTCAGGATGTGCATCATGAGCCCTGGCAGCCAGGAGGAGGGAGGAGTCCCAGGGGCACCTTCACTTTTCCGGGGCTCCTTGGAGAGCCAGGCATTCTGGGGAAGGCAGGCTTATTAACTGTGTCTGGTGCCTGGGCTCAGCATGGATGTGAGGAAGACAGGAGGCTGGGGTGCAAGGCTGGGAGCAGGCACACACACACACACACACACACAGTGCTGAGAGGGCCCTGGACACAGCTCACGTGCAGTTCTGGACTGTCGGGTCTATGGAAGACCTAATGGTCATTTGTCCCCCAGTCTAGGGGCAGAAACCGAGGCATGGGGAGCAAATGTGGCCTGAAGGACCAGGCTGGTCCATGTGAGAGGAGGAAGGGACCCCTGGTTCCTGACCCTGTGTTCTCGGTTAGGGCAATAATAGCATTCTTGAATTCTCACTATGGCCAGGCAGTAATCCTCTAAACAACCTTGTGAGGGATGCACTATTCCCATTTTAAAGGTGAAGAAACTGAGGCTCAGAATTTAATTAACTTGCCTAAGGTCTCCTATCTACTTCACAGGGTTTAACATAAGAATTATATGAACTGTTTGTGTGTTTTTCAACTATGAGACCATTGAGACACTCATATGTAAGCATACTCTATACTGAGATTTTTTTTTCAATGTAAATATATTGAGGTGTTGTTGTGTGCCGCGCCAGCACGGCCAAGGGTGAACCTGAGGAGGGGCGGTGAAGGATTAAAGAAGACAGACAAAGAGAATACAGCTGGGGCTCGGTGGATCTCCTGTGCCTGGATGAGGACACAGAAAGATCCAGCCTGCAAGCCGATGCTTTATTTTATAGTCTCATTAAAACAAGGGTCGATTAACATGTATACACATGTTCTTGTTTTGGCAACACTTGCTGCACCTCCCACAGTCTATTGGCTACTTAGGAAGGAATTAGGGAGAGCTACAGGGTCAGGCTTAATTATGCTGGGAGAGCTCTGCCCTCCAGGCTGGGACTTGTTTGTGGCCTTGCCACAGGTCAGCCCGAGGCTTGACCCTAGACCCGCTCCCTACATTGTTGGTTTTTTAAATTCTAAGTTATTACTGTTTGATGTTATTCACCAGATGTTATTGGAATTGCTGCTGAATGTGAAGAACTATGTTAGGTGCTGGAGAGGAGGGCACCTCACACTCCCTGCTGTCATGGAGGTCACATTAGCAGATAAGGCGGCCGCCCAAGTACACATGGTGATGGCTGAGGCGCTTGCCAAACTGCATCACCCTGAGACGTGGGCCTGGTGGTGGTGAGGGCTGAGCTTTGTCTGAAACAGAGGTTCCCAGCCCTGGCCATGGCAGCCACCTCCAGACTTCCCGAGCCCCCGGGGAGAGGAATGAGCCCGGCATCACTGTTCTTTACAGCCTCCCAGAGGGTTCTCTACGGCCCCCAGGGTTGAGAACTGTGGATCTAGACAGGTGAAGACACCTCTGGAGGGGGTACATTTAAGTGAGGGGCTGCTGCAGTTTGAAGATGGTTCACTCTAACTGCCCCTGACAGCTTTGCCGGCTGGAAGTTTTTCTCTTCTGACAGGAGGGCTGAGGCCACCCTCAGGAGTGGCCCCCAGGTGTGCTGGCCTCCTGAGAAACATGGCCGCCTGTAAGCCTCCTCCCCCGCCCCACCCCCCAGAACCTCTTAATTACTGTCTGCCTCCTCTGCTCCTCTGCTCAGGGCATCAGGCAGCCGCTGAGCGAGTGGTTTCCTTGGGAACCAATGGCCCCCGGCTCACCTCTGCTCTGCTAGCTGCTGCGGAGCAGGGGGTAAGTGCGGAGTAAAGAAGGGTTCTTGGAGATGGGACTTTGAAGACAGGTCTCCCCTTCATCTGTCAGGCTGCAGATGGGGCACTGCTCCCCAGACAGGCTGCATCTTGTGGTCCCCCTGCATGTCACACAGCCGGGCCTGGAAGACACACCCTCAAACACCACATGCACAAACAGCTCAGACAATCCTGACATAAATCTTACGAGGTAGACAGGATTACCCAACTGGGAGACTTTGGACAAGTCAATGAAACTCTGAGTTTCAGGTTTTTAACCCATAAAATGGGATAATAATACCTCCCTCACAAGTTGTTTTATACAACACTGAATAATATGTAGGGACCTCCTTTGATGCTGACATGTGGGCTGAAGGCTGATGCCTACCTCACCTCTCAGGCTATGAAGTCACACCTAGACCAGGTTGGAGGATGTGTCGTTAGCAGTGTAGTCAAGAGGGCTGTTGGGGCTGGACACCTCCCTTGTCCTCAGCTTTGCTGGATGCAGGCAGGCGCCCCCTACAGACGGGGGGCTGCTCCTGGAGCAGCAGTGGAGGCCAACCACTTGCCCCCTGTGCCAAGCAGGAAGGCTGGAGTTGAACTTGCCCTTGCATTCCCCCCAAGAAGTTGCTGACCAGAGAGGCCCCCCCTCCACATATGTGATGTAAGCCGAGGGGCAAAGAGTCCATAAGTGTCTCAGTGGGCAGTTTCCTCTGTCCAGAGACATGCCACAGGTGGGGAAGCGGCACTGCACTCCCTTCCTCGGCCCTTCACACATTTACACATTAAACCCTGGCGTCTCAGAGCTAAAAGTGTTCCAACGATGACCTTCCTAGACCGACCTGCTCATTCACAGAAGAAGGGACTGAGACATGGGGAGAGAGAATGGCTGGATGCAGGAGGGGAGCTGAGACCAGGACAGGGCCTCCTGGCTCCCAGGCCTGCGTCCATTTCATGTCTGGGGTGGAGCTGGCGGAACTGTTCCCAGGTCCCTGCCCTGGAGCGTGAGCACCTCCAGCCAGGCTCACCCCCAGCAAGCATTGCGTGTGGGGGGTCTACACCACGCACACCTTGCCACTCCTTTCTTCCATTAAATATCTCAAATATCTCTATGAGTAAATGAGGTGAGATGCCTCTGGGCAGCATCTACTCTGTTCAGTCGTAGCATGTCTAACTATTCATTAGTACATAGCCTTTACTCTGCATTTATTAAGCAAATGCCCATTCTCTAACAGGTAGTCCTCATCCTTGTGTTTAACGTAAAACTGGCACCAAACAGAAAAAATAAGTCTGACCTGTCGCCTTCCAGCTGCGTCTGACACCTCCGCATCCGGACTCTGGCTTCTGGACCCAAGCTTTGTTCTTGACCACACATCCAGGCAGTGCCACTCCCAGTGTGACTCAGCACATAGCAGTGCGACTGTCTTCCCCATGCTGGCCTGCGGGAGTCTTTCTGATCATAAAATATTACAACTGGAAGGGATCGTACAGATTATCTGGCCCAGTGAATTTTAAAATTCTCATTTCCTTAGGGAAACTCTTTTATAGCACAAAATCTTATGTGGGATTCTGAATGCAGAACGGCTTGGATGAAGCAGGGGCTGCAGGGCTAGAGGCACACGGAGCTTTCCTCTTGCCCTGCTGCCTCCTCCCTTCCCAGCCCGCTGAGATCAGGGGCCCATTTCACAGATGAGCAAAGTGAGTCCCAGAAAATGAAATCTAACAGTCGGTGAGCAAACTTCTGAACCTTGATTCTATATTCCATAGCAAGTCACTTGCCAAGAATGAGACATGCTTTTTTTGTTTGTTCTCATGTGTTAAAATTCTGATATTCCTGGCATTAAGTGAATGAATAAGTGGGATTTTTCTTTACAAGTGGGGTTGCTCTTTCAATTAGTTTGTCAAACATTTGTCAAGCATGGGATCTTATCAGGTGCTTAAAAAATTCATGATCTGAATGCAGATAACAACAAAAATCAAATCCTGGTGCTAATGAAAATCGGAGCGCCTATAGTTAGCATCAAATCCCATTGCAAGTAACAGGCACCCCAAGGAATTGTGGCTTACCTGTGTTTCTCTTTCACATTCAGATCTGGAGACAGAGTTCAGGGCTAGTTTGGTGGCTCTGTTCCATCAAGTTCTCTGCCACTCCTTAGAGCAGTGGTTCTCAACCTTGGCTGCACATTAGAATCACCTGGGAATCTTTATAAAATCCTGATTTCTGGGCCTCATCCTCTGGAAATTCTGTTTCTTTGTTATGGGGTGGGGCCACAACATTAGTAACAAAGAAACAGAATTTCCGGAGGATGAGGCCCAGAAATCAGGATTTTATTTTATTTTTTTTATTTTTAAATATATTTTATTGATTTTTTACAGAGAGGAAGGGAGAGAGATAGAGAGTTAGAAACATTGATCAGCTGCCTCCTGCACATCTCCCACTGGGGATGTGCCCGCAACCCAGGTACATGCCCTTGACCGGAATCGAACCTGGGACCTTTCAGTCCTCAGGCTGACGCTCTATCCACTGAGCCAAACCGGTTTCGGCCAGAAATCAGGATTTTAAAAAGATTCCCAGGTGATTTTAATGTGCAGCCAAGGTTGAGAACCACTGCCTTAGAGTATGGCCCCCGACTTCTTGAACCACAGTGGTGGCTGGAATTCTAGTCATATCCATCCAACAGCAGGATGCAGAAAAGGACAAAGAAGAAAGGGGGCAAAGGGCCTAGGCCAGATACATCTTAATGGAATTTTCCAAACATTTTCAAAAATACATTCTATTTATATGCCATTGGCTGGAAATAGTCACATGTCATCCCTAACTATGTTCCAGGCAGCCAGGTGCCCAGCTGAAAATCAGGGGTTGAACTGTAATGACAGATGGGGCAGATGAATACTGGAGGGTGCTCTGCCCCAGAGTGGGTTTCTTATGTTTTTTCCCCTCTATTCTTTGATTTTCATAAAGAGTTGGAGGGAGCCTTCAGGTACCGAGTGTGTAGGGTGGGGGAAGGAAGGTGAACCCAACAGAGGGAGGGTCTGCTGGAGGCAGATGTGGGCCAAACGAAGTGTGAGAAGTTCAGGGAAGTCTGTGCTAAGTGCTCAACACACTTTGTGCCCCCATGTGTTCATATATCTCATACCCTCGGCAGGGTTGTGCAGGTAAAGTGTTCGTTAATTGAACAATAATAGTGTTGCTTAGTACAATAGAACATTATCTGACACTGGCTCCTGTTTTGGAGGTAGAGGAGTTTATGGCAAAAAATATTAAAGAAACAAAATAAGACAAAACAGGAAAATGTATGGGAACATTTAATAGTGAATAGTCAAGGCGTGCCAAAGACCAAAAATCTATCGCACAAAAACATGGCAAAGCTAATGTGAAAAAAAAAAAATAGCTAATGTGAGATGAGGGTGTATAAAACACCATTATTTCATTTGGGGACTAATGTTGGCAGCTGTGGACAGTGGGGCTGCTTTAAATAATGAATCAGAATTATCGAATCACATGATCAATAATGACAGGCCTTTTTAAATTTAAGATCAGGTTAAAAAGCGCATTTGGGTCTTATCTCTGTGTACAACGTATGAAGTATGGACAGTTTCCTATCACTGGCAGACATCCCTGCATCTGCGATAGGAATGCATTTAATAGACCAAACCAGTGCAGCTTTCTTTCGGGAAATTTCAATTTCATTGCAAGCAATTTACATAGAGAGTCGCAGCTTGAATTCATAGCTTATATCTTGGTTGCTTTGGAGATGGCTTCTCTGTTGGAAAGGCAATTACGACCCGCAGGAGAAGCCTGCCTACCATTAGTCTCCAGTTTTAAACACTGACAGGTGGAGATGGAAGTGGGGGTGGGAGTGCTTAATAAAGGGCTTTGTCTTTCTAGTCCACGGGAGGAAAGGGATTTAAGTGTCACGATTTCCTGGTTTCCAAAGATATTTTTTTTCCTGAACATTTCAAGCTTTTGGCCAAGATGAGAACATGAGTCTTTTATAATTAGTGAGTTTTGTTACCTTAAGAATATAGAGACAAATGTATGAAAGGACCAAAAGTCAATCCCTTGAAGGCATGGGGAGAAAAATCTAGTGAGACTATAACGTTTGCCTGGAGCTTCTGGATGTGCATAGCTTTGAAATCTGTACGGCGACTTTTGCTGTAATCTTTGTCCCTAGGGAGAGTGGACTTACTTTCCGGTTGCGGTTGCTGATGCTGAGGGCCATTGCACCACAAAGCAGTCTTTATGATGTGTTCCTGAGATAGCTTTTCCCCTTACCAGCTGATATGATGAAATGGTTGTGTTTGCAAATTAGATCATGCTTCAGCCAAACAAATGTGTATTTTATGAGTGACTTACTCTCTGCGAGGCCCTGACATAGCCCAGAGGCTTGTGCATTCAAATCAGAGGCCTGAGCCCAGACCGGCCAGCATTTCCATCTAATTGACTTTGGCATGGCGACCCCAGGTTCCTTCTTCTTTAATCACTTTGTATTAGAGGCTAAAAGGCTGTAATTATTTAAGGTAGCTGAAATTTGAGTGACCCAGATAATTATCTCAGCAAGATGGGCTTAAAGTTTATTGACACAAATGCCAGTTTCATAAAAGGCTTGGTACAAAAGGTAAGTCCGTGAGACAGCTGGTTGACTGAGGTGAATTGACAATAAATGGCACCAAAGCCACAGGGCTCACCAGGGACTTTGAAGTAGTTGCCATCATTTCCATAATACAGTTAGCAGAGGATTGTGGGAGGTAAGTTATCACACTTTGCATTGCCCAAATCGAGGCTAAGTGCTTAGAATTAGAGGGTTTCTTACCTCATCATTCCTCAGCGTGGACCCCGTAGCTCCATGGCTCAAACTCCACCCAGGCATATGCTTAGCCAAAGGCATGTGCCCTTGACCGGAATCGAACCTCTCCTCCCCCTCAGCCTCTCTCTCTCTCTCTCTCTCTCTTTCTCTCTCTCTCTAAAATCTAAAGTTCTGAATATTGACAAGAATTTTCCAAAAGTCTTCTCATACATTGAAATACATTGTTCTATATTTAAACATCAGTAGGCATTTCTTATATTACAGTTTGATGTTCTTTATAATTTCAAAGGATCAAAATCTACCACACATTCAAGTGGGCATGGCAAAATGCAGGTCTTTTTAAGGAGGAATTTCTGATAAATATCCATAGGTTATTCATTAAACATTTACTTAAAACCTACTATGTGCAATTCATTCTGGAGTAATTTAAAACATGTTCATAATAGATAAAGTTTGACATTAAAGTATTCCAGAGCAATCATTTAGCTCAATTGTTTGATCCAACAAATGACAAAACTATTTTTTTTAAAGTCAAGGCATTCATTGAAAATCACCTAGATTCTAAATTTCTTACATCTAAATCAGTAGTGTTGACACAGGAAAAGTCTGTTTTCAAAATATTTGTTGTTTCCTACTTCTTTCTCCTTTATGACATTTATGCCAGCAGGCCATCAAGCCACATGTTCAATTTAGAGGTAAAGAATCCTACACTCACCCGGATGATGTTTCACGTGTGAAGACAACAGAGAGGCATTGTCAGGCACTTAAGGATAGAGCGAACATCTTTGTTGAAACACTCCCTTGATACAAATTCATGAAGATATTACTACTCTGCTTTTCAAATTATATTTATCTATGCTTTTATTATTTGACTTCCCTTAGCATTTTAAAAAATGTAAATTGCACATGCTCCAGGTTCCTCATGCTTCATAGGAAGACACTCAATTCTCTGTTGAGACCTAGCTATACATTTCTGAGTGTCGGCCTCATCTACTGTTTCCCACTATCTGCAATCTACCCTGTGGACTGCGCTTCCAGATGTGAACCACCTTATGTGTTCAAGGCAGTCTAATCTCATATTTTTTATCATACATAATAAAATATAACCACATAATGCCCATAAATAATGAAGCACCAGCTCCTTGCCCAAAATGCTTGGGGGATAAAATTAATTTTCTGTCTGATACAAAAGGCTCTTTCTTAGACTTACTGCTGAAAATTTCTGTTCAAAAGCTAAATTATTTCCTGGGAAATGTATTCTTTTGTCGTTTGAAAGTTAAATTCTCTTAAAATAAAAGGTAAAGCCTGCTCCTGCTCCAAAAGCCTGCTCTTGCTCTCTCTCTCTCTCTCTCTCTCTCTCTCTCTTTCTCAATGGTGTACAACTTCAGGAATTATGATGTGTTCCAAGGATGGAAGTATTGGTTTTGGGTGAAGTTCCAAATTATTGTGATAGGGCAAAGTTCACTCTTACACCTTTTTTTTTCCTGGTAGATTCAGCTGAGACCAGTGTTTGAGGTTAACTCACATTTGCCTCTTGTTGATCACTGAGAGAGAAAGAATTCCAGAGGGCCCCTGTAGTTAAATTGTGAAATCCCTACATGAGGAGAGAGAAAAGGAGAATATGTCATTTTTTTCCCATGTCTCTAATATTCAGAAATATTCCCCTGAGAAAATTGGGGAGAAGAGACAGGGAATAGGGTTATGTGTGCCTAGCTGCTGATAAGCCTTCTCAAACTTTGAAAGAATAACAGGATAACTCCCTGTGGACTAAAAGGCATCTCTGGTCAGCCTCGGTCTTGAAGAAAGTCTTGGCTTAATAGTCCTTTTCCAGAGAGCAGGTTGCACCATGTGTATGTTTTCCATCCCATTCCTCTGACCTCATCCTCTTAGATTTCTTCTCTGCAAAGCCAATTTAACAGTTGTATCTCAGACTCAGGCTCAAAAACCTCTCGGATGAGTTGTCACATCTCTATACTACTCTCACCTCACCCTAGCATAACCACGTGTACATGTTTATTTACATTAAAAGATGGTGAGAACATCAGGAGAGAATATTGGGAGAGAGATGGGTATATTGACTACTTATTATCTCATCCTAATCTCTATTATTGCAGTTCTTCCAGAACACTAGTATTTTGCTGTGCTTTTCTCTGAAGTTTTCCCTGCCCCTTTACTTCACCATTGACTGCACCCACTCTACAGGGACTGTCATGTGTTAAAAGCACAGTGTAACTAATAGAAAGAAAGAGTGCAATGCCCCCTCCCCTGAGGTACTCCTTCTAGAATCTAGATGGAGTCTCTCACTGATGGTCAAAGACAAACAACAGGGTGGATGGATGGTAGAGGGTTCAGTGGGAATGGGTAGCAATTGGAGAAACAAAACCTTAAAAGAATGGTTCTTTCTCTTGTTCTTTTCCCTTTTTCTTTTTGGAATGACCCACCTGTTCAACTCCAGTGTGACTGGTTGAATTAGAAGGAACTGGGATGTTCTCTCACCTGTAAGAATGAGCTTCCCTTCTGAAATGCTAATCTGCTAAGACTTTATGAAACACGGATGGTGGGGTGGGAGGGAGAAGACTGCTTAGACCTGCCAGTAGGGAAGGGAAATCATGTGGAAATGGAGAGGAAGGTGACATTATGTCCTTCTTGTGAAAAAGTCAGCCCTTAGATTCTGCGAATATGGGGTTCTCTTAACAGAAATAGTATGGATGAACAGCTTGGAAAGAAAGGTTCTGAGTTGGATTATATATATGTTGATTTTATTAATCTTTTTGCTGGACATAAGTAGGTGGATTGTTGGTTCCCAGTAAACGTCTCGTTGAAAATACCCTTAATAACTCACCCCTTTCTCTGGGGAATCCTTTTTCTTTCCCCCACCTTCCCCTCACACCTACACATAAAGCAAAAATGCAGTCATGTGATTTGTCTGGAAGCAGCCATTCTCTTACTTGACCCTGTCTTCTTGACTTTTATAATGGAATAAGAAGAGCACTTGACTCATTCGGGACCTCTCATGGTCTCCACAGTGATTGGATCTGGGATTGACACATGACTCAGACTGAGCCTATGAAGTACCTTCCCTTGGATTTTTCAAATTTGAGCTATAGGTTAATGCCATTTTCTTTCTGCTCAATAAGCTGTGTAAATGTGTACTGAGATCTGCAGGCAACAAAGTTTCTGTCCTCATGGAGAAACTAAACCAAAATAATGAAGTGAAAACCCAGATAGAAAATAGCGAGAGCATTGATGGTGTTTGATTTCCTGGTTCCATCTACTCTAGGGACAACCCTACCTTTGCCTTTTCCCTGTCTGATTACATGAACCTATAAATTCCTCTTTGGACTAAACAAGTTTAAGTATATTCCTATTACCAGAAATCAAAGAGTCCTAAAATTAAAGTGACATGATCACAACTATCAGACTGTTTATCTATGAATCTTAGCCCCAGCAGCACCCCAATTATCAATTGTTATAAAAGTTATTTTCCCTAATATCATACCTCTAGAAAAGAATGGCTTTGTAATAATTGAAAATGGTTGACTAATAATTGCTATATGACAATGGTATAATTCACTAGTTTGCAAATAACTGGGTGATAATATTTGTTCCAAATTTTTCAGGCATAAAATGTATACATTAGTTTTGTAAGATATGTGCAATGAAGATCTAACATTTCATTTTTTTTTTAAAAGGAGCTGCCTCGCCGAAACTGGTTTGGCTCAGTGGATAGAGCGTCGGCCTGCGGACTGAAAGGTCCCAGGTTCGATTCTGGTCAAGGGCATGTACCTGGGTTTCGGGCACATCCCCAGTGGGAGATGGGCAGGAGGCAGTTGATCAATGTTTCTCTCTCATCGATGTTTCTGGCTCTCTGTCTCTCTCCCTTCCTCTCTGTGCAATGAAGATCTAACATTTTGTTTTTTTAAAAGGAGCTGCCTCTTATCAAGAGCTTACCATTACATTTGTCCTTAACCCCTATTATGTACAGTTGTGACATGAGCTCTGGTTTGCCTGCGTATGTAGAGAAATTGGGAACTAGCAATATTGTATTTCTAACAGTGACCTTGACATATTCTTAGTTATTAGCAGCAAATTTTAAATACATGCATATATCCTTCCAAGTCATTCCTATCCAATCCTAAAAAATGCTCCAATCAAAACGCATAGGGTAGTTGAATGGATACAAAAACATGACCCAACCTGTGGGTCGCAACCCCTTTGGCGGTCGAACGACCCTTTCACAGGGGTCGCCTAAGACCATCCTGCACATCAGATATTTACATTACGATTCATAACAGTAGCAACTTTACAGTTATGAAGTAGCAACGAAAATAATTTTATGGTTGGGTCACAACATGAGGAACTGTATTTAAAGGGTCAGAAGGTTGAGAACCACTGACCTAACTCTTCACTCCATGAAACATGTTTTAGCCAAACTAGAACACTTGCTTTTCCAAACATATCCTGCAATTTCTTCCTGCCATGTAGGTGTCAGTGATGTTGACTCCTCCCAGCATGCTCTTTTTAAAAAAAATTATGTTTATTGTTGATATTATTACAGATGTCCCTCCCTCTTTTTTCCCATTGATTCCCTTCTCTCCGCACTTACCCTTTCCAGATCTTCTCCACACTATTGTGTCCATTGGCTATGCATATATGCATATAAGTTCCCTGGTTAATCTTCTCCCCCACCTCCCCTCTGACATTCAGAGCATGCTCTTGCCAGACTCTCTCCAGTGCAGTCCTCCTCAGCCTTCAAGGCCCAATTCAAACGCTGTCCTAAAGCCTCTCCTGATTCTCAGCCAGAGGACACCTCCCCTTCCTCTGCACTCTGATCCCTAGCAAGGGAGGCTGGAAGTGAAAGTGTAAGAGGCAGTCAGCTGAAGGGGAGGATTTCTTTCTCAAGTCGAGGTTTCTGTACTTCTCCCATTATTTTCCATTCATGGGTAAGTATGATCTTATTTATGACTCACTAACTATGGGTTATTAAACTCCCATTTTCATCTGATCAATATTCATTATCAAAATTCTACCTCAACCATTTTTGCAGTTTAGTTACAGTCAGTGGCAACTGGTTAAAAAAAGAAAAGGCAACTCTAGGCTGAAACAATGTTTATTTGCTCAAAATATCTGGCAGCCCGGCTGGTGTGGCTCAATGGTGGTTGAGCATCAACCTATGAACCAAGATATCAAGGTTCAATTCCCGGTCAGGGCACATGCCCAGGTTGTGGGTTTGATCCCCAGTAGGGGCATGCAGGAGGCAGCCAATCAATGATTCTCTCTCATCATTGATGTTTCTCTCTCTCCTTCTTCCTTCCTCTCTGAAATCAATAAAAACATATTTTTAAAAAAGGAAAAGGAAATGTCTGGCTGCCTCCTGCACACCCCCAAATGGGCCTATGTAAAAGGAAAGCAATTATTTATTTATTTATTTATTTTTAATTTTTATTTTTTTATATTTTTACTGATTTCAGAGAGGAAGGAAGGAAGAGGGAGAGAGAGATAGAAACATCCATGATGAGAGAGAATCAATTTTTTTTTCTGATTTAACACATTTTTTTATTTCACTTTTTTCATTTCTTTATAAAACAGCCATCTCCTCACTAGCAGCTCTCTCCCCTAGAGTGGGGAAGGGGGTTGGAGATGGTTGGACACCTCCAAAAAAAGGGGGAGGGGGAGAAGGGCCCAGGGTTACCTCCTGAGGGATCGAACCGGTGACCTCTTGGTTCCTAGGTTGACGCTCAACCACTGAGCCACACCCGGCTGGGCAGGAAAGCAATTTTAACAATACTTTGCTGTGAGAGTTTTTATCCCTTCTTAACCCTTCCCTTGCACAAAAGAACCTTGCAATTAAGGCAGCAGTATACCTCCCTCCCCACAGAGCTAAACTGCTCTAGGCTCTACCCAAAGTGCCATCTATCAGAGGCAGGAAAGCATGGTAGAAGGGAATGCGCACTTTGGCATTAATAGAATAAGATTTCCCAGCTCTGCCATTTACTAGCTGCATGACCCTTGGACAAGGTACTGAACCTCTCTACGCCTCTGCTCATCACAGTGTCTGGCACATGTTAAGTGTGCAAAGAATAGGGGGCATTATCATTGTTATTTACACATTTAACCCAGAGCTGTGATCGATCCAGATGAATTTTCACAAACTGGTTACAGTCCAGCCAAATTGGAAAATTTTTATCTCTGCCCCTATCTGTTCCCTCAAAGAGGTAGTCAATCCCAGGATATTAGCTTCCCTCATTCTTAGCTACCTAGCCATATTTTTCAACATATGGAAGTCACAAATTCCTATTTGTTTTTAGCAAGTACCTATTACTAGTACATGTGCCTAGTGCTTTAGGAGAAAAAAAGCACCTAAGACTAGTGAGTTTAGTAGTGGATCCTTCCCCAAGCTCTCAGATGAGACCTCAGCTCTGATTGATACATTATTACAGTCTCATGAGAGATCTTGAAGCAGAGTCCCACCTGAATTCCTGACCCACAGAAACTGTGTTGTTTAAGCTACTAAGTTTGTGGTAATATTACAAATAGAGGCACCTGTCTATAGCAATTTATTAATCTAGATGGGGAAACATGGCATGCCTACTATATGCTAACCCACAGCAGGAGGTAGCATTTGACAAGTGGTAAAAAAAAAAAAAGGCTTAATTCCCAAAGTGATCTAGGTTATCTACATATGAAAGTCTTACTATCTAATGATTACTAATGAACCCTAAAATACAGTATCGAGGGTTTAATTGTGTGGATTTAAATTCAAATGATGATTGTTAAATATTTTTTAAACTTGATAGCAAGTAGGTACTGTGCTACCTTTAGTCATCCATTAAACATACAACATAAATAGATGCATAAGGTAAGATTTAAAAATCTATACTGGTGTAGCCCTAGTTGGTTTGGCTCAGTGGATAGAGTGTCAGCCTGCGGACTGGGAGAGGAGAGGATGAGGAAGAGGGAGAGGATGAGGGAGAGGATGAGGATGATATGTGTGATAATGGAATAGATCAATAGAACCAAATAGAGAGTCTAAATGTACATACACATATCTTCACAAATTATATATATTATATATTATATATATTATATATTATATATATTTGATTTTTAACAGGACTGCAAAGGCAATACAGTACAGTTTTTTTAACAAATGATGCCAGAAAAATTGTATACCCACTGTAAAACAAAAAGAATCTTGACCCATAACTTTACCATATAAAAAAATTAACTCGAAAAACTATACAGCAAACTCAGACCTAACATTATAAAAACCCCAGATGAGAAGATAGACAAATGTACTTGGGTTAGGCAACAATTTCTTATAGGTGATAAAAAAAGCACAAACCAAAAAGAGAAAAAGTTAATAAAACAAACTTAATCACATGGAACCTGCATTGTTCTTGTTAAGGTTTCAGACAATGTTAATAAAAGACGCAACGTAAGTCACAGGGCCCTTCAGTCTCAGGCCAAGGTCAGCAGTCTGCAGGAGTAAGCAAGGTTCCTGGAGGACCTCACCTTGCAGGAGGGCCAGCCACAGCAAAGCCCACCTGGCTTTGACAGGTATGTCCTCTGACTGCTAAGTGCTGTTCTCTTATTTATTTTAGATATTCTTGTCCCATGGTTTAGCTATATTTCTTTCACACTCTGTTTAAAAATCTCACTTACATCCAAAACCCTCATAAGGATGTTTAAACCTGCTTCACCGATCCAGGAAATGGTGCCTGCTAAGAACTAAAAATAAACCAGAAAGGCTCCAGTGAGGTTGCAGGGGCAGAATCCAAGGAGTTCCAGGGCTTTCTAAATTTGGCCAAGGCTTTCCTGGTTTTCTATTTCAAGTTTATTCACTTGAGGATATTCAAAATCTGAAGATCATTCCTTCTTTTTTCTGGTGTTAAAAACAGAAGAACCTTGTCTTTACTCTGCAGAAGATTACAATGTATATTTTGGTCCTTTTGGGATGTGGTGATGGTTATGCAATGAAGTGGTTAGGAGCATGGCCATCAGTCAGACAGCCTGGGTTCCAGCCCCAGCTCTGTCATTGTTTGTGACCTTGCACGATGACTCTTCCTCTCTCAGCCTCAGTCTCCTTGTCTGCAACATCAGGGTTGATGTGAGGATTAAATAAGATAAGGAGTGCATTTAAGTGTTCAGTAAATGGTAGCTCTTAACCTTACTCTTATCATAGCAAATATAACCATCTTTTGACTTTCCGTAATGGTCTTGGAAATGAAGCATTAGTATTGCATTTTGGGAGGGTTGGGGGAATATATAAAAAAAATATCCTGTGTTATAGATTGCTAACTATTGACTAATCTGTCTCCTCACATTCCTGGGCATATAATTAAGACTATATTTCCCAGTATCCCTTGTAGTAGGGTAATGCCTTGTGACTAAGTTCTAGCCAATTTAATGTGAACAGAATTCATAGGCCTGGCCCATAGAAATCTCCCATAAACATTCCTCCATGCTGTTTCCCTTGGGATGGAGATGATTATAGTGACCTTGGAAACTATATGATAAAGGTGGCAGAGCCCCGTTAGCCTGAGTTCTTGAGTGACACTTGGGTGATGGAGGCAAGCCAACCTCCAACTGAGAAGGAGCAACTACCTTGAACTGAGGTAAATAAACTTCCATGGTGTTTGAACCATTCTGTATTATTTGTGACAGCAGCTAGTTCTGAATACCTAGTGCCATCTTAACTAATACCCTTTTCTTGCTTCCCATTTCCTATTTAAAATTCTTGAATGAAATAAAAGTGTTATGATAGAAAGGTTCTTGAGGGACCAATTAACCAAAATCAATATCTGGGAGCTCCTATTGGTTTTATGGAGCACTTCGCTTTTTATTTTCGAAGACCCAGGAATCTTGAGAATTAGACCTCCTTAAAATAGAATTTTGAGGGTGGGTGTGGGAAGGCTTAGATTGCCTGGATTTTACTATTCTTGACATTAGAGCCTTAACAGTAACAAGTAGGAGTCATTTCACCATGTATCTCCATTTGAACATACTCAAAGCATTCATGAAAATGAAGAAAGGCATTTGTAAATGACTGAAATCATTCATGGAAATTAGATACAATTTGGCACACACAGTTAGCTGCAAGAACTTTAAAGGACATACAGTGGATGTTCACATAAATCTCCAGTTCCTGCACTCCACAGAACCTCAGTCACCTTAACGAACGAGACTGAGGAGAGAGTCTGCTCCAGCAGCAATCCAACCTGCATCCTCCTCTGGGGTCCCCTGTTGCTATTGTCCCCAGGCCCCTCTGTGTCAGAACCTCCCTCTCCCTCCCTCCCTCCATCTGCCGTCTCTTCTTTCCTTCCTTTCTCCATGTACTTGCTTTAAGTACTGAATCTTACTAATTAGTGTTTAGAGACAGCTCTGCTTTTCGCCAGTGTGCCTGGTTGCTTCCTTTACCTGCTAATAAAAGTGGCTGACTGACAGCACCTTCCTTAACTATGTGTCATCTCAGTAGCCATCCCTCCAGCGACAGAGGCTGAAAAAGGTACAGTCCTGGCCTTGTTTATCACATAGAAGGGCTTGACAGTGTTACATTTTTGGATCCCTTTCTAATGGCTTATGATCTAAGGAGTCATTATGTAAATACAAGATGTGACCACCAATTCAAAGCCTTTATTGGGTCCCCTGAAGGTAGGAAGGCCTCCCCATAAGGGATCTGAGAAAAATTCTGGCAATCTGTCAGGAGGGGTTATTGGAATTGGGGGCAGTGACTCATCAAGTCAAATTAGGAGCTATGTAGCTCATAAATAGATGTGTAGATGGATAAATAAAGCCATAAGTGTCAATGGGTCAGCATTGTTAGTTAAAAAACAAACAAACAAACAAACACCATAATCAAAGAAATAATTTCCCAGCATAGCCCACACTGTAGTTACAAAGATTAAAATATTACTCAAAAGAAAGGAATCTGTACGAAGGACAATTCCAAAATTCCATAGCCTTAAAATTCCAAAAGCATTTTCTCATGATATGCTGCAAAACAAAGAAGTTTCTAATTTTCAGATCTTTTTTGGGAAAATGCATTTTGAAATTATGACCATATCAATAATAACTGTAAACAGGTAATACATAATTTATTGAAGTCAAGCCTAAATTAGAACTCAACTTACAGCAGATTCAGTCTTTCTTGTCCTGGAACTTTTGGCTTTTTTCAGTTTTGATTTACATTAAATTGGGTGGGAAGTTTTCCTCAAGAACTCTCCATGGACTGAAAAAAAGGTTAGTGTGGGCATACATCCTCCTTAGATTAGAAAGGAATGTAGGTTGAACAACTAATATGCAGTAAGTGCTTTATAGATAGACTAGAGGTGCGGTGCACAAAATTCATGCACTCAGGGGGGGATCCTTCAGCCTGGCCTGTGCCCTCTCGCAGTCTGGGAGCCCTTGGGGGATGTCCGACTGATGGCTTAGGCCTGTTCCCGCCACCGCCGCTGCACGCACCAGCCATGAGCCTGGCTTCTGGCTGAGCAGTGCTCCCCCTGTGGGAGCACACTGACCACCAGGGGGCAGCTCTTGCGTTGAGTGTCTGTCCCCTGGTGGTCAGTGCGCATCATAGCGACCGGTCATTCCGCCATTTGGTCAATTTGCATATTAGCCTTTTATTATATAGGATTGCTTACTCATTGTTTGTTTTCTTTTTCAAAAATCAAGGTTAGTATTCTTATCCCCACTTTGCATATATACTTAAGCAACTTGGAGGAGGTCACTGGCTATTAAATGTAAGACACAGCACTCCAATGCAGAGCTACCAGGCTCAAAGACTCCTGTGTTCCACTGTTCAATACCCAATATTTATCACAGTGTGTGCATGTTGAGTTCTTGTTTTACCTAATGGGGATGATTTAAGAAGACAATGCAAGAATGACTATTCTAATATCAGCATGAAATTCTAGTTCTATAATTGAGTCCTAAAACTTTCTCCCTTAATACTAAAGTTAGGGTCTTGTTTCTTCCAATGTTCAACTTCTTTCTGATCCACGCTGAAAGAACCTTTGAAATTAGGAGGGTTCAACTCATTGTGATGTAGTAGTACAAAGAAATGTGTGGGCTTTGGTTTTCCAGTTGATCCCAGTTATCAAAGCTCACTCAGTTCTCCTTTCTCTGGCCTCTAGTGAAGTGATTGTCAAACTTTGGTATACATAAGAAATATCTGATGAAATTGTCCAAAAATGAATGCCTTTGGATGAGGCCAAAAATCTGCATTTTCCACAAACATTCAGGTGATCAGGAAAACTTGAGTTTGTAAGTGCCTTAATTTTCCTTATTGCCCTTATTTTCCTTTTTTTTGTTTGCTTGTTCTTGATTTTAAGTCTCACAACCAGTTTTAGCTGGGGTTTCTTTTATAAGCCATGCTCTCTGGTTCTCTGCACCTCTAGACCTGCACCACCAGGGTATAGTCTGGGCTGACGTAGGATCAGGACTAAAGCCAGAAAAACAGAAGTAAGATCTCAGAGCCAGAGTCTCTGAGAGGGAAGATGCCTCAGGAGGGATGGAAGAGGCTGCTAAATAAAATGTTAGTGATATAATACTATTCTGTTGAAAAAATAAGTGGACATATAGTCAAATGCACACACAAAGACCCAAACCTGAAGGAATCATGCCAGAAGAGTGAGGTCACAGAACAAGCTGAGGCTCATGGAAAATGCTCAGGGCAAAAACAAGGGCTTTCAAGAAGCCACACAGGGATCAAAAACAATGAAGAAATAAAGGCCAGGAGCAGGTGATGTAACATGGAGAGATGATAGGGCAAGCATCACTGCTCATTTCCTGTTTTTCTCCCCTAGTCCATCAGGGAGAAGTTTCTCCGAACTGAAAATTCACAGCATAAACATGGCTTAGAGAAAATAGCATCCAAAGATAGCGGGGATGAGAAATAAGACTGAATTGGCACAAAGTGAGTGTAACTTCTAAGACCAGATGAGTTATATCACAGAGCACCAGAAATTGTCATTGGTGTTGTAAACCTGTTATTGGTTAGCCTGTGGAGAAAGAGGTGTCAAATAACTGGAAGCAAGCAAATGCCTGTTTTTAAGTTTTTAAAAGTTTCTAGAAACCACAGATGTTAACCCCCTGCAAAATCCTAGAAGAGATGCACAAATAGACAAGTTGGCCGAACTTAAAAAAAGAGGGTGGTGATGACCAGAGGCCAGCACAGACCCTCCAGAAAAACACTGTGTCAAAGTCTCTGCTTTGTCTTTTGTGTTTATAATGTTGCTCTGTAGATATATTGAGGGAAACTATAGACCAGTGGTTCCCAACCTTTTTTTGGTCATCCCCCACCTAAGCATCTCTAAAATCCTGATACCCCCTTGACATATAACTCTTATTATTCAACAAGTGGACTCCTATTCACGTGGAGGAAGCCTTAAAGGCCATTAACTTGGTTGAAACAAGCTTCCAAAGAACATGGCATCCATGAACGAAAAAAATAAAAAAATGAAAGGACATTGAAGTTCTGAGGAAGAAATCACTAAGAAACTGTTAAAAAAAATAATAATATGAAGTGATATGGAAAAATAGCAAATAAAGTTTCAAAACATAATAGGGAACTGAAATGCATAAATATGTCACAATATATATTTATACTAGAGGCCCAGTGCCCAAAATTCGTGCACTCGGGGGGGGGGGGGTCCCTTCAGCCTGGCCTGTGCCTGTGGGGAGTTCTGGTGCTCTAAGCCAGCAGTTGGACATCCTTAGCGCTGCTGCGAAGGTGGGAGAGGCTTACGCCACCACCGCTGCACTCGCCAGCCATGAGCCTTGGCTTCTAGCTGAGGGGCATTCCCCCTGTGGGAGCACACTGACCACCAGGGGGCAGCTTCTGCATCGAGTGTCTGCCCCTGGTGGTCAGTGCATGTCATAGCGACCGGTCATTCTGCCGTTTGGCCGATTTGCATATTAGCCTTTTATTATATAGGATACTGTATATGAGGCTCCTAGAACCATAAGAAATGCAAAAAGTTCACTGTTAATAACTCATTCTCAAATTGCCCCCCCCCTTAAAAATCAAGTTGCCCCACATTGGGGCATATAGACAAAGAGGTCTGCAGCACCAGGTTCTGCATCCTGAGCATCTGCCTAGTAAGCCATTTAAGAAAAAAGGGCCCCACCCTTTGAAAGAGGCCTGTTTAGAAATCTGATCATTTAGATCAGCCTCTGGACTCAACTGGGTGGCTCCTCTTGTCTTCCATCCCTCTTTTCCACCATCCAGACTCACATCATTTCTTGTGTATCCCATATAACAAGTTGCCATGGTGACAAGGCTCCATCTGGCTTCAGATCCAGGGACTGAGGCCTGCCCCATTTCCTTGGTTTGTACTGGGTGTTCAGGTCTGTGTCTCTCTATCTGCAGTTCCCTGTTCTGACTCTGCCTTCTTAAACAGAACTGCTACTCCCTATCCAGTCCCCATCCTGAGGTCTCAGCCACCTTTCTCAGCTCAGTTCTCACCATCGTAATTCTCTGGACCCCACTCCATGCTCCAACATAACAGCTCTCAGCACTGTTCCTCAGGTTATCCCATATCAAACATTTAAACCATGGCTCACAGGTACTATGGTTAGATAAAGTCAGAGCTGAGCAGACAACTATGCCCAAGATTACTCTTTTATGTATGGGCAGATCTCTCCAGTAGACAATTCAAAAACCACTATCATCTTTGTCAATATATTTATTAACACCTTGGATGAAGACACAGAAAGATGGATTTTTCAAATATACTGGTTATGTAGACCTTGGATGAGAACAAATATGTTGGAAGGTAAAACTGAGATTCAAAAACATAGAGAGGTTAGTAGGTAACACTGAGTAGAGACAAATGTTAATCAACTGCACAATACCCGGCACTGATGACCATTGCCACATTAATGGGAGTTAACATGAAAGTCACCTTAAAGCTTTTGTCGACTACAAGGTTATTGTAGATCATTAATGTGACATGGCTACCAGGAGGCTAATGTTATCATCAGCTGTGTTAGTAAAAATACAGACTCAGTATTAAGAGAAGTAGTAATCCCACTGGTTAAGGACATGGAGAGAAATCCCAAATGTCCCAAACACGACCCAAACCTGAAATAATTGTGTGAGGACAGTGATGTCATAGAATGAGCTGAGGCTTGCAAAAATATACTACGTCTAGGGTATTTATTATAGAGGCTGCTGGCATCAATTGCAATAGAGGAATGGTAAAGCATGAATAATGTGTGGATTCAATTCTGAATATATGTCTTTTGATGGGGACACTGGCAAGGAAACACATCCAGGCTAGTGCTGTGTTTGTAAATCGTATCGCAGGATTGATATTCTGAGGAACTGCAGTGTTTAACCTCTGGGAGAGAAGAGTGGGGAGGCATGGTAATGCAGCAGATGTTTGATGGGCTCTCATGCAGAAGGAGAATAGTCTCATGTTCACAAGGGCAGACGTGGGGCCCAAGGGGAAACGCCCAGGCTCTAAACACAACACCATTGACCTATGGTCATGTCCCAGGACGACTCCAGAAGCAGAGGGCAGAGGCCTCCCCACTCCCATCAGTGCTCTGTGCTTGGAAGGAAGAGGTCCTGAGCTATCCTGCGAATTGCTCCAGGTGTGTCCCCCGTGGTGGTCTGCGTTCACAGCAGGAGTGCTCTGTGACCAGAGCGGGAGGGGGTCGGGTAAGGAGTGTGTATAAAGGAGTCGGGTCCCTACACAGGCTCAAGTACCTATTGATGGCCATGCCTACCTCGCACAGTCCATTTTTAGCTTGCACCCTTGGTGTGGGGCTGCCTGGTGTTGGGGAACTGTAACTGGCTCTCCACAGGGAAGGCCTGCTGGGAAGCAATGTGCTCAAGAATGCAAACAATTTCCTGGCAACAGCATTGCCCCTGCTCTGCCAATGTCTGATAAGAAAGAGATGAAGGGGTGAGGGTGGAGGTGGGGGGATAGGAGACAGACACAGAAGAAGGAGGGAGGGAAAGAGGAAGGGAGGAGGGAGGGGAAAAGGGCTGTCTTCTGTGTTTTGGTCTGACATTCTCATGTGCTAGCATCCCAGAGCCACCAATTTCTGAATTGATGAGAGTCTAAGGCAGGGGTCCTCAAACTACGGCCTGCAGGGTTCAACTGAAAACAAAAGCAATGAGAAATTTGGATTGTACTTCAAATAAGATATGTGCAGTGTGCATAGGAATTTGTTCATAGTTTTTTTTAAACTATAGTCCGGCCCTCCAACGGTCTGAGGGACAGTGAACTGGCCCCCTGTTTAAAAAGTTTGAGGACCCCTGGTCTAAGGCAAAGGACTAGCCCAATAAAATAAAAAAGGCTGGTTTTTATACCATCAGATCTCTCCTTGATCCTCCCATCTGGTGATGTTACCAGTAAGGACAGGGACTTCTGAGCAAGGAAATGCTGACCACAGGAACCTCTGTAAAGATGTATAATTGGGCCAAAGTAGTATTACCTTAGTGCATGGGTTCTCAATGCAGGGAAGGAGCAGGGGTGGAGCGATATTGCTCCCCAGGGGACGTTTGGCAATATCTGGGGACATTTTTAGTTGTCACAGCTCGAGGAAAGGATGTGGCTGGCGTCTAACGGGAAGAGGCCAGGGTTGCTGAGAACTGTCCAGTCCCACATATCTACGGTGCTGACACAGAGAAACCAGGCTTTAGGAGGATTTAACACTGAAGCCCTTGTTGCCCAGTGCCCTGAGCCACCCAGTGGAGTTGCTGGAGCCGAAAGGGCCTTAGGAATCACATCCTTCACCTCTTACAGGTGAGGAGTTTGAGGCTCAGCGAGTGAAGGGGCTTTTCCAGGGACTCTGGCCTGGGGTTGATATGATTAAGAACCTTGGAGTAAGACAAAGCTAGTTTTAAATTCCAGTTCAGTTCTTTCTTTTAAAAAATATATTTTATTGATTTTTTACAGAGAGAAAGGGAAAGAGATAGAGAGTTAGAAACATGGATCAGCTGCCTCCTGCACACTCCCCACTGGAGATGTGCCCGCAACCAAGGTACATGCCCTTGACCGGAATCGAACCTGGGACCCTTGAGTCCACAGGCCAACGCTCTATTCACTGAGCCAAACCAGTTAGGGCCCAGTTCAGTTCTTTAACATCTGGGCAACTTGGACAAGTTACTTTACCTCTTGGCACCTTGAATCTCTCACTTGTTAAATGGTCATTATTATCACTCCTTTGTAGCATAATTTAAGGAATATGTGAGATAATGCATGTAAAATGCTTAACATAGGACCTGTCATAAAATAAGTGGCACCTCTGATTAGGAGTAGCAGAGCTCGACTAAAATCTTGGCTCCTATTCCTAAGTCCTGTCCTCTTCCCATTGTATCACATTAATGTATCTTAAACTACATCTGTACATCAGTTCTGAGAGGGATGTAGTGTGTGGTGGTGAGCTTGACACTTGGTCCAAGTGGATCTGGATTCAAATCTAGCTCTGCCAGTTTCAAGCTGATAAATTACTGAATTTCTCTCTAAGCCTCAGTCTTCTCATCTGTAAAATGGAATAATGCTAATACATGCTTTACTGGTTTATTGTGAAATTTAAAATAAGAACGCATTCACCAAGACAAGCGAGCCCTTTTTGTGTTTGACCAGAAGCATGGAATAATAATGATGAGCTCTCTGTTCCCTTCCCCAGGGAACTCCACCAATGGACTGGGGAATGACCCCAGTTCTCTTGGGGTCCCAGGTTAGGGGAATGGCAAACAGTTACTTGCTGGTTTCTGGAAATTTGACAGTATGTTAGAAACACAGCTCCTCCTGCATCAGGTGGCAGGGAAACATTTACAGTCCAGAAGGCGCTCTGCCTCCTCCATCTGCATGTCTCCCCTTCCTTGGCAGACCAGCAGGAGAGCTCTGGGTTCCACTCTAGGATGAGTTAAAAGAAATCAGTGGGAAGTGGACTTAATACCCCCTAATATCCCATGGCATTGGAGCCCCACTTTTGGAAATGGCCTGGGACAGTGGTTGGCAAACTCATTAGTCAACAGAGCCAAATATCAACAGTACGACGATTGAAGTTTCTTTTGAGAGTCACATTTTTTAAACTTAAACTATATAGGTAGGTACACTGTTATTAACTTAGTTAGGGTACTCCTAAGGCTTAAGAAGAGCCACACTCAAGGGGCCAAAGAGCCGCATGTGGCTCGTGAGCCGCAGTTTGCCGACCACGGGCCTGGGAGAAAATGATAAGAGTGTAGCTGAAAGATGCCTTTAACCTTCAACAGAAAGCAGCTGTGGGCTTCTCGGTGCCTTTGCAGGGCTGGTTAGGAAGAGGACTCAGGCTAAAACCTGTATGTCTGCAAAGTGATACTTCAGCATTGTCGATATTTGGGGCTGGACGGTTCTTTGTTATGGGCTGTCCTGTGTATTATCACCAAGATGTGCTTAATGTGGAAGCTGTTTTCCTGCCCTCACCTCCATAGCTCTTCCTGTGCAAAAAGCTGGTGTGTTTCCTAATGATAGGATTTCTAGCATGTTACTAGCCATCACACAGGTAAGTTATAAAAGTTAAGAATCTGGCCCACACGAGATGAGACATCCATTGAGGCTGTTTACTGAAAGTGGTGCTGCTAAATGATTTGTGAGCTGCATGGGGCAGAGTGGTGGGGAGAAGTGGCCTCTCCATTTTGTCATCGGGGAGAAGGGTGAGGCCGAGGGAGGCCATTGGTGGGAGATTGACTCATGAATCACGTCAACACCGTGGGCTTGTTGGCAGAGAAGGCACTCTGAGTGCCTCCTTCATCCCACCAGCCAGCTGCCACTCACTGCCCCCTGGTCAGACTGAACTTGAGCTGTAAAATGGTTTGCTGATGCTCAGCTAAACCCCCTTCTTGGCTGGAGCGTCCTTCCCCGGGGGCCACAGGAGACTGGCTTTTCCCAGGGAGCGAGGCTGGACTCCAGAATGGCTGAAGGCTCTTGTCTGGCTCCCCCAGGGGTGCTGTAGCAGGGCCAAGCTGCCTTCACCACACGGCTGGGGATGGCAGTGACTCGGGGGTAGCAAGCTGGAAGGGAAGAAGCTGGTGTCATCAGAATAGAGGAGCCTAGGAGAAAATTCTTGTCTGGGAGGCCTCAGCTAGGTTGCTTAGCAACAGTGCCCTGCTCCTCTCTCCTTAGGCCTTTGAGGCCGCTGGGGCCTCTTGTCAGCTCCTACCTACTCATTTTCCCCTTTAAAACTGCCCTTCGTATGCTTTTTAACCCAATTTCACCTGGTTAGAAATGCTCCAGGGAATGTGGAATATGGGTCAAGGCAGCCAGGGTACATTTTGCTCTGGGCCATGGAATGTCTGAGAGAGTTCTGCTCTGGGTTCAAATCCCAGAGCCAACACTCATTAGATATGTCATCTTGGGCAAGTTTCCTAACCTCTCGATGGTTTAGTTTCTCCATCTATAAACCGGGAGGAATAATAGTGCCTACTTTAGTTGAGGCAATGTGAGGATTTAGTGTAGATGGCTAGATCGATAGGTGATAGAAGGTAGGTGATAGGTAATAGACAGAAGATAGAAGGTTAGAGAGAAGGTAGAGAGAAGGAAGAAAGACAGATACATTGAAGATAGATAGGTATAAAGAAAGATAGGTAGTCAGATAGAAGGATGGGTAGATATATGATAGTTAGACAGATAGACAGACGGAACTAGAATAGTGCCTGGCACAACAGAAGTATATGTATGTGCCAGTTATTACCAGACTTGGAGGACAGCCAGACACAAAGCTTGCTCCCAGGTAGGGCAGAGGAGCTGGGTAAGGAGCCTCAGAGCTGCAGTTTCACAACTGTGTGTGGTGTGGGGAGAGTTTTCCAGGCCTGGTTATAACTGTGCTATGCTGTGGGGTCCTGAGCAAATAGTAACTTTCTCTGCCTTAGTTTCCCCATCTGCAAGATCAGAGAATGGGACCGAAATGGCCTAAATTTTCTCACACCCTTCCTGCCTTATGACATTGGGATATGGTTGAGCTTTGAGCCACTTCTGTCCCCATAGCTAAGGGGGGGATTAGAAAATGTGACAGTGGGAGGGCCTGTGATTGATCCCCAGAGGGAAGGTTTGGGTGAGTCATAGGATACAACCACTCAACATTGCCTCTAGGGGGAGTGTCTGGGCCGGGCCCTTCTCATGGCTCTTCTATACCTCTTTATATTTATTTCTGGTAGTTGCTCTAGGGATTATAATGTACATACCTACATTTTTACTTTATATTTAAATGTAATATTTGAAAACTTCAAATAGAATGTAGAAACCTTATACTCACATATGTTCATTTCCCCTTTTACTTTGAGTTTATATATATATATATATATATATATATATATATATATATATATATCATATATATTACATCTATTATATACATTAGAGCCCCCTACCCTCCAACAATGTTATAATTTTGACTTTCAATAGTCATACATATTTTTAAACTTAAGAGGAGAAAAGTAGTTTTATTATATTTACCTGGGTGTTTATCATTTCTGTTGCTCTTCCTTCATTTCTGAAGTTCTAATTTTCCCTCTGGGATCATGTTCCTTGTATCTGAAAAACTTCCGTTAACACTTATTTTAGAGCAGGTCTATTGGCAATGAAATCTCTTGGTTTTCCTTCATCTGAGAGTGTCTTTATTTCACCTTCATTCCTGAGGGATATTTTCATGGGATATAGAATTCCAAGTTGACAGTTCTTTTCTTTCTGGCCTCCATGGTTGCTCCTTGCCCAAGATGACATATCTAATGGGTGCTGGCTCTGGAATTTGAACCCAGAGCAGAACTCTCTCAGACATTCCCTGGCTGCCTTGACCCATGTTCCACACTCCCAGGAGCATTTCTAACCAGGTGAAATCGTTAGCCAATCAAACTGTTATTCTCTTACTTAAAATGTGTCATTTTTCTCTGTCTGCTTTCAAGATTTCTTCATTGCCTTTGTTTTCAGTTTAATCATGATGGGTTTCATTTGTATTTATTCTGTTTGGTGTTCCCTGAACTTCTTGAATCCATAAATTTGTCTTTCATTGAATTTGGAAAATTTTCTGTAATTATTCCTTCAAAAATTTTTTTTTCTATACCAACATCTTTCTCCTCTTCTCAGTGACTCCAATCACATGCACATTAGACCTTTTTATATTGTTCCTCAGGTCCTGAGGCTCTGTTCACTTTTCAACCTATTTTCTGTCTGTTCTTTGGATCAGATTATTTGTCCTCAAGTTGGACTTTTTTTTGTCATCTGTACTTTTTTGAAAACTCAGCTATTTGAGTCTCTCTAGTGAATTTTTTATTGTGGATAATATCTTTCTCATTCTACAATTTTACCTGGTTCTCTTGTCATGGTTTCTCTTTCTCTGAAGAGAACTTCTCATTCATTTCAAAGTGTGCACTTTTAGTTCATAAAAAATGATTATAATAGATACTTTGAGGTCTTTATCTGATAATTCCAACATCTTGGTTATCTTGAGGTTGGCATCTGTCCGTGATCCCTTATCTTTGAGAATTGGTCAACTTTTCCTGGTTCTTGATATGTTGGGTAATTTTGGATGATATCCAGGCCAGTTTGTATATTAAGCTGTGAGACTGTGGGTCCTGTTAATTCTCTTGACCTGGAGGAGTGTTTTGGTTTAGCAGGCAATGAAGCCCATTGGATTTAGACGGCAAGTGCTGTCTCCCCTGAGAGTGGTGCTTTCAGTGCCCATACAGTTTTTAAAGCCTTTGCTATGCTTTTGGGGGCTGCCCCTTGCATATGCCAGTAGCCTGGGACTTGAGCAGTGATTTAGTTCTCAAAGTTTTTGCTTCTTGGGATGTGCTCCACACATGCACACTTGGCCATGATCTGAGGGTTTGTATCAGCTCACAAATAGAAATGTATACCCTTACCTAGCTTCCATGGACTAGTATGCTAACATCTTACATAACCATGGTACATTAATTAAAACTAAGAAATTAACATTGATATAATACTATTAACTAAAGTAGGGACTTTCTTCAAATTTCCCTAGTTTTTCCATTAATGTCTTTTATTTCTGTTTCAGGATCTAATCCAAAGGAACCACATTTCATTTACTTGTTATGTCATCTTAGTCTCCAACCATGACAGTTCCTGTCTTGCTTTGACCTGCATCATGGCCTTGACTCTTTTAAAGTGTCGTGGTCAGATGTTTTATTGAATGCCCCTCAATTTGGGTTTATCTGGTGTATTCTCCTTAACAGGCTGAGATTATGGATTTTCAGAAACATCACAGAGGAGAAGTACTCTTCTCATCCCTTGATATTAGTGGGCATATGATTTATCATTGTGATGTTAACCTTGACCATGTTAAAGTGATAGTTGCCTGATTTCTCCACTGTAATGTTACTATATTTCTCTTTCCACAAATAATTTGTTAGAAGTGAGTCTCTACTTCCAGCTCACATCCAAGGGGAGGGGAATCAAACATCACTGTCTGGAGGGCAGGGTATCAAAGAACTTGTGATTATATGTTAAAAACACCATTATAATTAGTAAATTGGAAGCAATACCTTGAGTCTAAGTGTCCCCTTAAAATTTCACCAACTAATTTTAGCATTTATCAATGGACCCTCCCTGCAGCATTATTACTGTGATGTTCTAATGGTGGCTCTTCTATTTTGCTCATTCCTTTGGCATGTATTCATTGGGACTCTTCTGTAAGAAAGATTTGTTCCTAAGTCAGACAAGAAAAGACAAATACCATATAATTTCCCTTATATATGGTATCTAAAGAACAAAATAAATGATCGAATAAAACAGAAACAGACTCATAGATACAGAGAACATGGTTGACAGATAGAAGGGGGTAAGGGGGCTGAGTGAAAAAGGTGAAGGGATTAAGAAGTCACAAAATAGTCACAGGGATGTAAAGTATAGCATAGGGAATATAGTCAATAATATTGTAATAACTATGTATGGTGACAGGTGGGTATTAGAATTATGAAGGGGATCACTTCATAAATTATATAATTATGTAGCCACTATGCTATACAATGGAAACTAATATAAAATAATATTGAATGTCAACTGTAATTGAAAAATAAAATTAAAAAAGAAAGATTTGTCCCTTCTTTCTCATTCATTCATTCATTCATTTATATCAGAATGGACTCATGGATATTTATTTTGTTCTTAGGTTATAATCCAATGTTATCATTATTTATTTTGTGGCTCAAAAGTTGTTCTAGCTTTGGCTTTTGAGAGCTTTTTTAGGTTGCCTCCTGTGCCTTCTGGCCTCCCCCTATTTAACCCCCCCTGCTCCCCACCCCACCCTAGAATCAGCCATTTTTCTAAACAACCTTGGGTCCTTTTAGTGGAGTAAGATCTTTAGAAACCAAGATCTGGGCAGTGGGCATGCCTGTGGCTATTAGGATGTCTCAGAGGACAGGGGTACTACCCATATATGCTCATAGCATTTTGTTCAGATCGATCCTAGAAGAAATCTTCTTCTGGGTGCTGCCCTCCGTGTTATTTTATGGTTGTTTGTGTTCACAGCTTATATTCCCTACTACCCATAAGGACTTAGAGAGCAGAGCTCTTGCCGAGGTGTTTTTACACCTTTTCCGGTGTCCAGAACATTATAGGAGCCCAGTGCATGCTCACTGGTTACATCAGTGAGTTGTGGGGAATCACAGGCTTCGTGACTATTTTACTTTTATTTAATGGTAAGAGCCCCAGGTGTTGATTTGAAGGATAATATTTAAAGTTATTAATATAAAAAGATTTTGCTATCCAAGGGTGATCCTACTCCTGTAGATCAACTTGGTCCTTTACAACGCTGGAAGCTGGAAAGGTTCCCACATTGTCACTGAAACAGCTGCCGCTTGGAGAACTGATTGGTGCCTGGCAGGGACAAGCTGTGCTTCTGTTCCAGCTCCCCATGTTTAGCTCTCCTGCAGACTCCCAAGGCCAGTCTTCACCTGCCCTGCCCCCAGCAGGCCTGGTCGCCCTGCCTCAGGTCCCCATTAACCAGTCATTCCTAAACATGTGAGAACAAATATTCCGTGCTTTCCCCAGTCCAGTCCTTCTATGGTCCCCAAAACCAGGGTTGGTGTTATAGCGTCACAACTAAGGAAGCCTGTCTACCTGTCAGCTCGGTTTCTTATTTTTGCAGGCCTCGCTGTTTTTAACTTCTGTTTTCTCTATGGCCTTCTGGTGGGAACCTAGACGATCTCTGTGTCTGGTAGTGATGTCCTTGATTTCTCTCCTGGCCACCAGCACCCCCTCCTGCCTGCTCCTGATCCTGGAGGACAGGCCATCAATAAGCACGCGCTCAGCCAGCACCCAGGGATGGCTGCGCATGGAACTTGGCTTGCTGGGGAGGGTGCAGCTGGGTTCCAGGGCCCAGCTGACAGCTGGGAAAGGGTGCCTACCCCACCCCAGACCGTGGCTTTCCCCTCCTGCTGGACTGTCCCCTGCCTGCTAAGAGGCAAAGCAGCATGCAGTTCCCAAACCCCTGGATTGAGTGCCAGAGCCTGCAGCCCAGAGTCCGCTGTTGTTTGATCTGCCTGAACCTGGCTCAGCAGTGGACAGGGAGCAGGCAGGCGGAGTGGCTCCTTGCGGGTGTGCGATTCAGATTCACATGGGTTGCTGTGAACTGCTGTCTGGTATTTGCTCTGGGGCATCTGTGAGAAGCCATGTGTTTGGGGAGGGCAGATTTTCTGGAGGCAGAAGTGGAATTTAGAGTATGAATAAGCCTGGGAGACAGGGTTCAGGCTTGCCTAGGAGGTGGGAGGAGGCCTGAGCATCTTCCCAGGACCTTGGGGCCAGCAGGAGCTCAGAGTTCCGCCTGGAGGAACAGCGATGACATGGCATCTTTGTTAATCCCGTTTGTGTTCTTTCTCTCTCTCTCTCTCTCTCTCTCTCTCTCTCTCTCTCTCTCTCTCTCTCTCTCTCTCCCCTCCCTGAGGACTACAGTCCACAGGAACAGAGAGCAGCACCTTATTCATGCCCTGAACGTCACACATGGAAATAGGAGGGATTCCTTTGACTACCACTTGCCCCTCTGAGGTGCACAGCTGAAGTGCCCTGGACCATGTGGAACAGCTGGCCTCCTCTCCATCGCCACCCCAGGCGATGCTTCCGGGGCAGTCTCTTAGGAGCTCTGCAGAGGACCAGCTTGCATTTCCTTCTTGCACACCCTGGGCCTCCTTGTCCCTCGGGCCCTGCCCATCTGCTCCATCCCAGCTGATTCTAGGCCGGCAGGCAGAGAGCCTGCCCCAGAGGCTGGGGAAATGCTGTGTGTTTGAGCACTTAACTCACTTCAGTGGCTCCAGCCTGGCTTCCTTGTCTCCCCTCAGTTAGGAGGCCGTTCCACAGTACTCAGTTCCTTTGTAATAATTTTCTCCCTGGGCCCAGCTCACAGGCTATTGTCCTGAGAGCACAGACAGGCAACACCTCCGCTGGGGCTTAGCCAACTCCTCCTTGCCGGCAATGCCTTTCCGGGGCAAATTAACTCGGGAAGGTTCCCAGACGCAGGGGGCCCAGGAGCCACTGGGAAATGCCTGATGGCCCTGGTGGCAACCAGGGCGATGCTGGATCAGGGCAAAGAGAAGACAGCAATTCCTTAGAGAGCATCTCTGAGTGAACCTTCTGGATGAGAACAATTCTCTAGCAAATGCCAAACTTTAGAAATATTACCATTTAGGCGGAGAGACACACACATGACTTTATTTTTCTTGAATTGTAGTGATTGAATCTAATGTAATTCTTTTGGGGGGAGGCTAATGACCATGGGCTGCTAATACCCCGGTGAGGTCAGTGTCTTTTGAGATGTTCAGTGCTGCTCACTCCTACCCTGAATGTTCCAGACTACCGAGCAGCTGGAGTTCTTGTGTGGTTTTTTAAATCATTTTTATTTTTCAGTTATAGTGGACATGCAGGATTATATTAGTTTCAGGCGTACACTCCAGTGATTAGACATTGTATAACTTACTAAGTGGTCACCCCAATGAATCTTGAACCCATCTGACACCGTACATAGTCATTAGAATAGTATTGACTATATTCCCTGTGCTTTACTTTACACCCCCATGATTAACTATAACTACTATTTTGTACTTCTAAATCCCTTCACCTTCTTCACCCATCCCTCCAGTCCCCCTCCCATCTGGAAACCACCAAAATGTCTCTGTATCTATGAGTCTGTATCTGTTCTGTTTGTTCATTTACTTTGTTTTTAAATTCTTTGTTGTTGTTGTTGTTGTCAGTCTTCACCTGAGGATATTTTTCCATTGATTTTTTTAGAGAGAGTGGAAGGGAGGGAGAGAGAAAGAGAGAGAGAAACATCACCGTGAGAGTGACCCATCGATTCATTGCCTTCCACATGACCAGAGCCGGGATCTCACCTATAAGGATGATGCCTGCAACCGAAGTACTTGCCCTTGACCAGTATTGAGCCAGGCACCCTTCAGTCCTTGGGCTGACGCTCTATTCACTGAGCCAAACTGGCGAGGGTTACTTTGTTTTCAGGTTCAATTGTTGATAGATATGTATTTGTTGTCATTTTATTATTCATATTTATTGTCCTTCTTCTCCTCCTCCTCGTCCTTCTTCTTCTTATCACCTTGGAGGATCAGCTGTGCAGGAGCCCACCCCAAGAACAGGGCTTACTGATACTGGATAAAAAAATCAATTGTATTTCTATACATGATCAACTGAAAAGTAAAGAAAATTCCATTCACTATATTATTAAAAAGAATAGAATACATATAAATTTAACAAAAGGAGTGCAAGATGGTACACTGAAAACTACAAACACTGCTGAGGGAGATTGAAGGGCAAAATAAGTGGAGAGACATTTCACGTTTATGGTTTGGAAAACTCAATAGTGTTAAGATGACAGTTCTTCCTAAATTAATCTATAATTTCCCTAAAAATTCCAGCACCCCCCCCTTTTTGGTAGAAAGTTATAGGCTATTCCTAGACTTTGTATGGAAAAGCAAAAACCTAGAATAATCAAAATAATTTGTCAAAGAAAAAAAAAGAACAAAATTGGAAGACTTTCACTTTCCAATTTCAAAACACTATAAAACGAAATTATCTAGAAGTGTAGCACTGATATAAGGATAGGCATGTAGATCAATGGAACAGAATTCAGAGTCCAGAAATAAAACCTTACGACAATTGATTTCAACAAAAGTTCAAGAGAATTCAATAAAGAAAGAGTAGTCTTTTCAACAAATGATGCTATGATAGCCATATGTAAAAAGATGAAGTTAGACCATTATTTCTCACAGTATACAAAAATGATCTCAAAATGGGACATAGACCTAAACGTAAGAGCTAAAACTATAAAAATCTTAGAAGAAACGTCAGGAGAAAATCTTTGAGACTTTGAGTTAGGCATGCCTGTGACACCAAAAGCATGATTTATGGCTATGCTCTGAATGTTTGTGTCCCCCCTAAAGTTCATATGCTGAGAAGCCTGATCTTCAAAGTTGATGTACTATTAGTAGGTGGGCCCTTTGGGAGGTGATGAGGTCATGAGGGTGAAGCCCTCATGAATGGGATTAGTGCTGTTATAAAAGAGACCCCACTGAGCTCCCTAGCCCTTCCCAGGACACATCGCAAAGGTACCAGCTTGAACAGGAAGAGAGCCCTCACTAGGACGTGACAATGCTGGCACCTTGATCTTGGATTTCTCAGCCTCCAGAACTGTGAGAAATATATTTCTGTTGTTTATAAGCTACCAATCTGTGAAATTTTGTTACAGCAGCCCAAATGGATGAATACATCACAAAAGAAAAAATATTTATAAATTGGGTTTTATCAGAATTTAAAACTTTTGTGTTTCAAAATATAATCATTAAGAAAATGAAAAGAAGCCAAAACCGGTTTGGCTCAGTGGATAGAGCGTCGGCCTGAGGACTGAAGGGTCCCGGGTTCGATTCCGGTCAAGGGCATGTACCTGGGTTGCGGGCACATCCCCTGTGGGAGATGTGCAGGAGGCAGCTGATCGATGTTTCTCTCTCATCAATGTTTCTAACTCTCTATCTCTCTCCCTTCCTCTCTGTAAAAAATCAATAAAATATATTAAAAAAAAAGAAAATGAAAAGAAAGCTCTTATGCTGGGAACCCCATGGAGTAAACTCCTGTCTAAAGATGTTCACACCTGGAACTCCAGAACCTGTGTCTATCAGGACTTTGCAGAAGTGATTACATTAAGGACCTTGAGGTGGGAAGATTATCCTGAATTATCCTGGTGGACCTAATATAGTCACAAGGATTCTTATAAGAGGGAAGTAGGAAGGTCAGAGACAGAGAAGGAGATGTGAAGATGGAGCGGAGGTCAGAGTGATGCAATTGCTGGACGGAGCCATGAGCCAAGGAATGCGGGTGGCCTCTAGAAGCTAGAAAAGTTCAGGATGGATCCCCCCTAGACCTTCCAGAAGGAGAACAGCTCTGCTGACACCTCAATTTTAGCCCAGTGAGAGCGATTCTGGACTTCTGACCTCCAGAACTGCAAGATAATAAATTTGTGTTGTTCTGAGGGGAAAAAAAAGAAAATATTTAAAAAATGAAAAAATTTGTTAAAATTAATTGATTAAAACCAAAATATAGGATTTGTATTGAGAATATACAAGAATTTCTACAATTCACTAATAATAAGTGGCCTAATTAAAAAAAAAAATGAGCAAAGGACCTGGATAGACATTACACCAAAGAAGATATACAAATGATCAGCCACAGTCTGACAATTTCTTTAAAATTATACATAACTTTTCCATACAGCCCAGCAATTGTACTCCTAGATTTCTACCCAAGAGAAATAAAAACATATGTCCATACAAAGACTTATATAGAAATGCTCAGAGCAGCATCATTCATGGCAGCTAAAAAGTGGAAAAAAATCCAAATGTCTATCAATTGTTGAATAGATAAATATAATTTATCCATACAATAGAATATTACTCAGCTATAAAAAAGAAGTATTGATATATGCTACAACATGAATGGACCTCACAATTATGCCAAATGAAAGAAGCCAGACACAAAAGACTACACATAATATGATTCCATTTATTTTTATTTTTAAAAAATATATTTTATTGATTTTAGAGAGGAAGGGAGAGGGAGAGAGAGATAGAAACATCAATGATGAGAGAAAATCATTAATTGGCTGCCTCTTGCATGCCCCCTTCTGGGGATTGAGCCTGCAACCCAGGCATGTGCCCTTAGTCGGAATTGAACCTGGGACCCTTTAGTCTGCATGCCGACGCTCTATCCATTGAGCCAAACCAGCTAGGGCATATGATTCCATTTATATGAAATGTCCAGAAAATGCAAATATGGGGACAAATGATTGGCTGGGGATGGAAACAGGGATTGACTATAAATGGGCAGGAGGGATTTGTTGAGATTATGGAAATGTTCTAAAAATGGATTGTAGTGATGGCTACACATTTCTGTAAGCTTACTAAAAATCATTGAATTATATGCTTAAAATGGGTGGAGTTTATGGTATGTAAATTATATGTCAATACAATTAATTTTTAAAAAGAGTAGTTAAGGCCCTGACCGGTTTGGCTCAGTGGATAGAGTGTCGGCCTATGGACCAAAGGGTCCCAGGTTCGATTCCAGTCAAGGGCATGTGCCTTGGTTTCGGGCATATCCCCAGTGGGGGGTGTGCAGGAGGCAGCTGATTGATGTTTCTCTCTCATCGATGTTTCTAACTCTCTATCCCTCTCCCTTCCTCTCTGTAAAAAATCAATAAAATATATATTTTTTAAAAAGAGTAGTTAAGGTGTTGAGTGAGGGGTCCTTTCCCTCAAGTGAAGGACTTGAACTTTAGTCATGTAGTAAATTGCAAGCTTTTCACCAGAAGGAGTGTCCGGGAGGACAGAGTCCTGCTTTATTCATCTCGTTATGCTGCTCTCTGGGCCATAGTAGGTCTCAATGAGTCTTAAGGGAAGAGAGGCCGGATGAGCTACAGGGCCACAGGCTTGGTTGCTGGAGGTAACGTGCTCTTTCTTTCTTGGCTCTGGGGCCTTGGCTGGTGCTCGCTGTGTCACATCTATCCCAGCTCTCCTGACTGCCAGCCTCTGGACTGCTGGTGACTGTCCCTCAAAGCCAGTGCCTGCTGACGTCCCTTTGTCATGCTGTTGCTCCATGTGTGCTGGTCGGAAGGGCAGAAATCTTGTCTTGCGCTGTTTCCCCCAGAAGGCCCAGTAAGACCATCTCATGCCCTGAAGATGCCAAGTCACTGGAGAGGCAGAGCCTGGGGGAGGGGCTTCAGATGGTGCTGATGGTGCTTCCCACAGAGGCTGATGGCCGAGAGGCACACTGGCCAGGTGTAAATGAGAGTGCCGGGTGGGGGTGCAAAGCTCAGCCTTGGAAGCTAAAGCCTGGATCTTTCAGGCTCTGCAAATCAGACCATTTCATTTCTTGTACTCTTCAATGTATTTGGTTTTTTCCTCTATTACTCACTTCCTCCATTTGGTAAAGATAATAAAATTCCAAGATGTTGGCAGATGTTCTCAGATCTGCAGAAATGAGATGTCACCCTTTTTATAAATGGGCAGGAGAAAGGACAAAACAGATTGCATTCAGATAGATGTAGTTTTGGAAACCTTTGTCCTTATCTTTCACAGCATAGAGGCCATCTAGTCCAACCCTGTGTGTTTTACAGAAAAGGAGACCGAGACGCAGAGAGGGTTAAAAACAAACGAACAAACAAACTAACAAACAAACAAAACCTATCTCGCCCACATTAACATTGGAAGTGGCACAGGCAAGATCCCAGCTCAGCTCAGACTCTCTGGAGGTCAGCCAGCTCCAATCACCAGAGCCAATGCCACGTGGGAAGTGGAATAACTTAACTTCTACATCTGGGTAAAAATAATTCCCCGATTTACAGACACTTAGGAGATCACAGGCTCGAGGTAAAAATAAAACCTGCTTTCTGACAGCACAAATCTTGTCAGACTAATCTAATTTCTCCTTGCCTGGGAGCAGGGCCTGGCTGTTTAGAGGGAAACAGACTGCTGGGTGGGGGTTTCTGCTGGACCGGGCAGGGCCTCCCCACTGGAGGACGTTCCCTTGTCATCTTTGGCCAGGTTGGCAGGAGCTTCTTCAGCTTCTCTCATCCCCAGGAGGGAAGTCCTGCCGGAGGGGGAAGTGATCACAGAGAAAATGAAACTAGAAGATACCAAGAAGCTGGGTTTAAACAAAGTTCTCACTTGATCTCCATTCCCCTTTTATTTAATGCCAGGAATTGTCCACAATGCCTGAGCCTCTGCCTAAAGGTAGGATCATTCACCTCCGAATAGTCTCAAAACCCCCACTGGTGTCATGCTCAGTGACAGGGACAGACTGTGAAGGAGTTTGCAACAAATGGTCTGCAGATGAGCTTTGAGTTTGCAACAACTGACCTTGCAATCAGGTTCCGAGGGTAGGCAATGTTCTGGCCCATTCCTTGTCCCACCAAGAGCAGAAATTAAGAGCAGCAATGACATCAACTCTCTGTCATCTTGTATCTTACTTGGATGCGAATGGACAAGCTTTCCCTCATCTTTCCTTTAAAAAATATGTGGGCGTGGAGGTCATATCAAAAGAGCAAGCTATCGCGATTTCTAAACAAAAGGATTGTTAACAGAAGCTGTTCAGAGAGTGTGTGTTTCCTCTGTCACCAGAGACGCAGCCCATCTTTTGGGAGGGTTCTGGAGTCATAGGCACAGGACGCTCCTTAGTCTGCTTTCCAGGAGGAGGAGAGGGTCCTCCACGCAGTGCACGTGCCCAGGTGCCCACCACATGCAGAGCTATCGTATTGTGCTGCTCATAAATGCTTCCTGCATCGCGTGGGCCAAGCCTTAGTGAGACCACCCAGGGAGTGACAGTTGAGGATGCTACCAGAGTTCTTTGAAGGGTTATACCTTGCAAAACAGGGGGCGTCTTTTACTGTTTCCTCCCTTATTCCCTTTCCTTCACTCCCCTGAGTGCTTCACCAAGTTGGATCCTCACAAAGACACTCACATCTGCCCTTCTCCAATCTCATGGTCTCATCACTTCAGACACTGTTACCAACAGTGTCCTTGCTGGCCTTCCTGTCAAGGCTGGTCTCTCCGATGTTTAGCTGACTTTCTAAAACACGGCTTCGATTCCCGCATGTCACATTGCTCGGTCCGAGCACTGGCCTGACCTCCCATGGCCATCACCGAGCCCACACTCTCTGCAAGCCTTTCAGGAGCTTCCGAGGCCTGGCCCAGCCCCACCGATGTGGGTCATATTTGGTTGCTCCCCACCATGCGGTGCTGCGAGCAGGCCGGTCTGCTCTGTTGCTCATGGGACCAGGGCTGCTCCCACCTGTGCTCCTGCTGCTCCTCATCTGGCTTGTTCTCTCCCTCTTCATGCAAAGAAGAGCAAGCTATTGTGATTCCTAAACAAAACTTACTCTGACCTTTAGGCCCGATGCTACTCTTGATGGAAACTTTACCAAAGAGTCTAGCCCACCCCAGTGATGTGGCGATAGTGGTCCTGGTGGAGGTGGGGTCCTCGCAGAACAGTGGCAGATTACCAAGCACCTCCTGCGCCAGCCAGTGTGAGGTCGTGGGTAAGACTGCTTCTAGCCGGTCCGCCTGGGTACAAATTCTGGTGACTTTGAGCAAGTTACATACATTTTAGTGACTCAGCTTCCTGCTTTATATTAGTATATTGGGAATGATAATAGTATCTACCTCATAGAGTTAATTTATGGCATATAATAAGTACTCTAGGAATATTATCTCTATATATTATCTGTAACTCTTAAAACAGTCCAAAAGGGTACTATTATTCCCATTTTACAGATGAAAAAAGTGAGGCTCCGTGAGATTAAGTGACCATCCAAGGTCACTCAGTTAATATGCAGGGGGCCTGAAATTTTGACTCTGGTCTGCCTGCACCTGCTGACCAATACTTACCTTTCGTTCTATAGCACATGTGGCTGTTTCCATGAGGGTTAATGTCTGAATGCCCTCTGACTCCTCCCTGCATGCATGCTGGTTTATGTCCCTGGATTTTAAGCCAGTGGAGGCCAGGCCTGTCTCCTGCACACTGTGCAGTTGTCCAGTGATTGGTGGAAAGGTATCAAGGACACAGGTGCACTCTCTGTGAGAAAAGACACAACAATTGACTGTGCATCGCGAGATTCTCCTATCAGCAGGGCCAGGTCCTCTGCCTTCCAGTCCCCATGGAGCTCTATCAGTCACTGATCCCACCCGACCAGGGAGAGGATTGGCAGGTCCTCTTCCTTATTGTCGAGGTCATGGAGTTGCCTGGGGCTGGTTATGCTTCCCAACCAAAGGCTGCAGCTGCTTTCCAGGCAGCCTCTCCACACAATTCCTTCCCCTGGGTCTGGTACTGCCCCTTCCCCTCAGCCCTTTGGTCTGGGGATGGGAACAGCTCTGCCGTTACTGCCCTGTGGTCTCCTACTCCTGCCCTCCTCGGTATCCTCCTCCAACCTGCGTGATGTGGGTATGCCCTCGGTTTCCTGATGGGACCTGGTCTCACAGGCCTCACGAGCTTCCTCCCTCTCCTGAGACTTCATTTATGTTCCTGGTCAAATCGGGGTCACAGGGTCACTGTAAGGGTGGCTGGGGAAGCAAGGGCTTAACTCTTATAGCCTCCATGAGGGAAGACAGCATGGGAGAAGGGGGTCGGAACCAGGACATCTGCCACGGACAGTAAAGAGGTGGAAAGAATTTTGTTTTAATATATTTTATTGATATTTTACAGAGAGGAAGGGAGAGGAATAGAGAGTTAGAAACATCCATGAGAGAGAAACATCAATCAGCTGCCTCCTACACATCTTCTACAGGGGATGTGCCCGCAACCAAGGTACATGCCCTTGACCGGAATCGAACCTGGGACCTTTCAGTCCGCAGGCCGATGCTCTATCCACTGAGCCAAACCGGTTAGGGCGAGGTGGAAAGAATTTTAAAAACAAAGACTTCCAGGCCCAAGAAGGACTCACATGCCCCAGCCGCCTGTTAGCTCAACACTGCCCTCTCACGATTATGAGGCCGAGCAAATCTGGTTAGATGTCAGGGTCAGGGTCAGGGTCAGAGCTTGAAGTTCACCTGATTCGAGCTGTCATGTGATTGAAGCCCATTGTGACAATCCTGCCAGGTGGCCATTCAGACTCCATTTCAACACTTACCAGGGCAGGAAGCTGGAATCATTCCCGAATGCCCTCTCACGTGGAGCTGAAATCTTCCACCTTACACTGCTCTGCCCTCCAGGGGGCACCGATTCCTGGTGCTTTCACCACATCTCACCTATGCGCGGGCCTGACATCCCACCTTGACGCTTTTTCTCCAGGTTATGCATCCTCAGTTCCTATGGTTTACTCTTATTCTTGCAATACAAAGGCCTTTGCAAATAAGCCTCAGGGTGACTTTATAAAAACAAATTTAAATAATTTCCTCCCAAGTATATCAGGTTTGGAAATTAGAATTCCCACATTATTGCTGACTCAATTGCTACATCTCTGCCTTCATTTCACTGCAAAATGCTCTGGCCCAGGGGGGCTCACCTGCAATGGAAGTAAGTGGAAAGGGTGTTTTTGTGTCTGAAGCACTTCATAGCTGCCCTTCCAGCTGCCTGCCTGTGTGCACTGGGCAGGGACTGGGCAGGGACTTCGCGGCCACATGGTGGAGGGGATAGATTCAAGAATCGGAAGTGCCCAATTAATAGTGTGCATGCTAGAATGGTGTTAATTGGTAATATCTATATTGCAGCATGTCCTCCAATCTGTTTGCTCAAATACATTAATAACACCTCACATGGCAAATTGAAAATGAGCCCTTCATAAAGGTTATCAGCTACAAGTCTAGAGAATTATTTTTAAATGGAGACTGAGATTCTAATTAGAGGTGTTGAAGCTCCCAAGTGGGTCCTGCCCACGGGGGGGCGGGGGGCACATGGGAGTGGTATTACCTGGAGGGCCAGGTCTATAGGAGGAGACGAGTGAGCACTTAGGGAGGAAGATGAATTAATTGGGAAGACCCTTGCGTGAGGATCAAGCCAAAGGGATTTGGTAGACAAGTAGGTCCCTGGGTAGGGAAGTAGCAAAGGGACCAGGAGAGATGAGGGAGAGCAGAGCTGTGGGCTGCCCAGCCCAGCAAGTAGGTCCGTGAAGTCTGGTCTGAGGAAGGTCATGTCTTCTGCTGGGCGTGGAGCATCTTACTCAAGCAGGTAGCTCCATGAAGGAGCTGCATGGACTCTGCTCCGCCTGAACTCCTAGGATGTCAGCGTTGGATATGACCTTGAGGAGCTCAAGTCCACCGGCTTCCATCTGTGAAAAAAGGCAACAGAAACCCAGGAAGGCTAAATGATTCATTCAAAGGCAAAGGGCTAGTAAGTGAGGGAGCTAGACTTGAGGGCAGGATTTCTGAATCCACATCCGGTGCTCTCTCCGTTGGATAAAGCTTACCCATTGTTGTTCTGTTGTATAATGTATTCAGGAAATGTTTTAGGTCCTTCACTCATTCTGCAAACATCTATGAATCAGACATTTTCCTTGGTGCTCCCCTCCCCCACCAGTTGCTCACAGTGTCTCAGGAAAGACAGATTGGTAAGGAATTGCAAGTAAAGGCAATGTGAGCCACGCTAGGTCAGTCGTGGGTGTGCTGTGAGCACTGAGGAGGGACCTGGGCTTAGGGATGGCTTCATGAGGGAGAGCCCATTAAAAAAGTGTCATTTTTAGAATTACCAAGCTTGAATCCAGTCCCAGATATGCCAGGCACTGGAAGTAGCCCACCATCCAAAGAAGGGGCAGCTAGGAGGAGGTGGGAGCCTAGCACACTGTGGAATGCATGATGGGTGGGCTTTGTTCAGACAAACCTACCTTGGAACTTTGTCTCATCGCCTCCTTGCTAGGTGACCTCGGGGAGTGACATTCCCTCATTGGCACGGGGGCGGGGGGGCGGGGGGGGGCTAATACCAGTTGTCGGGAGGATGAACTGAGAGAACATAGGCAGTGAATTTAGCACAGGGCCTGGCGCAGAAAGCAATCCTTACAGGTTTTGTGTTAAGCACGGCCCATGTGAATTCCAGGTTCTGTGATTCCAACTGCCCATGTGGCTGGTGTTGGGGACGATTACTTTGCCCCAGACGCCAGCCTGCCCTCCATTTGAAGCAGTCAGAGGCCTCTTTGAATTCACAGAATCAGAGAGCATTAGCCTGCCGCTTCCCTGAGAAGAGACTGTTGTTGGGAGAACAGCTGCTTCAAAAAAAAAAAATCTGATGTGCTCTCTCTCTCTGGGCCTGCAGTGTTAATTAGGAAGACTGCATGCGTGAACGCCTGGCTTTTTCTTTCTAAGCTCTCAGAAAAGCTCTTTCGATCAGCACCGTGAGTGGATGTGAAGGTCTCGAGTCTCGCAAAGACGTGTTAAGCATATGCAGGAGGTGCCGCCGCCTTGAACACCTGGCTCTATACACCCCGCGAGGGAGTTTCGGAGCATCCTGTCGTCTGTCCCAGCTCCAGAGGCCTGAAGGACTGCTGCTCGCACTTGGACCAGCTCTCCTACTTCCTGCTCCCACCTGAGCCCAGACCTAACGAGTTTGTGCAGAAGCAGAGAGCACAGGCCTAGCTGGCTCTCTCGGAAGTGTGCTAGAGCAGGCCAGGTGGGACCGCCCTCACCTGGATCCATGGCAGCCTGGGCTCACTGGTGTTGCCCCCCAGCCCAGGGCCCTGCCCTGAGCGTGACCACGTGGTGGGCTTCCCTTGGAGTAGGAGAGGTAGAGAGGGGGTGGGGGGCGCTGCAGGATGTGGACAGAGGGCAGACGGCTAAATGGGAATGTGGGGTCAGCGCTCCAAACTTCCATCCTTTCCCCAGATCAATCCCACCGACCATCATTAGGACTGTAGGAATCAAATGAGTACGTGTGTGGCTGTTCCCTCCTTTCCCCTCATGCCACCCCCAAGCAGGATTGAACATTTTCTTATAGCTCCTGAAAAGAAAACTCACTCCACCAGGCATTAGTGAGAAACGTAGACTTCACTAATGGTTTATAGTGGGCCAGAGAGGGTCTGTGTTGCATAGCACTCAGAATTTCATGACAGAGAGAAGGGAGGGGAGGGGAAACCTCCGTTAGCGTCTTGCTTTTCCTGTCATACATCTCTGTGTTTAGTCATCAGGTCTCCTTCTCTCCTGTCCTTCCTGTGAAGCCCGTAGGAACTATTACTCGTGGTTGCATTTGGGTGGGGCTTCCTGTGGTTGTCAGAAGTTTTGGAGAGTCCTTCGGTGCCCAGAGGAAAATCACCTAAATCAGCGGTTCTCAACCTGTGGGTCGCGACCCCTTTGGCGGTCGAACGACCCTTTCACAGGGGTCGCCTAAGACCATCCTGCATATCAGATATTTACATTATGATTCATAACAGTAGCAACATTACAGTTATGAAGTAGCAACGAAAATAATTTTATGGTTGGGTCACAACATGAGGAACTGTATTTAAAGGGCCAGAAGGTTGAGAACCACTGACCTAAATGGACTCTAACCTGCCTCCCAAAGAAATGTAGACTGACAGTCTCACAAATGTAACGGAACTAATCACAGCAAATTAGCTTTTATGGTACAGAATATTCTTTCAAAATACACTAGCGTCTTCATGCTGCGGATTCTTCCCTGGAGTCAAGCAAAAGATATGGCTTTCCTAACGTGTCCCCTCCGTCCCTGACTCAGCTGGCAGCGCAGCTGTACCCACTAATGGGATCGGGTATTGTTCCTGCTGGGCAGGTATGAGTGAGACTCATGTGTCTTCCTGTTCAGCACAGCACTGACAAAGATGGTCCTCCATGCCAACCGTAGGGACCTCTCACCTGCATGTCTTGAGTAGATGCTGTAATCCATTCCCAAACCCTATCAGAGCTGTGTGGGTATTGGACAGGGGTATGAGAAATGAGGTTTGTCAATGGCAGTATCCAACACATTCCCTCATCAGAATCTGTCAGCAACAGAATGCAATAGCCTTCAACCAAAAAAATAAAATGTTTTAATGAGTCCATGGAAATTTATATGGAAACAAAATGGGTGTTGGCTGAAATTTTCATAAGTTATATTTTGTTTTCTTTGGAGAAAATGGAATCTAGTTTATGACAGAGCCAAAGTATATGACCCACTTGTTTCAGGAATTTACTTGCAAATATATACATATCTATAATAATAAAAGCATAATATGCTAATTAGACCAGACATCCTTCCAGACGACCTTCTGGACGAAGCCAGGGCTGTGAAGGAAGCCTGGGTCCCGGGGCCAGAGGGAAGCCAGTACTGGCAGCCAGGGAAAGGAAGACCTACTCTTTTTTTTAAAAAAAAAAAAATTTTTATTGATTAAGTTATTACATATGTGTCCTTATCCCCACATTATTCCCTACCCCCCCACACACTCATACCCTCACCCCCCTTTTGTATGTGTCCATTGGTTAGGCCTATATGCTTGCATATAAGTCCTTTGGTTGATCTCTCCCCCTTACCCCCACCCTCCCCTACCTTCCCTCTGAGGTTTGACTGTCTGATCGATGCTTCTCTGTCTCTGGATCTGTTTAGGAAGACCTACTCTTACACGAATTTCATGCATCGGGCCTCTAGTTTTGTATAATGTATACACATTTATATATAATATATGTTTTATAATATAATATAATAATTTACTTAAATATATAATTTGAATTAATTCATAATAACATAATATGATAACATATATGTCTATTATCATATCTGTATAGTCAATAACACTTTGCATTAACACTCCCCAGTTTTCTGTAAGTGCTTAAGAGTAGCTGGCAGACTAAGGGCCAACCCCAGATCCCAGGTGCTTGGGAAGAGAGGACACAAGTATTGATTTCATGAAGGTCTGGCTGCTTACAGCTGAACAGCATATCCCCAACTACCCCTTCCCCAGGTGGCTTTCTGAGTCCCTCTGTCACAGCTGTGCAGGGCTGCATGTCCACGTCAGATGAAATGAAACATGGAGGGCTGATGCCTGGGCTTGGGTCCCACCCACCTCTCCACAGTGCAGGCCCCTCACGATCCAGCCCAGCCCTCTGAGCAGAGTGCCTGGGGACAAGAAGGAGGTCTGTGGCAGAGATTTGTGACGAGATGGTTCGAGGCAAGGACTGCCATCGCAAAGCCGAGTGGCTCTTCCCATGTGACTCCCATTATCCTCATGGGGTTAATTACACCAACCTGCGTCTCAGGGAGGCTGAGTTAATTGCCAAACACTTTACAATTATCAGGAGCCCACGAGGTGCTTCACGACCATAAAGCATCACATCTAATTATTGTTCATAATCATAAAGGTGCAGAGGTGCCAAAGGCTCCCATGGCAACCTTAACTCTTCTCCTTTCTCTTTCTTTCTCACACGATGATAGACTTTTTCATTACAGCATTAAATGCGGCTCATAAACCTGCCATATTATTGGGTAAATATTTATTTCTATAAGCTGAGATAAGTAGGCAGTGCTGGAGTAATGGCTCCTTTTCTAAACGCTCCAGACAGTCCCCATCCTCAGCTGTTGACATACACAAGGCACTCAGAATATTGGCCAATGTGCCTCACTTCATCTGCACCAGCAAAATCTTTTTTTAAATCTTTTTTTAAAACGTTATTGTTGAAAGTATTACATATGTCCCCTATTTCCCCCCGCCCCCATTGTCCCCTTCTAACCCCCCACTCCCCATCCACAGCCCCAGGCCTTCACCACCCTATTGTCTGGGTCCATGTGTTATGCATATATGCACACAAGTTCTTTGGTTGATTACTTTCCAACCGCCCACCCTCCCACACCTTCCCTCGGAGATTCATCAGTCTGTTCTGTGCTTCTATGTCTCTGGATCTATTTTGTTTATCAGTGTATTTTGTTTTTTAGATTCCACATATGAGTGAGATCATGTGATACTTGTCTTTCTCTGACTGGCTTATTTCACTTAGCATAATACTTTCCAGGTCCCTCCAGGTGCAGCAGCAAACTCTTTATCAGATAGGCGTCAGAAGGAAGGACCTGGAGTGTGACTTTATTTTTATGGTAGGTCAGTAAGGATAGCCCAGGTTGGCTGAAAGTATCTTATACAGGTAAATATAGCAGAAGCATCTCCTTAAAGAAGCAAAATAGGGAATATAAGCCATGGGTCAACTAACTGAAAGGCTGACTTACAGGGAGAGCATGGGTGTGCCCAGAATGAAGGCACAGGTTATGAGACTTGGCAAGTCTATCAAGTTGGCTAAGTGAACTGCTGAATATAAAAGTCCAGTATAAAAGCAGTTGGACTTTTATATATTTATGGTTTCGTGATAGCAATGGTGCCATCAGTGGAAGGAATCAACCTCTGTGCAGGAGTACTTGAAATTCTGCAGGTGTCTCACCCGGGGCATCTGCCATATGACGTTTCCTCCAGGGCTTGGTTTTGGGTTGTCTGGAAATGCTGCTGCCGGGGAGGCCTCGGCGGATGCTCCGCTCTCGCTGTTTGGTTGGGGAGGTACTGGTTGGCTCTGTAGTTGCTAGTAGGCCCAGTGGTGGAACTTGGCTTTCTTCTGTTCTGCACACCTGGAGCCCAGGGCTGATTTCTCCTGGAGAAGAGCAGCTCTGACCACTCTGCAAAGTGAACACCAGAGGAGAGACCCCCACTGTCCAGGGTGCAATGAAAATCCAGGAACACATCGAGCCCAGCAGTGGCCAGGGACAAATAACCAAGAGAAGGATCTGAAGCTTCTTGGGTGGCTCTACCTCACGCCAGCCAAGGGACCGCCCCCTCTTCACGCAGCCACCTGTGGAAATGAAAAGGAACAGCCATAAGGGCTTAGATGACAGTGCTGGGGACACGCCCAGGACGTTCTGAGTCATTAGTCTGTTAACATATTGCTTACACGATTATGAAGTCCTGGCTTGTGGTTTAGATTCATCAGGAACTGCAACACCAAGTTCCCAAGGCCTGGGCAGGAATGACAGGATCAGGGCTTTTTGCAAATGCAGAGCCCAGCCCATGGCGAGGAGAAGTTCATGGGCAGTGGACATCCAGCCTCCTCCTCAGCGATCCTGTGTGCACTCAGAGCTGCTGGCGATCTGGAGGGAAGGTCGGAGAAAACATCTGTTGGGACATGCAGAGGGATGTGACAGCATTCATCTGTTAATTCCCCCATCCGTTTATTCAACAAATATTTGTTGAGCATTTTCATGTGCCAGACTCTGCACTGGGCTCTGGGTGACAACAACACACAAGACAGACATGGTCCCTGGGCTGCTGACAGGCCGATACGGTACAGTGGGTTGGTGTTATAGCAGGGGGAGGGGGAGCACACACCATTTCCAAAATGAGAAAGTAGAGGTCTGAGTTACCTGCAGTGGCTCAGAGGTCAAACCGCTCTGCAGAAAAGAAGGCAAACCATCCAAATTTGGTGTTTATCTTACACAGAATCAGTAAGTGCTGGTGAAGTCTGGTGGAGTCCTGTAAACCACAGGGCTACTCCCACAATGTGCGTCTCTTCCATTTCTAAGCACAGGACAGCTGAGTTACTGGTATGCTAGGTCTAGCAAAAGCTTTGCCTTCCTTATGTCAGAGGCTCCCAGGCCTTGGATGGGGCAATCCAGTGTCAGGCACAAGTGCAAACCCGGGCAAGGCCTGAGGCTGAACAAAGTCTGTTCCTCTACAGAGAGTCTACAGATCTCTCCAAGGCACAGAACAAGCTGCAGAGGACTATTAAGGCCACCGACATTCAAACGCAGAGCTCAGCTGCACATTTCTGTAGCGCCTGAAAGACATACACAGAAGGTTTGAAACACATAATAAAACCTGTGACGAATGGGCCTCCCCACTCCGTGTCTCACCTCAGGCCACAATTCTTTGTCTAATTATCGTTCAGGGAACATGTGGATTTTTAACATGAAGTTGGAACTAGTGCCGCTAGCAGTGCTACAGCGATTGCCACACCAAATCATTTTTCTTCCAAAGAAAAGAGGAGTCACTTAAAAACAAAAAACAGTACAGAGGTCTTTCATCTTCTTTACAGGTATGATGCCATGAGTTCACAGGGAATAGGTTCCAGCAGCTCAGGCTCCTTCCCATTGGTTCTCCCAAAGTGAGCTCCTCTGGGTGGAGCAGGCTGGCGCTTCCGTTGAATCCAGGTACCTTTCTCTTTGGCTTCCTTCTTTTTCTGATCATTTTCCTTCACACGTTTCAGGAAGCTATCTCGGCTCTTAGAATGTGTAATACGCTCACTACGTACATTCATTCTCCTGGCGAGAATGTTGCCCTTAACTTGTTTGTTTACAACAATGCCCACTGCATGCTGGGTGATATTGTGAACTCCTCCAGCTCTGCCATGGTCACACTGGTGGGGCATTCCTGTTTGAACAGCGCCCACTCCCTTGACGTCTACCACAGATTCGCATCTATGTGGCCGGAGGAGCAACTCCATGTTTCCTAAGAGGCCTAGAGAACACACAGCAGGTGCCTCTCCTCTCTCCCGTCGTGTTGGGCATTTTGGGGAATTACTGGAAGATGGAGGTGCGGCCTGAAGGGAGTGGGAGTCACCTTGTTTATATGCACCTGCCACACCGGAGGGAGATCCCTCAACCATGTTATCCTGACCTTGATCGTTTACTGAACCTAAAGAACTTTTTGTTGTTTATATGAAGTTTAACTAGGCCAATAGCATTTGTTTCCACTGTAGCAGCTGAGAAAAAAAAAAAGAGAGAGAGTAACTAATAGCTTGAAAGGAAACTAACATTGATAGTATTGAGAATCATCACTCACACATAAAAATTACCCATTAACGGCTTGGGCTGAAGAACTGTGCTATGGCTCCATATTTTAAGCATCTCTTAAATGAGATTAATTTTTAGAATGACAGGTAATGCCACTCACAAGGGGAAAATACCAATTTACTCATCATGCTAGGTTACATATTAAAACGCATTTCATTTCATTTTAATCTGGTGAGTCAGAATCTTCACTGGGAGATCAGTTATCACCAGTCTGGTGTGCAGCTCATTAACTGGGGGGTTGTGGGGGGATGAAAAGGAGGCAGAGTTGGGGGGACGAGACCCAGAGGAGAGGGTGGGCTTGGCGTGGGCCTCCCTGTGGGTGGGTCGTTGTCTGGGCTGCAGGAGGAGCCTGCACTGACGAGGCAGCCTGTTTACGATGTAGTTAAGCAACTGCATTTAAATACACAGCACTGTCCTTGATGATCTTGGCTTTGACTTAAGTCATATTTATTTCCTGATTACGAAATAAATGTATAGTGGTCATTGAACACAATTAGAAAAGTTTTAAAAAGCATAAAGGAGAAGGTAACTTTCAAAATCCCATTTCTGGAGACACACACTGGTCACACGGCATTTTGAAAGCAGGACGTGCTGATGGCAAGTGCAAAGCTCTGCGGTGGGAGCTGGTGGGTGTGTCCAAGGAGGAGCACGGAGGCCAGCGTGGCCGAGCAGAGTAAGCCAACAGCAAGAGGGAGAATGTGAAGAGAGGCCAGAGGGATAAATGGGGGCTGGAACTTAGAGCTTCTTGCAGGTCGGAGTAAGGATTTGGGGTTTTATTCTGGAAGCCAAGGAAGGATATTCAGCAAGAGAATGACATACATGACTAATCTTTTTAAATGACCTGGCTTCTTGGGAGAGGGACAAGGGTAGCACAAGGGTAGAAATAGGAAGTCATTTCAGTAATCCAGGAGAGAGATGATGCTGGCTCAGCTGAGGGTGCAAATGGAAGAGGTGGTTAAAAAAAGCGGGGTTAGATTCTGGATGTAACGTGAAAACAGAGCCTAAGGAATGACTGATAAATTGCAGGTGGGATATAAGAGAGAGAGGGGAGTGAGAATGATTCCTATGTTTTTGTCCTGAGCAACAAGAAGAACAGAGTGGCTGTTTACTGAGAATTGGCAGGCGAGGTGGGGGTCGGGGGACAGGAAAACAGATCAAGGTCAGGACAGCAGGAGGCTAGTTGTGGACACATCACATCTGAGACATCACTTAGCCATCCAAGTGGAGGTGACAAGCCGGCGGTTGGATTTATGACTCTGTTGGTGGTGGGACTGGGGGAGGGGGTGATGTCTAAGCTAAAGAATGAAATTGTGGCGTTGTCTACAAGGAGATGGTAGTTAAGGCCACTGGGCTGAATGAGATCACCCAGGGAGTGAGTGTACACAGAGGTGACAAGAGATCTGAGGACCATCCTCCAAGTTAGAGAAGGTGAAGGAGCAGCCCGGGTGGGAGGAGGAGAAGCAGGAGGCTGTGCCTCACCGGTTAGCTGAAGAAAGTCTTTCAAGAAGGAGGCAGTGATCAACTATCAAATCAAAACTGCTGATGGGTTGAGTGTGATTTGCTGAGCAGTGACCACTGGGGTTGGCAATGCTGCAGTCATCCGTGACCTTGACCAGAGCAGCTGCAGTGGAATGCAGGGGGTCCACCGGGGATGGGAGGAGGGAAAGGGAAGACCACAGGCACAGGCCAAACAGCAGCACAAAGCAAATACTCGGCAAAAAGCTCAAGACATCCATTGTCAGTGCTGTGGAATTGTGAAAAGTCCAAGCAGTTGTTTGGGAAAGAGAGACACTCTCCTGTCTGTGGGCATCTGTGAGGATCAGCCTGCTGGGTGTCTGCCAGCTTAGAGAGGGCGATGATGCACGCCACCAAGCGCTCGGGAGAAATGCACGTGTCATTGACACGCCTCTAAAAATGGAACCAGGAAGTCCTTTACCGTCCATTAGTTGTCATCAGAGAAGCAATGCAAAAAAATGAAATAATTTTATAAAAGCAGCTCATTTTTCTGATGCTTTTCACTTTGCAGAGGTGCCTTCACACACATCACCCGATCCTCCACCGGCAGGGGAGGGAGCCGTTATTCCCCAGGTGAGGGAACTGGGACTCCGTCAAGGTCATCGGTGGTGCGACTAGAGGAGGTGGGACCCAACACTTTTTAAACTCCAAATTCCAGCTCTTTCTACTTTATAATCCTGCCTCTCTGAACAGGCAAACATTGCTTACTTATTTTTTTAAGCGTGCTTTCAACAACTCAATACTTCCTATGGGGCAGGCCCTCCTTGATGGGCTTTCCATGAATATACCATGTCATCCTCAGAACAACCCGATCAGGCAGTCACTGTTATTGTCACTCTACAGATGAGGAAACTGAGACAGAGTGGCTCAGCAACTTGCCCAAAGACACACAGCCAGGAAGTTGTGAATTAGGATTAGAACCTCGGCCTTTTGACTTTAGAACCCATGCTCTTAACAACCACATTTTACCATTTTATTTTCCATATACACAAAACTCTTCAGAGAAAATATTGATTTGACCATAGTCCCATGTTGCTTGATGCTTATCCTCGTCCAGAACTTTGATAAATTGAAGGGCATTTTTTGAGCACCCTCAGAGAGTGGTGCTTAGGGTTAGGTACTTTGAAGTTAAGCACAAAAGAAATTGAGATGTGGTTTCATCTTTCAAGGAGGTTACAGTGTCAACCGGAGTGCTGTCAACTGTCTTGTTTGGCAATGAAACTGTGATTCAGGGCGGCAGGGAGAAATACATGGCCTAGTTCATTACGTTATCATTCAACAAATATTCCCTCTCCCCTACACCTTCAACCCATGGGAAGAGTGTACTTCCCCACCCATGTTGGGCTTGGCTGTGTGACCTGCCTTGGCCATGGAAAGGTTGGCAGATACAATATGACTGGAGGCTTTAATGGTGCTTGTAGAGTTTGGCTCCATCTCTTGCAGTTCTTCCATCCACCATGAGAGGGACACGTCCCCAGGAGTTTCTTCATCCTAAATCCCAAAATGAGAGACTGGGGGAGCAGACTTGACTGTGACCTGCAGCCTAGGGCCACGCATAGCTGACTCCAGTTTAGGTCAGCTGAGCCCAACAGAGCCACAACTCAGATGCAAGAATGAGAGTCGTTATGCAGCGTTATTATAGAAATAGTTGAATAATCCGTATGAAAATGTAGGTTGAAAATTCACAAGTGTGGTTTTTTGAAAGTTTAGTTGCCATTTTATAGTCATAAGCTGATTGGCAATACCTACCTGTGAGTTCACCGCAGCCCCAGCTCACAGCCACTGTCTTTCCCCTGGGAGCCATACTTGGAATTGATCTTTGAAGAAGACAAACCCAACTGCTCATTCAGCTCATCTCTTTTTTTTCTTCTTGTTGACATGTTAACCATGATGACTGCCACAACTATAGACTCACTTAGGAGAAAAAGCAGCCTCTGGGGAGGGGACAGACATAGGCAGCTCATTTGAAGTCACGTATAACAACCCAACTTCTCCCCGCTACCTCTGAAATCTTTGGCAGATATCTGACCTAAGAGCAGCTGACCCGTAGGCTGGTCTAAAAAAAGTAATTATCCCAGCCAATCAACTCCCTCCAAAATGTAAGTAGGAAGTATAGAAACTTACAGGATTATGTAAGAAGAGATGCAGAGAAAAATAGAGCAGAAACAGGGGAAGCACCTGTGAAGCCCTCATGGGTGGGCACACAGCCTTGTGGTCAGAACTGCCCTCCAGCTCTATTGTCCATGAAGGTTGACCTGGGATACTTCTTGTCCAAAGTTCCTGAGATGCTCTCTCTATTATTGATCAACTAGAGGCCCGGTGCATGAAATTTGTGCACGGGGTGGGGGTGGGGGGCAGGGAGGGGTGTCTCTCAGCCCAGCCTGCACCCTCTCCAACCTGGGACTCATCAGGGGATGTCTGACTGCCAGTTTAGGCCTGATCCCTGCGGACCTCCCTCTCGCAATCCGGGACTGCTGGCTCCTAACCACTCACCTGCCTGCCTGCCTGATTGCCCCTACTGCCTCTGCCTGCCTGCCTGATTGCCCCTAACTGCCTCAGCCTGCCTGCCTGATTGCCCCTAACTGCCTCTGCCTGCCTGCCTGATTGCCCCTAACCCCTCTGCCTGTCTGCCTGATCGCCCCTAACCACCTCTGCCTGCTTGCCTGATAGCCCCTAACCACCTCTGCCTGCCTGCCTGATTGCCCCTAACTGCCCTCCCCTGCCGACCTGAGCGTCCCTAACTGCCTCTGCCTCGGCTCCCACCGCCGTAGCTTTGTCCAGAAGGAGGACCAGACGACCGGAAGATGTCCAGTCTATCCAGTCTAATTAGCATATTACCCTTTTATTAGTATAGATGTGCAATCTCCCAGCCAAGCCCACACTTACTCAAGCTGACCTAGAAATATTCTGTTCCTTGCACCCTTACATCCACCCTATAAAATACGTCTGTTGTCCCCCTCCCCCCCGACCCTTACCCACATGGCTCTGATTGAGAGAAAAGGCAGCATCCACTTCTTGCATTATTTTGATGACCTTCTGTGATATTACAATATTCAGTTGAAATGCAAAGAGAACCAATTGTAATAAAATACCACCGAGTGTGTTCCTTCCAAAGTGGAGTGCAGAGATGTTTTGCAGGCTGTTGATTAGCACACTCAGCCACAGAACCAGGTCAGACACCTTAGACCAGGTGCGGGGACATGGCAGCCTGAAGGAGAAAGCTGCAGAGGCCTGGGGGGCAGAAAGGGACACCAGGCTCCGAGAGAAATGGTCTCCTGCAATAAAATGAGCACCTCCAACACCTTTGCATTCAGAGAGGACATTCTAATTTCTTCTGAAAGCGCTAAGAACAAATAAGGTTATTAATATGCCCTATTTTGAAAACTGTTTCATCATTCTTAAAAGCGAAATGAGTCATTTGTCTTTCTCACCATCCCTGGACAATGGAAGAGAAGGTTCAAGAGGTTCCATTGTACTTGCTTATTCTACACACTCAACGTGAAGTCAGGGGCCTTAGGCAATAATGTGGATCATAGGCAATAATGGAGGCCATAATCATGACTGCAGATGTATATATTGTATGTTCATTAAGCGATACACATAGGATTTGTGTACTTTACACATTATATCTCAGTTAAAAAAACAAATATCCATAAATAGACAAGTGGATAAAAAAACTGTGGTACAGACTAGATAAAATGGAATATTATTTGGCCATAAAAAAGAACAAAATCTTACCATTTGAACCAGCATGGATGGACCTAGAGGGTATTATGCTAAGTGAAATAAGTCACAGAAAGACAAATACCATATGATTTTACTTACATGTGGAATCTAAAGAACAATATTAACAAATAAATAAAAGAGAAACTGACTCATAGACACAGAAAACCAGCTGATGGCTGCCATAGGGGAGAGGGGCTGGGGGACTGGGTGAAAATGGTGAAGGAACTGAGAAGTATAGGTTGGTAGTTACAAAATGGTCATGAGGATGTGAAGTACAGCCTCGGGAATATAATCAACAATATTATAGTAACTACATACGGTGCCGATTGGGTACTGGAAATATCAGGGGAAACACTTTGTAAAGTATAAGATTGTCTAACCCCTATGCTATACACCTGAAACTAATATAAAATAATATTAAATGTTAACTATAATTGAAAAACAAGGCCAAATAAATACCATATGCAAGTGAGACAGAAAATAAAAGTATACAGTAAAATAGTCCTACTGTGTGTTTTCCTCACATGTGATGCCTCTGATTTGTTTGTCCTGCTCAACCATTTTAAAGAGGCAAAGCCTCAGGGCGTAAATTCCATTGTAAACCCCACTTTGCTATGAAGTTATTTAGTGTACAGTGTTGTGAATTTACCTGATCTTACTCTTTTTTGGATCTTGGGGTCTCTGTTCAACTCTGGCCTTTTCATCTACTGCACCGACTTCTCTCTAACCTTCCTGGAATCATTTCCATTTCTGAAACAAACTGGATTCTGCAAAACCTGAACATGCTCCAGTTCCCTTTCCTAGACCTCTAAATCTTCTGCCCTGGTATCTCTCTGTCCTTTCTATTGGAAGCGGTTGATGTCCCTATTCCCCAGCTATGTTCAATTACCCTGTCGCTTCCTCCCCCCCACCCCTCCCCCACCCCCAAGGCTTCCCGGGTGTGAATGATTTAGGAGGACTCAGTGATATTTAAAGGGACCAGCTTCTTCTGAAACAAGACCCTTTTTTTTTCTACACAAAATGAACCCAGTTAACACCATGGTGAGTTATATACAGCCCTGTTCCCATGGTGAATATGCCAGGCAATGATCTATCACTGTTGGGGGCAGACAGGTGTGAAGGGAGCTTTCTATTCAAGTTATTTAACCATTTTCTTCATCTGTAAAATAGAGAAATAATAGGGGGTGATAGGATTGCTGTGGGAATTATGTCAATAGACATAAACACTAGAACAGCTATTCTACCTTAAGGAGAGTTCTGATCAGAACCATGATGCTCACTGAGCATGTGCAGAACACATCCATGGAAACCAACAACAGCAGGAAAATGTCTCCTTGCAAATAAATGTCCTCACTTGGGAAGGACGAGTTCCAAACAGGAACTGCTATCCTGTTTTTCACAGACAAAGCAGAGAGAATGATTTAAGTTGCGTAGAGAGAATTTCTTTAAAGACTGAGCTGATTTAATTATTAAGGATGTACATGGTGAGTAGGCAGGATAATATCTAGGAGTTCTAAATTATTTACACGTTATTGCTCTCAGTTTGTCAGTCTGACGTGCCTCTTCTTCTCTTGGGGGATTCTGCAGAGTGTTTCTGGCCCAGAGTATTTTCTGATAAAACATCTCCCTAAGAGGACCTTGAAGCATTTTAATCATTTAAAATAATCCGAGTTTCTTAAATTTCTTATCACAAGGATTCTGCTTTTAGGAGCATCTTTTTTCAAGTTGCAGGTTATAGCTTCTACTTTAAGGGGCATGAGATGGAAGAGGTATTTCTAAGGAACATGTCAGCTCTGAATGGACAATCAACTCTCTACTGTCTAAAATTGTGATGGAATGGTAAAGGCAGTATTAGGAAGGTCTCACCTTCCAGATGGACCTGGGAGTTCCACATTGTCTGAATATGCCCATGTGCTGCACTGTGTTACAGTGAAGCAACTACTGTGTCCTGCCCGCACAGCTCCTGGGCCGGGTGCATGAGGGGAAGGGGACCGAGAAGTGCCCAAGCTGCACACACATGAGACGGGGAGAGTATTTGGGAACAGCTATGAGGAGAACGCTGACCAGGCATGAGGGCTCACTGACCAATCCTCGGCTCTTTCTCCTCTTTGACTGTAAGTAGAGAATCAGGCACAAAAGTTCCGTGCTAATTAGTTGTTGTGGGTCTCTCTAGAACATCCCAGATTCTCATCCTTGCTCTGTCTCCCCCCGGGTGAATGATTTTGGGGTCCCAGCAAAGGTCAGGTGTCTAGGATCAATTCTAGAAGAATCTAATACATCCATTATTTTTCTCCTCAAAAATCCCTCAAGTCTTCAGAACCCTCGCTATAAGAAATAGCCTAGGATTGGGGTAGATGGGTTGGGGTGGGGTGGGGGCGGGCAGGAAGCAGGAGGGTTGTACTGGGTTTCTCTTTACCATTTATCCTGATAAAGAGGCTTCTATCTAGGAATCTCTATATCAATATTCTTACCTTGATTGACAACCTTTGGATTAAGGAAAAAAATTAGGACTAAAAACCATAATCAGGGGCGTTCATAGTACTTATTTATTTTCTTTTCATAGCCCTACTATCATCTTTAAGCATCGAACTTCTTCTTGACATTCTGGCCAGCTACAATTGGGCTGATGGATTCTAATGGGGTATTCAGACTATTAGAAGACGTGAAAGGAAGGGTCAAAAGTTCCCAGTCCTCACCCTCAGTATACCTGGTGAGGCCTTGTGAACAACCCACGATCTTCCTTTCAGGGCTGTGAACATCAAGCAGTTCCTCAGTGGTTCTGCTGGGGCAGGTCTTGGCAGTGCTCTGAGGTGATGCCTCTGTTCCCTGGAATGAGGTGGGGACCAGAGCTGTTAGCAAGACAGTGGACCGAGATGCTCCGTCCAAGTTGGTTCTCACATCTCCTCTGACATCCTTTGTTTGACATTAATTTCCAGACTCCCAGGGATATCCTTATTCAAATGCATTAATTAAAGAGCACACCCCAGGCTAATTAGTGAGGATCATTTTTTTTTAAACTATCCTTCTAAGGGCGGATGCTCTCACTGCCCTTGTCCTGCCCACCCACTGCGAGGTGATGACAGGCCCTACCATTTACCACCCAGCCTCCCTGTCTTCTCATTTTTGGCTTGCATCTCTGAATGCTTTCCAGATCCTCTTGCGTTTCTTTCCACAAGCTCTCCGACGGCCTAAGTGTACACTCTGGACCGTTCCCTACCTGCTGCTGTGGCTCTTTCCGGGAACTCTGGATGTGGCCTGGCTAGGACACGGCTCCCGTTGGCCAACCGGCTGGCTGGCCCCTTAATGGCACTGATGGCCTTTTCTTTCTTAGACCTCAGTTTCCCCTCTCTTCAGAGACCTCAGGAGGTCCTCTGTGGCCTTGCCCTTGTTGTATGCTGGTGTGTTAGATCTGCAGAGGTGTTGTCTGGCCAAATCCCCACCTTTTCCTTTCCCCCTATACTAGGAGGAATCCTTTTTACTGCAGAAAGAGGCCTTCTGGCCACTTTCCTTCCTGTCTTCCCCTACTTCAGTTCCTGTCCACAGTAGCCTTGAAGCCTGTGTGCAAGTGTGTATGTGTGGGGTGGGGGTGTCCAGGGAGTGGCTGATCTTTGGGGGATGGGCTCACAAGGCCCTGGTAAAGGATCACTGTATCTTGCTTAATTTGCTTGGGCAGGCGAGGACCCCAGAGGTGGGAATGCAGTCCCCTCCCCTGGCTCGTTTCTGTCACGTCTAAAAGCTGCAGCGCTGCCTCCCGTTGATAGCTGAGCGGCACCCTCTTCCCAGACTCCCAGTAGGAATAGCCCTCCTTCACTGCTTAACCATCCAGCTAACGTATGCAAACTGCTTGTTATGCGCAAAGTTTGTACAGCAATTTTCTGTCATCCTTGCTCTGAAGCCATTCTGAGAGGTTGGCTCTCTTATTCTCCCCATTTTACAGATGAGGACACTGAGGTTTGGACATTGGTAAAGCTCCGCTAGAAACTCTGAGCCCAGAGCCGGGACGCTTGCCCTCACCCCAAACTGGAATCAGCCGGTCTTGCTCTGTGACTGCCCTGCCACTGTCTTCTGAATTGTCAGATTACTTGGGAAGCGGAGGGGATGCTGAGCAAATCCAGGTCGCCGGGCGCTGTCAGCACAGCAGTGTGTTCTGCCTCAGCTGGTCCTTGCTCTCCCTGTGAAAGCTCCAGCTCCCTGTCACCTGGGCTGTCATCTGGCTCCCACGCGTGCCTATTGCGAGACGGTCATCTGTGTGCCGGTTTATTTGGTGTGGCTTGTTTGGGTTCAGTTTTGAGTGTGTGTTTTTTTTCTTTTCTTTTTCAGATTCAGCCTTTCTGCCCCATCCCTTTTTGGAGGCACCGCTCTTCTCTATGCTATCGACCATCTGGGACTAAACCTGCCGGGGCCATCTCTCCCACTCGTTCCCCTCTTATGCTTGTCCCGTGTACTTTCGAAGCCCCTCGCGCACACTCCCTCTTCCTACAAGGTTGCAATGTGTACTCTCCTAGCCCAGCAGTTCCTGGAACACAGTGGACAGCCAATAAATAATTGATGAATGAATGAATGAGTGAATGAATGAAGCTTTTAATATGTACAGTCATGGCACTGACAGAACTGCTATCATGATCCCCTTGAAGGGAGACACATGCTTAATTTCAGGATAGAAAGATTGTGGCAGCTGCCTTGTTCTGACTTCTGTCTCTTTCCTTATCTCCTGTTCATCCCAGACCCCGCCCATGGCTGCCAAACAGAAGCCTACACACAGACTCACACACCAGCCCGGTAAGAGGGAGTCCAGCGAGCACTGGGCTATTCCCATCCCAGCCCACCCTTTCCATAGGGGCTTAGAGGGAAGCTGGCCTCTGTCCTTTTGTTTGGTTGGAGTCAGTGTGACATCATCGTGCTCATCTCAGCCATTGGCCAGAGCGGTTGGGTGCGGCACTGCAGCAGATGCTATATTCTTGTGGAGATACATTCCATCTCCAGCTCTAGACGGGGGAACAGGCCTTATCAAGATGGCCTGGCAGAGCGTGTTATTTATAAACCCACCTCCTTATCACCAAGAAGAATGCCATCTTCCCTGAGAGAGGCTTTTAAAGATTTCTCTGTTAATATTTGCTTCATCATTTCAGCGTCTTCAGCCAGACCTGATCAGACAGTTATTTCTGGATGGGTACAAATTCCATTTTCAGAATTTTTCTTGGCTCCCTGTCCCTGTCCCCTCCACGCTCTCCACCCCCTAGCCTGACTCATCTCTTCTAGAACCTTCTCCGTCCTTCTCAAATCACTGGGAGTGATTTACTAACTGCATTTCCCCGCCAGCTCCTGGATGCTGGCTAGAAAGACTAATTTACAGGAACAAAATGTCCCCAAGTTATCACTGGGTCACGCTCCAAATTCATTTGAGAATCAGCAATTGGAATTAACAATGTTTTTTTCTCATCAGAATAATGGAGGCATGGGGGGCTCAGGATGTCCCTCAGAAGTCATTTTATTCACAGTGAAGCCAAATTGTAATGCAATAGGGGATCTAGTACAGAATATCTGTGTGGTACCGAAGAGGATCTGGGGACTGGGATAAGAGGAGAAATGGAATTTTCCTGCTTTCTTTATGAAGGCAGTTCTAACCCTAGGCCACAGTTTATAATAATTAGGTCTTATGTAGGCAGCCTCGTGTGTGGCCTTAGAGCCAGAAATGATTGGAGTTCAGGTCTGACCCACCTTAAACAAACTTATACCAGCTTGATGTACTGACCAGAATGCAGGTTACTCACCAGCATCGCTGGCTATCAAGCCCTGTGGATAATAAGCATGTGACTACCAGTACGTTTCCTCCTTGGAAGCAGATATGCAAGGGAACCTGGAGGGGGATCAGAAAGCTGGTGGTAGACCTCACTTAGGTCAGGGCATCGACTGTCTCAGGATGGGACAGACATCTTTAAGCCCCACTGTCTCTCCTCTGGCCACACATGCATAATCAGGACTCATGGCTTGCTTCGTTCACTCTCATTTTCCTAGACTTCCTGGCCCTTGGCCACACACATTCTTGTTCTAACCGTGGTGATTTCTTCAATCAGATTAAAGCCAAAATTGGTAGGCCTGGGAGCCATTCTGATTCTTTAAACTTGATGTAATATTACTCAGTTTGTTCTGGTCCAACATGTGTGGATTTTGTAGTTTAACTAGCAGGAAACAATTTAGTTTCTTTGTTCTCAGGGGTCACTGCAATTTGAGTTTCCATCCCTCCCCCAACCATGTTCCAGCTATACCTTCAACTACAGACAGCATCACTATTTTATGTGTATGTATGGGAGGGAGAGTACAATTAGTCTATCTTAATCCATAAAATCCTCAAAATGCAGCAATATTTGCTGTCTCAAATTCTTTTCAGAAATAGCAGGAATGTAAAGTAAAAAAAAAAATACATGAGAGCCCAACTGGCATGGCTCAGTGGTTGAGCATCGACCTATGAACCAGGAGGTCATGGTTAGATTCCCTGTCAGGGCACATGCCCAGGTTGCAGGCTCAATCTCCAGTGGGGGGCATGCAGGAGGCAGCTAGTCAATGATTCTCTTTCATCATTGATATTTCTCTTTTTTTTGTATATATATTTTATTGATTTTTTACAGAGAAGAAGGGAGAGGGATAGAGAGTTAGAAACATCGATGAGAAAGATCGATCAGCTGCCTCCTGCACGCCCCCTACTGGGGATGTGCCCACAACCAAGGTACATGCCCTTGACCGGAATCAAACCTGGGACCTTTGAGTCCGCAGGCCGATGCTCTATCCACTGAGCCAAACCGGTTCGGCTCATCATTGATATTTCTATCTCCCTCTCCCTCTCACATCCTCTCTGAAATATAATAAAAATATGTTTTTAAAAAATAAATGAGAAAATATAGAGTTACTTATCAACTTTCATCCTTATTGAAAACCCCCTTTCCCTTAGAGCAACTGATCTCAGCTAGATGTTAAAAAGAAAAGTGGATGGACTAATTTATACTAATGTGTGAATGACTAGCGAATACCTCTAATACATCCTGGGAGTTTTTTTGTCCTCTTCTTCAATAATTTTTAAAATTTTTGAGTTATTGTTACAATATTACATTAGTTTCAGTCAACAACATAGTGATTAGACATTTACATAACTTATGAAGTGGTCACCCTGATAAATCTAGTACCAATTTGACACCATACATTGTTACTATAATATTATTAACCATATTCCCTATGCTATAGCTATACTTTACATTCCCATGAGACTTTTCTCTTTTTAAAAGAGGATATACAGTGATATGCATGCATCTTAAACCAGTATAATTCCAGGCAGTATCAGCGGCTATTTTGCAGAGCAGAAAAGGTCAGGGGGTATTGTGGGCAAGATTTCAGGTTCAGTCTGGTCTTTTGCTCTGGAGTTTAGCTTTCCTTCGCTGGTTATAACATCTTCTTTTCTTTCTGAGCACTGATCTCAGAGATTCACAAGTCAACAAGGTTTATCACAAAAATTCCCATGTCTGTACCATCAGGACCTCTAGTCATGGGGGTAAGAGAGGAGCCAGGCTGCTCAGAGGAGAGTGAGGACAGTTATTGGCACGTTTGTACAATGGAAGGCCCCTCTACTAGCTTAACCTGACTTTTCATCCACTTCTGTTGTTCAAGTTTTTTCATCTCTCTCCAAATGCCCCATTTCATTTCTTTCTCTCTCTCTCTCTTTTTTTTTTTGGTATGGCTTTTAAAAATGAATTTGGCACCTTGACAATTCAAACATTTCCCTTGCAAGTTCCTGAAATCATTCATGTTTTATTTCCTCTCCTACCTTTTTCCTGTTTCACCTAGCCTTGATTCCCAGGATCCCACTGTATCAAGGTCTTCTTGTTTCCTAGCAACCCAGTTTGATGCTGACTTTGCTGGGTTAATCTCCTCCTCCTTCATTAGCTTCTGAATTTCTCTCTGAGCTTGGGAAGAACTCTCCTACCAGCTATGTGAATGCCTTACCCTCATACTCTGACCCTCATTGCTAGATACTCAGAGGGGCCCCCAGAGGGGCCCCCAGTGACAGCTCCTGACCAACCGAGAGTGGAATTGGACATCATGGATGATTGGTGACATAATTGCATCTAAACTAATCTCCGGCTCTGCATGTGAGCCAGGAAGAATGTTCCTTAGTCAGAGTGAGCTGAGTGAGCTGAGAAATTATATAGGACAAGGTGTGTGTGTGTGTGTGTGTGTGTGTGTGTGTGTGTGTGTGTGTGTTAAACTTTAAATTGGTTACTTTCACCATACAAGCATACTGCTTGTGAGTGCTGGCTAGAATGACCTCTGAGCACTTCTGCTGTCCTTTTGCTGCACAGAGCTGGGCCCCAAACAAAACAAACCAGATGGGAACACCAACGCTGGGGGCCAGGGTGTAACTGGGATGCGCCGCGTAAGGAGCCTTGCCCTCCTCTTTCAGAGACTGCTGACACGTCCTCATGACCACTCTACTGCATTCATGGAAGAGATTCTTTGTCATCAGTTTCCAAGAATCACAGTGACCTAGTTAAGCACCTAATGAATTGGCCCTGTGCATATGTAAAAGATCATTTTATTTGTATCTGAAAGTTTAAGAAACTAATATTGTTGGTACCAAAAAGCTAAAAATGTTTCCACATATGCGATTACTCTCGTCAAATCAGTTTGTAGAACCATTCAACAAACATAGAGTGGGGCGAAAGTAGGTTTACAGTTGTCCATAAGGAAAATAACACAATAATTAATAAATAAGAATATAAGAATAAACTCCGCGTTTTGAGTACTCACAACTGGAAACCTACTTTTGCCTCACCCTGTATTGATTGAGTGCCTACTACGTGCAGGACACTGTGCTTGGCCTCATGGACATTGCAATAAGGAAGGTCCACATCTTCTCTCGTGGATCTTACGATGATCTTCAAGAGAAAAAATCACGGCATTCATTTGGGAAGTGCAGAAGACTGAGCTCTCTCACTGTCTGGTGCCCTAGTTTATCTATCATAGGCATATATTTGGGTTCCCATTTTATTTCCCCCACTAGATTTTAAACTCCTTGAGGGCATAAATTGCTTCATTTTGGTGCCTCTCCTCCGAGCCCTCTGCTGTGCTTTCTCGTGGCTTGGCTCAGAGCTTGCTTACTGTCCTTCTCCCCTGGGTGTAGTGGCTAATGCATGCTAAGTGCTTATTGAATGTCAGATCCCTAGCATTCACGACCTCATTTACCCAAACAACAACCCTACACGGAAGCTGCTATTATGCACTCCATTTGACATTGTTCTTACCTTGATCTATAGGGCGAAACATGACCTGACCCAGCCTCAGCTCCTTTTACTCCCCCCTCACCTGCCCCTTTGCTCACAGCTCTCAGCCACCCTGGGCCCTTGTATTGGTTGGCCACACCAGGTGTGCTCCCACCCCAGGGCCTTGCTCAGCTCTCTGCCTTGCTCTTCTCCCAGACTGCTACCTGAGCCCTCTGCCAGCCCACCCAGATCTGGCCCAATGCTTCCTCTTCACAGAGGAATTCCCTGACCTATCTGCCATAGTGACCTCTGCTGCTCACTATCATCTCACCCTGCTCTGTTTTTCTTCAACGCACTTACTATTATATGACATATTATGTATCTGTTGTTTCATTATTAATATGTTTGTTAACATCAGAATGCCAGCTTCACTTGGGAGGGATTTTGTCTGTCTGGTTTAGAGCCAGGTCCCCAGGAAATGCAACTGGGAAATGCCAGGGATGGGATTTGAACCCATGTCCTCTGATGCCAAAGCCCACATTCTGAACTACTGTATGTGTGTGTGTGTGTATCTTTCCTTCTTCTCCACTAAGCTCTCAGAATCTACATGAATCTACATGACAAGGACTATTTGTTTTATATATTGTAGCCTAAATGCTTAAAGAGCCCGGCACATGGAGGGGATTTTTATACATGTCAGATGAAAATTGTTCAGTTGGCTATATGATGGTTTGAACAGGCAGAGAGAGGCACGTTTCCGATAAGGACATAGTGCAGACAGAGGCATGAGAGCTGATGAAACATACTGGGAATAGCAAAATACCATTCAGCAGAGTTAAAACGCCTACACAAGAGGCCAGCTTATCACCAGGGGCAGCTTAGACAGTGTGAAAATTAAAGTCTATTGGGTATGTATGATCACTGTCCATTCCCTTTCATCAGCTGGGGTCTCTGTCCTGTACCTTGCCATCCAGTGCACATGCAAGTTTAAATGCCTGAAATGCTATGCTGATCTTCCAAAGATGTCATTATGATGAGATGGAGCTGGGGGAAAAGTGCTTGTCTTGAAAACAAGGACAGATGGCAAATTGACAGCACGATACAATGGCCACAGGACTGAACACTGGCCCTGAATGCCTACCAGACAACAGATGTGACAAAGTTTGCAAAGAGTTTGATGCAAAAGATCTCAATGAATTTGGAGGTGGCTGAACAACCAACAGGATTTTGTTTTGTTACTGAAATGCAGAACTCTGGGCTCTCAAAGGTGAACAATGGTTTGGTAGAAAGCCATGGTGGAATTGGAGAAGGGAGACAGTGACCGAGTGCAGAGATGGGACTGTGTTTTGCACAACTAATCTCTTCTAAGTTTCTCCTCTAGAAGAAACGCCCACAGGAACTGGGAGGAGCTGCTCGCTGAACACGCCTAGAGAAATGGGTCTCTGTGGCACAGGCAGCGGGCGTGGCAGCCATGGAGGTACTGCACGCTCACCTCCTCCAAGAGAAGCTGCGATGAGAGTAGTTCATGGGCAGCCCCCCCGCTGTGCACCTTGGGACCTAACGCAGCATTCATGTGGAAGCCTTGCTGCCCAGGGTGGGACTCCTCTGATGGCCATTTATGCACAAGGGCTCCCTATCGGCCCGGCTGAGACTTTGCCAGTCCTCCTGCCAGTTCTCCTTGCCCTTCTCCTTGCATAGCTATCATAGTGGTCTGAAGGCTCTCCCTGCCCTCTCCCCTGTACCCTTCACAAACCTTCCCGTCTGCAGGTTTTATTCTGTTTGGCATCTGAGGACCCAAAGTAGCACAGGAGGCCTCAGGAAATAGTACATAAAATTCCTCCACTGGAAAAAAAAAAAAGTAAAACCATTAAACCATCCACTGCTGGATGAAGAGGTGATTGATCAGGCAGGGCTTTCAAATATCCACTCTCCGGACATTTTCAGAAATGCAAGGAAACAGAAATAACTGCCACGGAGAAAAGTCCTTCGTCCAAAGCTATTTTGAAGTGTCTCCGTAATTCCGAGTTCTGTTAGCTCCTGTGAATGCACCTAGACTTGTCAGATCAAATTCTTGTCCTCTGCCAGGATTTGGAAGTTTCCCGCTGAGTGGCCAAGGGCAATGATTGAACTCGGGGTCCTGAATCTTGATTGGGTGAGGACTGGCCCAAATCTTATCTCTCTCCAGTCTCTCTGGGATCGCCAGGGATCATCCCTGTGAAAAAGCATAACCACGTTGCACTTTCCAGCTGGTCTTGCTGGACTGCAGAGCAGTCCTCACCCATCTTCTCGTTGCCCAGCGGGCACCCACCGGTGAAAGGGCGTCTCTGCAGCACACTTTTTTTTTTTTTTTTTAGCGTTTGAATGATTTGCCAGTTTCGCCTCACTATGTGCTTAAAAGTAAAACATAATTGTAAACTGAATTGTTGCAACTAGAGAGGCCAAACCAAAAGAGTGGCACCCCTTGCCTTTGGTGGAAGAAATATACACTAGGCCGTGTGGAAAATGATTGCGGGAAAAACGGAGGCTCGCAGCGGCCCAGCTCTGCGATTGTAAAGAAGCAGCAAGGGCTCTGCCTACAAGGCCACCTTCTTGTGTCGAGACTTCTTGAATGACTGGTTTAAAGGGCACTGAAAAAAACTTAACCACGGTCATTCTTCTTCTCTCAAATCAATAAGTGAGAAAATAAAATACCTATGACTCGGTTGAATCAACTCCTCTATCAAAACCTGAGCCATTCCGTGAATGGAGGAACCCAGAAAAGTGGACTAAATTGGCCTTTGTTACAATAATAATAGCTGTAATTGCTGAGTGTGTTCAATGTGTCAAAAGCTTTCCATAAGCTGCCCTCACCCTACAGGACACTACAAGGTCAGTATCATTCCCCCGTCCCCCCCACCCCCTCTGCCCCACTCAGAGGAGATCGCCAAGACATAGAGATGTCTTTCCCCGGCCTCCCTGGCTTGGACAGGGCAGAGTCCAGGCAGATCTGTGTGTCTTTAAAGCTAATCCGTCTGCTCACCTTCTCCTCTTCAAGTGAGGGGCGGGTAAGATTGTTTCCAGAGCAACAGCAGATCCTTGTAACGAAAGAAAATCAAACTGTGCACCATGAGTTGTTGTAACAGTTGGAAAGCCTGAGAGGCACACTGATAATTGCAGGGATACTGCAAATTCTGGGGAATAATTGTAGTGGGGAGCACCGAAGGAACAGATAATTCATTCTCTTCCTAACTCCTTTGCGCTTCATCTGAGCATCATCTGGGCCATTTCGGACTCAATAGATATTTTGAACCAATAAATTCATACCTCTATCAAAGTTGCATTGGCTTTTTGCCTTGTACTGTAGGTATCTCTGTATGCTTTAAATCTCCCCTCCTGGACTGCAAGTTTCTGAATATCAATAGCCTCTTGCTATTGATTACGTAGCACTTTATGGTCAGATTTAGTGTACATCATTTTACTCAGAGCAATTCTAGGAGGTTTAAAAGATAGGCATTCTTATCCTCATTTTGAGGACTTTGAGGCTCAGAGCGGTTAAGCGATTTGCTCAAAGTCATATACCAGCAATGGGTGAAACTCGAACTTGAATTCAGGATTTCTAACTTCCTATCTGTTTTCTTTTAAACATGCAGAGTCCTCTAATGGGAAAGTTCCTTTCTGGTTCATCATTACAGTTTAACACAGCCAAGCCCTATACCTTACTCATGATAACGTTTCATAAATATGTTAGATAATTTTTACTAATGAATGACTGAAGAAGGGAAGGAATAAATGAAATTCTATAAAAGGGCCTAGTGAGATTTGCATCTGGCAATTGCACTTTCAGATCTGGATGGAAGGTGTTCTAGAAAATTCTTCTGGGTGCTAATATTTCTTTTTAAAAATTTATTAAATTTATTGGGGTGACATTAGTTAATAGGGTCATACAGGTTTCAAGTGCGCCTTTCTATGATACAAGATCTGCATATTGCACTGTGTGCCCACCACCCAAAGTTAAAATCATCTTCCATCACCATATATTTGGTCCCCTTTATCCCTTACTATCCCCCGATCCCCTTCCTCTGGTAACCACCATATTGTTGTCTATGTCTATGAGCTTAAGTTTTGCATCCTACATATGAATGAAATCATATGGTTCTTCACTTTTTCTTACTAACTTATTTCGCTTAGCATAATATTCTCAAGGTCCGTCCATATAGTCACTAATGGCAACATTTCATCTTTTCTTATGGCTGAGTAGTATTCCATTGTGTATAGGTACCACATCTTTAAAGCCAAAGGACAATATGGCTGTTCCCATGTATTGGCCACTGTTAATAATGCTGCAATGAACAAAGGGGTGCATATATCGTTGTGAATAAATGTTTTCAAGTTTTCCAGGCAGGTACCCAGAAGAGGGATTGCTGGGTCATATCGATTGCTGTTTCTTAATTTTTTGAGGAGTCTTAATATTATTTTCTATAGTGGCTATACCAGTTTACATTCCCACCAGCAGTGAATGAGGGTTCCTTTTTCTCCACAACCTCTCCAACATTTGTTATCACCTGTCTTGTTGATAATAGCCATTCTAACAGATGTGAGGTGGTATCTCATTATAGTTTTGATTTGCATTTCCCTAACAGCTAGTGAAGTTGGACATCTTTTCATATATTTGTTGGCTGCTAGTACATCTTCTTGGGAGAGGTGCCTGTTCAGGTCCTCTGCCCACTTTTTAAATTGAATTGTTTGTTTGTTTGTTTGTTTGGTGTTGAGTTGTATGAGTTCTTTATGTAGTTTGGGTATTAACCCCTTGTCAGAGCTGTTATTTGTAATGTCTTCTTATATTTCATTTAAATAAATGTCCTCCGAAGAGATAGTTTTACCACACTTTCTAACTGAAAAATGTTTGTGTTTGGTCCTTTCAAAGGCCATAAATCTCTCTAATTGGTGCCTAATGGTTTTGGGGATGGCTCTGAGCAAGTATCCCATTAATTGAAAGGAGAATATTGTCATCTGCCACAGAGATTTCTCATTATGTTTCATCAAACTCAAAACAGAGCCCTGTTTGGAATTCTTTTAGGAACAGTAATTACCCCACATCCTATGGTGTTGGGAAGCAGGGCTCACAATTAGCATCTCTGTCATGAGGGGGAAGTGATCCGTGCTAAATGGGAGCTGGGCCAGATGGGTCTTGCTAAGACCTTTTCCAGGCCCCCTTCAGAGCCATTAAATTAAGTTGTCCCTATGTGTGTGCAAAAGACACAAATCAATCTTTTACTTGTATGTGTATTAAAGAATGCATCCGCTTCCATTAATTAAAAGTCAAGTGCTTTTATCTACAGTGATCAGGGTAGGAGAGACGCTTATGCCAAAGAACTCCAGAGAAGCAGATCATGGTGAGATGTCACAGGCCTCGGCAGGCTGTGCAGCAAGAGGAACTTAGACAGCACCCAGCCTGTCCTTGTCCTGGGAGGTAAGGGACAGCGTCCGGCAAACCCAGGCCTCTCCTTCCTCACTCCATTCCTGGGAGCATGGCTGATCATCTCCCTGGGTACCTAGACACTAGGCCCTGCCTGAGGAGTGGGGGCCACTGGCTTGCCCATCACGTGTAGCAGAGTACACTTTGTCTTGGAGTCTCCAATTTCCTCCTAACTGTGATAGTCATTTTTGATTTTCCTTTTCAAGCAATAGATAAGTGAGTATAGGGCTTTAAAAAATAACCTGTAACAAAATAGATGTGAATTTACAAAGTAGTTAGGAAAAAATTCATGATTCAAGTGTAGGGACTTGAATAGAATAATACATCCCTACTTTTCATAGAATATTTTAAATTATTAGGTAAGTTTCATCCCAATTTAAAATAGTTTACTTTTTTTTAAGTTAGGTTTATGGCTCGACAAATAAACGATTTATGCCTGAGCTCCAGCACACTGGTATTTCTGTCCCTGCTTTTGATTTCTGGTATGGCTCTGAGTCCCTGTTTTTGCCAAAATTTGGGAAGAGTGTTATTGGCATTTTAAAAAGTTTTTAATACATTTAAAATACAGGCTATGTTGCATCCTCCACCCCTACTCCCACCCTACTCCCACGCCTGAGGAAGTGTCCTGCTTTAGGGAAATCGAGTCAACACTTTTAAAATGATCAAAATACCTCTATTTCACACCACTTGTGCAATGTCTATAGGAAACCGCAGAACGATCTTATTCTAGTGGCAGTTGGGGTGCTTGGAGTGGCAATGGTAAGCTGTCAAAAGCTCACATTTAGTCTTTAGCAAATACAAGTCTTAATATTATTTGATGCAAAGTTTTTCTTTTTTCTTACAATATTCTGAAACGGGCAGGGAAGGCGGGAAGGAGGGGTGAGCAGCTCGGGGGAGCCCTGAGAGCACCTTTCTTTTTAATTCCTATTATTGAAGCGGCTCCCTTAGGGATTGTGAGCCTTCTGCTCTCTCTGTTCTCTTCTGATTATTTGATTATTTCAGTGTATTAACATAATTGCTATGTAATTGTAATATGTATACTGTTTTCTATTATTTCTTTTTCATTGGTCAAAGCAGTTAAAAATGTTTCTACAAAGTCTTTTCATTTCCCCCTTTAAAGTTGTGTAACATTTTAACTTATAAATTCAGCACAAGTTTTTGGATTCAATCATTGGACAGTTTGCTATAAATACCTTTTTTTTTTTTTACATGTAGTTTCTTTTTTCTTTTTATTCGTTTGAGTTGCTATTTCGGAACCATTTCCCAAGGTTAAAATCAATAGGTCAAAGAATGTGAACACTGTTGCGGACTTTTTGTCACATAACATCGTTAGAGCTTCCAGAAGAAATGTGAACAGACTTACAGTTGTGGAGGTGGTTCTTTTCAAGAGAAAATACAATACAATTTTATATGTTCAAGAAGTGAAAGGCAGGATAGGAGGACATTGAAAGAGATAGAAGGCATGGAGGATAACTTTAAAGACCCTTTACAAACGGGATATAGATAGTCCTAAAACCCACAGGTGAGGTCAGGGGGGCATTGGAAAGAATAGCTCTTCCTCTTTAAAAGGAGCTCACGGTGGGGCTAATCTGTGGAAGAGCCCATTCTCTCTCCCTTTAACTTCCAGGCATTTCATAAATTAGCCTCTTGGTCATGAAGTTTTACTAGCGATGCTTTTTGGTACTTCAGTCCTCATGCGCTGCCCATTTATTTTTAATAGTTTGGATGTGTCCTTGGGGGCGGGGGGGGGGGGGGGGTAGATACTTTTCCCATCAGCAGAGTGCGGAATGCGCTCCACATGCCCAGCGATTGGCAGAAGGTAGAACTTTGGGTTGCTAAGTGCTAGGGTCATTGACCAAGCCATTTAATAAATGGGAGAAGGGGCGTCAGTTTTTAGAGGCTTTAGTTTCCCACAAGTGAATTTCATTTAAATAAAGAGCACCCGCAGGTATGTTGCTCTTGCAATACTGAGCTGGCAGTCTCTTGCTTTGAGATTCCCAGGTTGTGTCAAACTAAACGAAGTCAACCCGTGGGCCCAGGTAGTCTTTGTCTGTTGACGCATCCTTAGAGATAACCTCGCTGTGATCCGTGATGAGTTTTCTGTCTTGAAGCACGTGGGACACATAGACTGAATTCTTGCCGCCTGTAAGAATTCCAAGCTCAGGGGCATATCGGATTTCAAAAGCTACATTCAGATGTTTGTAGCTTAAAATATAATGTCCCATTAGAAAAAGCTATAGTAATGACATCTCACTCTTTAATCACTTTATAGCTTTTAGATGTCGTTCAGTTGTTCGTTATAAATGCATATGTGATTTCATTTGATCCTCACAACAATTCTGGGTAGGAAGTATTATTAGTCCACATTACAGATGGTGGGGAAAGAGACACAGAGAAACTAAGTCAAATTTTCCAAGTTCATGGAGCTGAGAGCAGCAACGCCAGTCCTCTAACCCACGTCCTCCGATGCTCAGCCCAGTCTCTTTCCACATCAGCACGCTTGGCCAAGTGCCTGGCTCAACACACAAAAGGCTGTTTTACCCACAATTATTACTACTGCAATTTAGGAAAACTTTTTGCCTCCTAATTTCAGGATTTCAGGCAGACCCAAATGTGGTGTGAAATGATCTGTAACCTAACAATGTGAAATGCACTTTGCTAAGCTTGTCCCCTGAGCCCCAGGCTCTTTCCCTCTACCCCTGACCCTCTTTGCACTGGCCCAGCTCCAAATATACTAAATCAGATTGTCCAGTTGTGGCCCAAAAATTTGTATTAAAAGAAAACAAACACCTAACACAAAAGAAAACAAACAAAATGGAAAGGTAAACCAAGACTTAGCAACATAAAGATGTCATTTCCCCTAAGCTAACCTTTATGCTAATGCCCAAAGCAATCCTTCAAGAAAAAAAATTGGAAGCAATTAGTTGATGCTAAAGTTTACTTTGAAAAACTAACAAGCACAAATGGACCATGCGCAGAAGTTGGTTTTCGGCCTGGGCAAGTCTATTTTGAAGAAGTGGCGTTAGAAGAAGTGGGGGGTGTCGGTTGGGCGGATGATGGGAGACACGGCAGAGGTGGGCCGCAGGATACACAGCTCGGGGGGGGGGTACATTGTTTTGAGGTACCTTAGCTGAGGTTGACCCCTTCCAACTCTCCCATCCACACTCATCTATCTGAAACAAGTATACAAGACGAGTGTGGATGGGAGAGTTGGAAGGGGTCGACCTCAGCGAACGTACCTCAATCAGATTGAGGACGTTTTTAGCAAAGGCCAGTTTAGGAGTACCCTAATTAAGTTAATAACAATGCACCTACCTATATAGTTTAAATTTAAAAAATTTGGCTCTCAAAAGAAATTTCAATCGTTGTACTGTTGATATTTGGCTCTGTTGACCTAATGAGTTTGCCGACCCACTGGCCTAGATGACCTTTGTGTTCCTCTCTAAGACAAGAAAGAGAGTTCCCCCCACAATCCAGACTCCCCCCACATGAACTTTACTGACCCTTACGCTGACTCAGGGGTTTTTTGGAAAGTGGGCCTGAGTTAGCCTTGAGACCTCAGAGAGATGGGGTCCCTGAGTGTCCATCAAATGTACCCCTCTACACTGCCACTTACCTAACTCAAACACAAACACACACCAGTAAGAACCTAAGAAGAAAAGTGCAAATACAGAGAGAAATGTTCTTTATTAGTGTAATTGCCTCCTCCATCTGTTTGCAATTAAAAAAGGATGAAAAGGGAGAGAGAAAGAGAGAGATGGAGAGATTGAGTTAAAGCCAGGATGACTTCAGGCCCTCCCTCAGCCCCAGGCATGCACTTAGGGAGACCGGTTCTGATAGGAAGCCTGTCCTGGAAGAGGCAGCCGCAGAGCGGGTGTCGGAGCCCCTGTGACGTGGCAGTTTCTATGGAGACAAGTCTCTTTCCTCAGGAAGCTAGGTAAGCAGGACACACAAAACCCTAGCAACCGGTTGAAGGCTTTTTTAAATTGAGGGTTTTCTGTACTTGATTTCAAAAGGCCTCTCCCTGGGAAAGCAGCTTGTGGCAGGCAGCGAGCGGTGGGCTTGTCTGCCCAGGGGCTGCGAATCTGGAAATAAGATTGGAAGGCTGTTGGTGGCCTAGCATAGGAAGAGGGAGGAAGAGAGGTTGCTGCTCGCTGTGTAGGAGGGCTGGTTGCAGCCAGAATTCATTTTCCAGCCTCTGGTATGGGAGCCCACCACTACCGCCAATTAATCCATGAAATGAGACGGCTAGGGACAAGAAAACTGTGGTTGCCATGGTCTTCCCTGTCACCTGACAAGTTCCAGGCGCTTTGGGCAAGGAGAGGTCAAGAGCACAGGGGTGCAAATCTGAGAGCTGCAACCCAGTGAACTGCTTACTTGGCACAAAGTCAATGCTCCATTTACGTTTAGTTCCTGCCTCTTCCGGTCAAGTGAGCACAAATGTTACTTTTTCAGGAAAGTCTTCTTTCATAGTAGAAGGTTGTATTTGGCTGCATGTAAAGAGACCTAACTGAGAAGTTTAAATAAATAGGGATTATTTTTCCCCTAAGAGGAAGCCCAGAAGTGGGCAGTTCAGGGGGCTCCAGCTCCAGCCATCATTCCAGGCAAAACAAAGAAGCAGCAGAAATTAAGGACAAAGGGGTGGTGCCCTCATCATGAAGCAAGACCTTTCCCAGCAGATTTCTAGTTCTGTCTCATTGGCCAGAATTAATCATGTGACTCCAACCCCAGGGGAGGCTGGGATATGGGGTTTTTAATCTGAACAAATTGCCACCCTGAACAAAGCAGTGGCTGTGTTTTAATGGCCAAGCTAAGAATAAGTATGAACAGTGGGGGACAATGGGGGGATAAGGACACTTATTAATACCTTAATCAATAAAGAAAAAAATAAACAGTAGCTACAAAGAAAAGAGAAAAGGATAATTATGAACAGATAGCTAGTGCATCTGCTACACCTTTCCTGATTATCTCTCACACCTACCACCCCCAGGTTAGCTTACCCCTCCCTGTTATATGACTTCCTACAGTGCAGTGCTGAGAAGTATTTAACAACCAGCAGAACACAGGACTGATTAGTAGCATTTGCTGATGTCTGTGGTATAAACACCTCCATTGTGGCCAGTGTCAAGCTGTCAACATGATGTCATTGAATACGGAATTGGGAAGAAATACACAGCAATACATCATTCTGGCTTTGTGAAACCAAGAGCAAGATGGAACCCATAGCCTCGTTTTCAGGCTGTGAGAGAATTTAATTTATCAAAATGACATCAGGCAGAGCTCATGACTTGATTTATTAAAAACATTTACTCTTGGGCTCCTTTACCACTTTCAGGGACTAGAAGGCTCTAAAAAGAAGTACAGACTTAGTTCCAGGCCTTGATGTAGAGCAAATAAAATTCACAACTGTTGCGAAGGGGCCATTACCCAAGCCTGGGGTCCCAGCATGCATGGAATCCTCCAGGGAACTGCGTTTGGACTTCAGTTTAAAGTGCCTAAGGAAGTGCACAATACTTGGTTTTCACAGGTTAGTAGACAACACTGTCCCTCTAGAGGCAGGAACCTGAATTGCAGGCCCAGTCACCTTGAAGGGACCAATCTAAGGAGTTGTCTCACACAGTCAAATATTACAAAAACGTACATTTTTATAGAACTCGCAATTTTAAAAGTTCTTTCACATATACTCTTTCTTTTGAGTCTCACAACCATCCTCTGAAAAACAGCTGGCAATTCATTTTGCAGCTGAGGATATAAGAGATAGGCAATTTATTCAAAACAATATAGTAATTAGTAGACTCAGGTCTGATGGCTTTACATTCAAGTCTCTTTCTAGTGTGGTGAAGGCCTGGGAGGGGCAGGTGCGGGATGGAGAGGGTCAATTGGGGGGAGCGGGGGGTTTAAGTGGGGTGGAGACATCTGTAATACTTTCAACAATAAAGATACATTTTTTAAAATTTTGTTTCTTTCTACCACATGATGTTTCTTTCCTCTTCTGGACATAAAATGAACTTGTTCTGTGTCCTGCCAGGTCTGAGAGGTACCTACAATGTGAAAATAAATATGACTGTCCCTTGTCCAGTCACTATAATGCCCCGTCCTTTGTAACAGGTCAGGACTAAAACTTCCGATAGTATTGAAGAAAAAGGGGAAAGGCTTCCAACTAGAGCTCACACCTTAGAAGCAGCCTCCTATTTCTCTTCTGAGTGGGACGGGAGTTGGAAGGAAACTCAAGTTCCAAAGTCCAGAAAATGCTCCTACCCTGAAATTTCTCTCCTCTTTGTGAGCCCCTGGGTGTTAGTCCTTTATAAGGTGAAATGGCTTTTATTTTACAATTGGAGCTAAAGCTTACACTGCAAATGACCCTGGGAGGGAGAATACATTGTCTTAAATTTGTACTTGAGTTCCTGGCTGCTGGCTGAGCAGGGAGGGGAGATTCAGAATGTGGAAGCCAGGAGTGGACAAAGCCCTGCCTGAGGACTTTCTTCTGAGAAGCTGACCAGCCACTGCTGTCCCTGTCCCAGGCACCCTCTCACCTTGGCCCTCACCTGTAGACTCAGCCTCTCCTTCCAGGCAGAGTTCCTGCCATGTAGCTTGTCTAGCCTGACCCCAGGATGAACTCTGCATCCAGTTCTCCGCCCCCCTGACAGCCTCATCTTTTTCTCGTTCATGGCTCCTTGGAGGCCATGGAGGGGGCGGACCTGGGAGAGGAGGAAGCTGCTGCAAGCCCTTGGCGTCCTCTCATGCTCCCTGGGGTTTATCGGAAACTCTCCTCTTGGATCTTAAGGAAAGTAAGGTATTGAAGGAGAGGCACTGGAAGGCCCCACTGGCACAGCTGGAAGAACAGTCCCAGCCGAAGGTGAGACACTTGGGAACCGCACGCTGGCTGATGTTAAAGATAATATTCTGCTTGGGGGGAATCACTGTCTGCTGGGAGCTGCAAAAGAAGATACGCATGTCTCTGAGGCTCCCGCTCGCCCAGGATGGCTCCTGGGGAGGCCTAGTGAGGAGGGAAGGGAGGGGAACAACCACACAGGTGGAGGCAAGAGACCTCCAGGCCTGGATGCCAACACCACATTCCCCAGCTCAGCTGATGGCTAAAGCTCCTCCCCGGAAGATAATGACCTTCTGAGTGAGAGGCCAGCTTGTGGGAGGCGCAGAGGAGAGTCTATCCCCCAATCAGCAGCCCCAACACCTACTCTGAGGAGGGCCCAGAGCAGAGAGCTCTCAGATAAGGACAAAGGCTTGGCTGGATCATGGCAATACCTCTGGGCCAGGCCAAACAAACCAGAGGGAGCCCTGAGGGTCTCCACTGAGAAAACGGGCTCCCTTTCTGGCGCCTAGTTATCCCTTTATGCCAAGACACAGTGTTTCTTTCAAGAAGACAACCTGGGAAAACGTGTTTAATAAAGACCATAACATCAGAATGCAGCTGCGGTCCCTCAAGCCCGTCCTCCTCTCACAGCAGAGGAAACAGAGGTCAGGCCCCACAGTCAGTGGCAGAGGAGGAACAGAGCCCAGGCTTTCTGGACCCAGTCTAAGCCTCACCTGCTACCTCGGCTTCGTGCCCCTGCAGGGAGCCCAGCCAATCCACCAGGCACCATGAACTGAGGATTTATTTTTAAAGACTTTATTCTTTAGAGAAATTTTAGGTTCACAGAAAAATTGGGCAGAAAGTGCAGAGATTTCCCATATGCTCCCTCTCCCCACCAGAGGGGCACATCTGGGACAATTGATGATCCTACACTGACACATCACAGTCGCCCCAAGTCCATAGTTTGCGTCGGGGTTCACTCTTGTCTGTGTACATCCAGTGGGTTTGGACAAATGGATAAGGACATGCACCCACCATTATAGCAACACACAGAGTAGTTTCACGGCCCTAAAACTTTTTTACACAGAGACTCTTCCCAACAACTCCTATAATAAAGACCCAATCGCTGTTGCCATTAGTCCGGGCTTCATCTCTGCTGCACAGCTGGCTGGGTGCTCACTGGCTTGAAGACACATTCTTCGTTGCTGGCACCTGGGTGCAAGTGTTCCAGACACGCTGGGCCTGGGTTAGGAGGCAAGCACCTCAGGCTGACAGGCAGGGCCAGGCAGGACCAAGCTGTGACGGCGAGTTGCCATTATAGACAAAGTTTGCCCTTGGAAGCTCTTACTTCCACCCCCACCACAACCTTCCCCCACCACACACACACACACACAACTTCTATTCTTTCCTTCCAGTGCAGTGAGCTTGTGCACCATCTTCCGTTCTATCCAAAAATGCTTCCAGGAAGGGATTCAATGTCAGTTATTTGCTGTTCAGGGTCAACTGAAGCCATCACATGTTCCCTCCCCAGGGCACTGGCACCATAGTCCTCAGCTCTCCTTGTGTAACAGAAAGTTTTCATCTTCTAGAAAGTGTAGGTACCTAAGGCAGGTGGGAAGAAGGCTCTTCCCTGGGCCCTGGGAACCACCCCGACTTGGACCTGCTTCTTCTGCTCTGCAGAGCTTAGGTTCTGGCCTCCCCTCAGGCAGAGACCATGATGAGGAGACAACACAGGATGTACACAGACAAGGGGATTGGACCTAGAAATAGTCGTTTGGAGCAAAAACAAAAGTTTTATTTTTCAGAACATGAAGCAGGCAGGAGTAGATGGCTGGCCCTCGGTGCCGGGTGCAGGTGTGCTGGTGTTCAAGGAAAGAGCGCCAGGAAGACCTGGGCTCCGGGCCTGGGTCTCTGTAAAAGGAGCTGAGCGACTGGCAAAGTCACTCCACTTCTCTGGCCTTGATTCTGCTTCTCTACAATGTGTGGGTTGGATTAAATGTTTTCTGCAATCCCTTCCTGTCCACTGCTCTACGATTCTGTAGTTCAGACTAAAAGCAAACCAGATGCATCCAGACTGCCAGGCTTCCCACATCCTTTGCTTTTGACAAAGGTGATTGAAGTGGTTGGAAGAAGCTATTTTCACCAAACCTTGGCCTTCCCTGTCCCAGGAAGATGTGCTAATTAATGCCCAACAGATTGCAAATGCCACTGTGACGAAGAACCTAGCTTCTTTTTTAAAGGAAAGCATATTGATTTTTGGAATAGTCATCTCCTAGTGTATGTAACTTTGAGCCAAACCAAGGAAATTTGTGGGAGTTCAGCTTAATCTTAGAAAAATGTTAAATCAATAAGTGCTTCCTGGAAGAATCTGGCCATTTTGGTGGCTTAAAAAGGCAGATACAAGGATAGTTATGCTGATATCAGATGCAACAGACAAAGCAGGTCTTACACCAGAGGGGAAGTCTGGGCTGTTGTATCTAACGGAAAGCTCACTAGGCTTGGAACTGGAGTAAGACGCTTATATAAACTTTCATCACTAAAGCAGGGACCATAACTGTCTTGCTGACCATTGCAAACAGTGCCTGGCATATAGTAGATGCTCAATAAATATTTTTGGAATCAATGTTTTGTAATGTCATATAATTACTGACCCTCAGCTTTTCTTCCTTACTTACTGTTTCATTTGATCCCTTCTTCAGTCTCCCTACCACCACTTCCTAATCTGAGTCATCATCATCTTTGCTTAGTCAGCGGTTCTCAACCTGTGGGTCGCGACCATCGGAAAACACATATAGCATATCAGATATTTACATTACAATTCATAACAGTAGCAAAATTACAGTTATGAAGTAGCAACAAAAATAATTTTATGGTTGGGGGTCACCACAACATGAGGAACTGTATTAAAGGGTCGCGGCATTAGGAAGGTTGAGAACCACTGGCTTAGATTGTTGCTGTAGGCTCCTAACATCCTCACTGTCTCTGGTCTTGCCCCCATCTAATCCATTTCCACACTGCAGCCAGAGTAAGCTTTCTGAAATGAAAGTCTGACCATGTTACTCCATATTTAAAAATCAGTCTTCTAGCCCTAGCCAGTTTGGCTCAGTGGGTAGAGGGTTGGCCTGTGGCCTGCGGGATCAATTCTGGTCAAGGGCACATGCCCAGGTTTCGGGCTCGATCCCCAGTAGAGGGTGTGCAGGAGACAGCCAATCAATGATTCTCTCTCATCGTTGATGTTTCTATCTCTCTCCCTCTGAAATCAATAAAAATATATTTTTTTAAAAATCGGTCTTCTACATTGTCAAACTTATTGGCATAAAGTTGTTAATAATATACACTTATTTTCTTTTAATGTCAGTGCTGTGAACTAGTTAGAGCCTTCAGGAGCTGGGGCCGGATGGGTGCTGGGGAGAGGCAGAAGAGAGTGCCACACCCAACTACACCCACTATAAATACATTCGCATTAATCCTCACAGTGCTCCCGTGAAGTGAATGCTATTTTATAACCTGTGTTCACAGATGGGGAAATGAGGCGATGCGTGGTTACGTGGTCTACCAAGGTTACTTGGCTGGTAAGTGCCGTGCCCTCCACAACTTCATTGCACTGCCTTTCAATACCTTATGGTGCATGCTTAATCAGAACTCACTAGTCAACATGGTCCTCCTGCCACTAAAACCCTGAGGCGATGGTCAGTAGATGGCCACCTCCAGGCCTCTGCGGTCCCTTCCTTCAGGTCCCGACTCCTCTTTTCACCTCACTGATGCCATCTTTTCTGCAAGCGTGGCTGTGAGTGATAGATGAATTCATCACCTCCTTGATCCCCTGTCATCTTTGGGACGTTGGCTTGTGCAGTGTTTTTACTGCTATTAATCTTTTTTTTTTAAATGATAGGAGTAAACAGAGACTAAGGACAATACAACAAGCTTGGGAAATTTACAAAGGCTCCAGAATCTAACAAACCTCTTAGTCATTGAGCTGGATCTCTTCCCAGTAAGTAGGCCTGGGATCTGCACCAGAGGGAGGGCAGAGGCTTCCTGAAGCTTGTGTCTCCCAGTCTTGGGGGTACATCCCAGGGCTCCTCCCTAGGTCACCTCCCCAAAGCATTTGTCTGATGGCTTTGTCATCTTTCAAGGTGTCCTCCTTGGAATCACAGTGGACGTCCAGTTTTCCTGGATGGGGTCACTGGTTTCCAGAGACTCTGGCACCAACGTTCTGGGGCCAAGTCAGGCACACAGCTCAGAGTCGGCCAGTGTTCTTTATAAGTGAGGCTGTTCAGACGAGTGTGCAGACAAAACGGCTGCTCAATGGATCTTGTTAGAATGCAGATACTGATTCAGGAGGTCTGGGTGGGGACTCCAGATTCTTCATTTCTAATAAGCTCCGGGGGATGCGACGTTTGTGGTGCATGGTCCACACTGGGAAGGGCGGGGGCGTAGATGATGCTGACGCTGGCCATAGGCCATTGTAGACAATAGATTGGGGGCTTAGAGCTAAGGAATCAGCATGTCCTCCCGGGAGCTGTATAGGTAAAAAGGTCATCCATTCTGGCCTGATTTGATGGTTAGTCGTCACAGTCTGCCAGAGATGTATAATCCCTGAGCTCCTCAGAGTGCTGAGAGGAGGTGGGAGCGGCGCGACCATAGATTTCCTCTCCATGTGAACGCTAACTCTAGAGCTTCTGAGGCCTGGGCATGGCCAAGCAGGGCAGGGAGGCGGCTTGCTGTGGGTGGAAGGGCGGGTGAAGATGGGCAGAGAGAAGGCACTGGGAGTTCTTCAGCTTCCCCTTCAGCCCTGAGATTCTATACATCACAATTCAGGACAGAGAGCAGTGATGAGTCACAGGTTTCTTGCCTTCTCGCTGACCTCCCATTCAGCCAGCTTTCTCAAAGTGATGTGTGTGAGACCCGGCCTGTCATTCCAGCCCTGTGTGTTTTGCATCTGTATTACTCTCCCCAAATAAAGCATTGCCGCCTCCTCTCAAGGGTCGCATGGGTTAATGTCATCCCTATCGTCTTAGAGGAGAGAGGAGGCCAATATCGACAGGTTTGTATCAGAGCCATAATTCACTCCATGCTCTGGTTATCTGCCAACGCATCTTTCTCTCCTTCCAACCTTCTAGCTCTTCAAGCTTTAAAAACCCTGCCTTAGCCTTTAAAGGCAGAAGCTGGTTTGGCTCTAAAGAATATTCTAATCTTAGGCCATTTAAATTTGGTATCGTCTTGAAAAGATAACCCAATGCAGATGCTGTGGGTAAGCAAGCACGCTGCTGACGCCAGCCCCACACCATCCGTCCTCGCCTCTGACAGCCCAGCGCTCCCCAGTGCGTTCTGCCTCCGCAAAGGTCAGCCATGCCAGGCAGGGAGCTCACACATACATAAACACCACCGAAGCTGAAGCCGCAGCAGCAGAGGCAGGGAGGGCACCCTGTGGAAAAGCAACCCGAACACCACACGGTGCAAGGAAAAGCGTGAGAGAAACGGCATGGTTTGTAGTCAGGAGCAAGCTCTGAGGCCTGTCTGTGCCTTCTAGATGCTTTGCAGTATTTATAACCCACCAGTGACAGAAGAGCGTGGTGAGGAGGGACATCTTTCCTCTCTGATCCTCTCCCTGACAACGAAAATAGGGTGAGCACATTTGCATAACAGAAGAAAGGGACAGATTGCCACTCCAGAAGGACCCACAGGACACCTGTCAGAAACATTCAAGAGCAGGGTAATCTCACAAAATATGAGATGCTTCCTGTACTGGTCTTGAGAGAGTGGACAGAAAGGCTGTAATGGAGATAAATGACAGGTGGGCCATGTCGCATCTACAGACCCTCACCTGCGAATGACTTCAGGGTCCCGGAAAAGTTTCTTCCCCCCCTGTCCTTTGTCCCCCATTGAGACCACCTCCAGGCAGGGAGCCCCTCTCATGCAGGACACAGGATTATGGAGCTGCTGGGGCTCCGGCACAGTTTTCTTGGCTCCCCTCCCATCAGAGCCAGAGCGCCCCCCCCCACATCCCCTTCCCACCCACTCCTGACCCTCACTGACCCGCCCACCCCACCGCCTGGCCATCACTCAGACCACATGAACCCATCTGCATGTTCAGGAAAGAGAACCGAAGCCGTGCAGTTAGGACCGTACTGCACTTCGGTGCTCCTGGGCGTTAAGAAGACCTTTACGGCTGCCTGCTCATGACATTCTTTCTTGAAAAATGCAATTCAGGCCAACAAACCAACTTGGGGAACGAGGCTCCGGGGTCCCTTTCACCACAGAAAGGTGGGGTCGTGTCTATGGTCTGGAGGAGACGGAGCAGGGAGGCGTGGGGCCACGGGGAGCTGCTTGGACGCGGCCCAGGGAACACGCGCCACAGGCTGTGTGTTGTACTGGCCGTGGCCCATGGCCCAGGCTGCTGAGCAGCACAATGGGTTCGGGATTAAATTTCCTGTGCCCACACTCGGAGAGGGCACAGTTTCCTATCCCCCAAAGATGTTTTCGGCTACAGAGACAAAGAACTGGAAAGAAATGGGCAGCACTCGGGGAGGGTAGGAGTGTAGAAGGCAACAAGGGCTTTAAAAGGGAAACTTGAAGTGAGGGCCGGTCAGGCCCTCCCCCGGCTCCCTGGGGGAGCTCTAGGTGGGCAGCCAGGAGGAGGAGAAGCCTGGGGAGCCCGGCTTGCCAGCTGGGAGCCGCCTGGCACTGCCTGCCTATGACTCAGGGTGGAATTTTCCTCCCAGGCAATAGAAATGGGTTGAGGTTTTTATTGTTATGGTCACTAATATCGATCTTCTATTGATGCTCTCTCTCTCTCTCTCTCAACACACACACACACACACACACACACACACACACACGCACGCACGCACGCGCGCGCGCGCATTTAAAGCATGTTAGACTAAGCCTAAAAGAAATAAAGCTGCCAAGCACAGACTACACTCTTGATTGGAAGAAGGGAATTGCTAACCACAACCCTGGTCCCGTATCTCTGGCCGTTCTCTTGCTTCAGGGAGCATAAAAATAAGCCGTGAAGCTAGATAAAAATGTGGAACCCCCAGGCCCCCTCCTCAGAGATTCTCACTCAATGGATCTAAAACCTTTTTACTAATCACAATATTCATCCATGATATTCAGCATTTTTCTCTCTCAAAAATAAGAAGAGCCCTAGCTGGTTCTTCTCAGTGGATAGAGCTTCAGCCTGGGAACTGAAGGGTCCCGGGTTCGATTCTGGTCAAGGGCACATGCCTGGGTTGTGGGCTCGGTCCCCAATGGGAGGCGTGCAGGAGGCAGCCAATCAATGATTCTCTCTCATCATTGATGTTTCTATCTCTCTCTTCCTCTCCCTTCCTCTCTGAAATCAATAAAATATATTTTAAAAAAGAAAAAGAAAAAAAGTATTCCCAGATATGCTAGCAAAGTGCTAGTTTGTTAAAAAAAAAATAGAGAAGAGTAAATGTAAGGTCTCTTTAAGGAATAAGACCAGTGGGAAAAAGAACTCAGAAATGCACAGCCCCAGCGTGCACCCATGTTCAACAAGACGCTGGGGTGCCATCCAGCCACCTGGAGATTGGACAGTTGCATTGAGTCACTAAGTCAGTGTGAAGTGATATTTCAAGTTGGAGGTCACGGTGTTGGGCCTGAGGCATCCCCACTGCGGCCCCCTGGTGTATTGCTGCAGGTGGGGGGAGGGATCTGCCTCTGGCTGGCTGGCCCCTCAGCCTCCATCAGTGAAGGGCTCGGTCCCACCCTCCCAAGCCATGGTCCTCATCTCCCCTCCACAGTGCAAAGGTTCTCGAAGGAACAGCCATGATCAGAGTTAAAGATCCTTCCTCGCTGAGCAAACGCTTCTTTTGGAGCAACTATTATTTACTGGTTTTCCTTTTGTTTTTGAACCCTGCACTCTCTTGCGAAGTTGATGGGGACTATGAATGTTCTCCCCCCTAAATCCACAGACACACAATTTCACATATTGACCATTTCAGGGAGTTCATAGGCTTCTGGTGCCCACCCGTTAGAGACCAGAGACCTCGCTTTAAAAATTCCGGCCCCAGATGCTCACCCACACCCCGTTTTCCTACCTGTATTTGAAATAAAATCTTTCTGCTGCTCCCCAAACAGAAACAATATCCAGAAAGAAATTATAGATCTCTACAGCCAGAAGCAAATTTGAGCGGTGATATAGTTCATCTTCCCACCTCCAGACAACACTGAACTGCCTGTTCTCCTAGGAAATCTCCACTTCGCGGGGGAGGAAGTGCAATACCTTGCATCTGAAAGTTCTTTCTAACACTTCATCTAAGTCACTCCTGTTTGAAGATTAACCCACCCTCTCTCCTGGGGAAACAAGAACACAAATGCTCATTTTGAAAGTGGATTAGGGTGCCCTCCTCCATCCCATCGTGCAAAATAAATAGACTTTTGGCCTATTGTCCAAACCAACATTCACTGAAAATGCCCACCCAGGAACTCAGCAGGCCTGCAGGAAAAAGGGAGGCCCACAGGGGAGAAGGTCACATTTTCCAGGCACCTCTTCTCCTTTGCCTAAAAAGTGACACATGAGGACTGAGAAATACACAAACGGGGCTTCTTCACACTCTTCCCAGGAGCTGCAGCCCCATCTACAGTGCCCTCCCAATCTCCGTTTGGGGACAATGAGTGTTTTTATCTGTCAATCAATGGTAATCTTCAAAAAGGCCTTTGGTCAGTGGAATGAGATAAAAGTTAAGTCTGCATTATTTTGAATTTCAGCTAGTCATTGACTATAACCTGATAGCTTTAAAAATTTGTTACAAAATGAATCCTCAGAGCTCCTTTCTGAAGCATGATTAAGTCAGAGAACAGTAAAACTCCCTGCGCCAGAACTGAAACTGCCTCAGAATTCTTGAAGTCAAACCAAAGCATGAAAGTCTATTTCTTCCCAAAGCAAACTCTATTCATTGGGCAATAAAAAGCAGACTAGAATATAATATAGAGTTTATCTCAGAGCCTGGTCAGAGGGTTTGAAGAGAAATTGTTCCATCAATAGTTATAGTTGCAGTGTATTTATAAGAAATTGCCAACAAGGCTTGAGAAATTGTGAGACTGCCTAAAGGAACCAGAATTGCACAATCAATGAAACTGAGGAAAAAGACAATAAATTCCCAAAGAACTAAGAGAGTGAATGGAAAGTGGAATCAACATATTGATTGTTCATATCTGTCTTCTTTTTGCCACCGGAGACTAACTAGAGGTTATGAAAGCGTGAGGTTTCAGAAAACCTTGGACCTTAGTGAGCCCCACAATTCCCAGTGCTGTGCCCATGGAGTCTGCTTGAGGTTCATTCATTCCCTCCATTCACAATGCACTGATGGGAAATTCACTGGCTCCCAAAGACTCAATTTCACTTAAAGGGCACCGCTGGTTGGTGTCCGATTAGACTTTGTTCCCTCCCTTGGCAGTACTCACAAAAATGTCTACCCCAGAAATGTTGGAAAGGAGAAACTAACTGTTCAGAACCAACCTCATTGCCTGGCCGGTGTGTCTCAGTGGCTGATCGCTGACCCATGAACCAGGAGGTCACGGTTCGATTCCCAGTCACAGCACATGCCCAGTTGCAGGCTCCATTCCCAGTAGGGGGCGTGCTGGAGGCAGCTGATGCTGATTCTCTCTCATTATTTATATTCTATCTCTCCCTCTCCCTTTCTGAAATCAATAAAAACATTTAAAAAATAAATAAAAAGAACCAACCTCATCTCTTGAATGAGCTAATTAAAGAAATAAGGGCTTTGGGGACACCACACCTTTTTCATGGGAGGGACTGGACCATGGAGAGTTGCTGGAAAGCTCACCTTCTGGAACATACCCACTGACTCGTGGAAACGGAAATCTGAAGTGGACAAATATGACTCGAGGGGAAACGTCCTGGCTTGGGGCCTACACACAGGCTTTTCCTCAGCATCTGAAGGATGCTATAAATGTGTCCAACCCCTTCCTTTCACAGCCAGAGTTGTGCTGTTACTGCTCACGAGAGTGAACAAATGGCCACCTGGTTATCTCAAGACAACTGAGACCAGGAAGAGGGCCCACCTCCCCATCACCATAAGCGTGTTTCCTCTTCCTCTCTCGTTTCGAGCCCACTGCCATTTCTCTGAGCCCAGAGGGGCATTGGTGGCATGATGGATGTTGGGGATTTCGGGGTCTCAAGGATGAACACCTAGCAGAGACGCAGCAGAAAGACTGCCTTCTCCTAGGAGAGAAAATAGGCAGGAGGTTGGAAAATAGCATCAATAATCACGCAGGCCTGGTATTAACGACAAGGAGGGATAATAACTCAGCTGGAGGAAGACTTTCATATCCCTCTACTGTCATTATTCCATCAAGGCGGTTGGGTTTGAATTGCTATGAATAACCTCATATTTACATAATGGCTTGCCTAGTTTGCTTTTCTATTATTCCCAACAAATTGCTTTAGAATAACATTATTATTTCCAGCAGACCCCTACCCCTAGGAACCAATCAAGCATATGTACTAGTAATATTTGGGGTTTTGCTTCTTTCAAGTATAATACTGAGCTGTGCTAGTGTTACAAATCTTTCGCTGTCAAGGGCTGAGACAGGGTCCCAGACAAGCTATGGTTAGAGACATCTCCTGTCTATTCTATTCAGGTCATAGTGGGGAAAGGGGCTACATTGTGAGCAGGACTCAATTTTGTAGCTTATAAGACCTTCGTGAAATTTTCATGGTCTGATTTGGGCTAGAACAAGAGTATGCATGGTCTCCTGAATTTTCAAACCGACAGTGTCAGTATTGTCTCAAGTTAGCCCAGGATTCCTGAGAACCACCTTACTAAAGCAGGAAGACATAACAAATAATTGCTGCCATGCTTTCACTCATTTATCCTATGTCGGTCCTCTGGGGCCTGGACAGAATAAAAATCCTCTTCAACACGACAGCCCATCATACAGCTGAAGACATCTATCAAACATCTATCAAACATTTCTTCTAAAACTTTAGTCCAGGCCAAGCATTGTGGGAAACTGATATAAGGTTAAGCCTCAGACTGGCCTGCTGGCAAAGTCACAAACAAATCCTAGCTTAAAGGGCACAGTCCTCTTAGCATAATTAGGCTTGACCTTATAACACTCCCTGGATCTTATCTGGGAAAGCTAATGGGATGAGGAAGTGCAGGAAGTGTAACCATGGTCAAAACAAGTGAAACTCACAAGAACTGTGTAACTATGGTAATCACTACCTTGTTTACCTCTCACTATAAAAGTTTGGTGAGGCCTGAGCACAGTGGAAGTCCTTCCTCTTGAGTTGGACTTGCTCCCCTGGTCCCCCCAATATTCCCAAATTATCTTGTGTCTTTTCTATTTCATTTGTGTGCGGCTCCACTTCCAGACCCAAACCCTGAACCACGCAGGACGTGGAGGGAAACACTTACGACAAAGCATGTCAAACTCGTGGCCCACAGGCCACAGGCCTCGTTTATTTGGACCATGTTAACCTTTGAGTTTGACATGCTTGGTTCAGGCTAAACATCCCCAATACATCAAGTATTCCTCATGAAACAGGAATTTTTGGGGTGAAAAAGACAGGTTTTAGGAAATTTTAGAAATTAAGGGGACCATGGAGGAAGCACAGGGCTGCAGAGCAGCAGAAGGTATAGTTCCATAGAATAGGGAAGCTGAAAAGCTGCAACAGGTACATTTCCATAGAATGAGGGAGCTGGGAGCAGCAAAAGGTCTATATTTACAAAATAAAGAGAACGAAGCTCTTCATCCAGAGGAGAAGAAAGCCCAAAGGGAATAGGAAAACAATAAGGAAGGGGGCGGAGGGAGAACCTCACTTGTCTCGTGAGGTTCACCTTTGAGCTCAGGAGTTACTATAGTAACCAGTCTAAGGGAATAGTGGCTAATCAGAGGGGATATCAAGGCACAAAGATCTGCAGCCTTATAAGCCATAGGGAAAAGGGAACTCAGTGGGACCCTTTCCCTAGGTGGGAGTTCATTCTGTGGGACTCTTTCCCTCTCCCCACGTGGAAGTCTGTACTTGTTCTTCAATAAATCTCTACCTTTGCTATACTACCCTCTGTCCGTGGATTCATTCTTCAACTTCGGTGGACAAAGAATCCGGTTCCAGTCCAGGGGAACACCGCGTGTTCTAGTCCAAAAATTCTGTTTCACTCTGTCTCAATTATGCCCCAATTAATTAATTATCTGCCTAGATTTAGTGGGACATACACAGGTGACCAGGGGTCAGCAATAACGGCCTATCCCCTGGTACTTCAATGTCTAGACAGTTGAGCCGAACCGGAACACATGAACACACAAGACAGAATTAGTATGCAATCACACAAGGTTTATTTACCTATTCCTAGTGGGTCTTAGGCTCCAGCAAAGGCCACCCGGCAATGCACACCGAAAGACGGACGACGAAGACAGAGACAGACCGGCGGTGCAGTTGGTTCAGGCTCGCACAGCAGAGCAGTCAGTCAGGGGCTCGTCTTGTCTCACAGAGCAACGTGGAGTCCTCCTCTTATCAGGCAGGAGATGTTGACTGAAGAAGGTCCGATGCTTATATAGCCGGTAGTAAACAACTTGTGTCTTATCAGTGTAGGCCAGAGATGTACCTTATGCTAGGAGCAGGGCGTTTAAGGGCTTAGGGCATTCACATCAAGATAGTGGGGCGTTCACCACATTTTGGAAGTTACAGAGTATTGGGGTCTCCACACAGCAAACATTTCACACAATAATCATTTCACACATTAGAGGGGTTTCCTTATGACCATAACATTATTATAACACACTCAGAAGACCTGACTTGTCATCTTGGCTGGGAGAATTTTGTTAGTGTCTCTCTTTGAGGTATGATCTGACTGGAGATGAACAGGGTGTGACTACCACCCTCCTTGTTAATGATGGTGATTGTTATTCGTGGGAAATATAAGCAGTGCTGAGAAAGAAGTCTGTCTGGGCAGAGAGAGAGCCATTATCTGTGGTGTTTACCATGAGCTGGAGCTGCAATGTGCTTTATAGACATGAGCCTATGAAGCAGGATGGGGGAGGGGGGAGGAGAAGGGGCTGCTTCTGCTCACTATTAGGGCTCAGTCTAGGTCTAGGAACAAAAATTTTGACCAAAATCACCATTTGGGCCCACCCATTCCAGATGTCACCCACAAGTCTCTTTTGCGTGAAAGCTAACAAAACCTAAAGGATGATTAATTGAAAATTACAACCCTCATACCATGGAAAAGGGAGTGAATGTAGTTTTGCTCAAACGTTGACTAAGCATAATTACTAGTAGGTCTAATAGCAAATAAGAAGTCATTCAGCTCAGAGGTTAACTTCCAATCCTTCTTCACTGGGGAATCCCTGCACGCCCTCCCCAGGGTGAGCAGGAAGCAGCCTGTGCCCAGGCCTTTCATCATCCTGGTCTGCACCCCCCACCCTATGGGCCAAGCAGTTCCAGGTCTGTAGCATCCGTCTGGGCCTTCACCACGGCTTTAATTAAACAAGTGCCAGGCACTCACAAGCATCATGTCTGTGATTGCTTCACGTTTAGTCCTTAAGTACAACCTTCAGGAAGTGTACTTCTGAGCATGTTTGGGTTGTGTTAATGAGCACTCGGCACAGCGGCACCCTCGGTGACAGGCAGGCCCGCCCAGCCCTGAGCTGTAGCCATGGGGACGGCTGCAAGTGGGGAGAGCGGAGGAGCTTGCTAGGTCAGCCTTCCCCACTCAGGAGCCTCCGGATGTCCACAGGGGGAACAAATCACAGCCCACAATAGGTTTTCTTCTAACATGTATTTCCATACTGAATACATATGAAAAATATCAACTGTATTTATATAGTTGCTCTTATTACAATGTGAACACCAGCCTTTTGGAAGTGGTTTTTCATAGCCAAGAATGTGAAGAACTTGCCAGTGCAAGAGCATGTGACCTTTCCTCTCAACAGCACTGAGCAAGTAAACATTGCTTTGAGGTGTGTCATTGGGGCACCTTGTCTTGTAAGTTTCACATACATTTGTAATGTGTAATAGGAAGACGTTTAATACCAAGAAGTACAGAGCGTGGCTAACAGTGGCTCTGGAGCCAGGCACACCTGGATTCCTATTCTGACTTAGCACTCGCTAGCCTTGGTCAACACACAGCGTCTTCCTGGCAAAATGCGGCTGATAGCACAGGCCTTGTAGACTGCTATGAGTCTTAAAGGAGCCCATGCTTATTAAACAAAAGGTACATAATGAGCCCTCAATACGACCCAACTCAATATTTTTCTTGTTTTTGGTTCTGAGTAAAATAAAGGCATTTGGACCTAATTTTAATTATATCAAATAATTTATTTGTGAGATTTTGATCGCTGTTGTTTACATGATATTGTGTGCTCTCTCTCTCTTGGCATTCTGCCAAGAAAGTACAATTTAAAAAATATTCAGTAATGTGTTTTGATAACAACCCTCCAATTAGACTGTGACTTAAAACGTCCATGGTAGTGGATCAGACCACACCTCATGGGGTTGCTGGTATTTCCTAGGTGGCACTAGGATCCCCTGCACCACGGTGTCCTTGGCTGCAGCAAATTGGTTTTGCTGTTAACCCTTCATGTCCTGTACTGTAGGCTCTGGATGCAGCAGCTTTGGGCCGTTACAGAGAAGTGCTGAGTTATGCTGGCTTTTCTTTCCCAGACCTTCCAAGTTTCTCCCAGTAAATCTTGTCTGGGCCCACATATCCTCACCTCTGTTCTTGAACAGTTCATTTTTTGGACCCAAGTATAAAATAAGACTATCCTAGGATCTGGCCCACATTATGCCATTTTGACCTCAAGAACATCGTAAGATACTGTGCATACATAGCATATCTACCTAAACTAGAGGTCTGGAAAAGGCACTGAGGTTAGCTCCGAATGCTTGTTAGCGCTATTGTCTCTCTCCCCTGTTAGAGAGTAAGAGCCAATGTGATAGAAACCATGTCTGTTTTGATCACAATACTAGAGACAAAATAAATAATTTTTAGTAACTTACAGGATGATAAACTGAACCCATCTGACTCTGAGCAATGACTAATTGTTTTTTCTATGTGCTCCCATGCTTGTCCCTCAATAATTATATTCTAGAAAAATGTCCATGATCAATGTGAAAGTCACCACCATGCTGTGGAGCCCATCTCTGACTTCTGGAACCTGACTCCTCCCTGCTAATGTCACACTTGGAGAAGATCCAGACAGTTGTAGCATCTGTGACCACAACCGGGGCTAATGCAGAACAGCATTCTTTCTGTAAGGCAATCTAAGCAAAGCTAAAACCAGATACAAACAAAGTTACCTTGGAACTAAGAGGCTGAGCAACCCATTCATATAAGGTCTTCTAAAAACAATGCATTGTTCCAGCTTTTTAAATTCCAGGCTCTAGTAGCTCTGATATGGTTGGCCATGAAAATGCAACACTCAAATATCCTGCTATGGGAGATTGCCATCTCCAGCTGCTGCCCCTCTGGACCCAGCACCACACTCATGCCAAGGCCATGCTTACCCCCAGCTGTTCCAAGTGTGCTGAGGCGGGCTCATCCCATGAGATGCAGGACTCCTCAAGGAGAACTTTGCTTCAAGGACTCCCCATAGGTTTGAATATTTCTTGAAACTTGACTCTAGTCTGAGACTCTTCTTACCCTCTGTCCTTCCACAGGTGCATACACTACTGCAGTCTACAAGTTCTCCTTGCCTTTCTTGCTCTATCCTCCGAGAAATAGCTTGCACATCTAACCCTATTTTGGTGTCTGTTCCTAGGCAAGCCCAAACTAATGTATGTGGCAATTCCTTGTCTAGTCAACTGAGCATTGTTACTCTCTAAAAACAAAACAGATCATATGTAAGAATTGATTGTCTTGATCAGGGTGAGAAGAAAGACCAAATATATTTCTAATTCCCTAGAAAAGCCCTTGGAGCTTCTCATTGGACAATCATAAAATACTTGTGTCTTTTATATCATTTTTGTAAGATAAGTCCATGGGTGACATGGACTCAGTGGTTCCCAGAGCCCTCAAAGGCAGCAGCATGGAATGTAGGCAAACCAGAGAAAGGAGCAATGGGCGGTTCCTGATAAACTCCACTCTGTGTGAGGATTCCCATGTCCTCACAGGCTATGCAGGTAAATTATCCCAGGACATGATGGTCCTGTCATCGTGGAGGTCAGCACTACTGGAGTACAGGTATAAGGCAAAGAAGAACAAGAGGTCAAAGATGAGGAGAACTGTGGTCCCCTGGACAAAAGCAGGAAAATCAGCAAATACTGGTTTGGGAGGGTAGTCAAGGGTTTGACTTCTAACATATGGCGTTCAAGGAGTGGACAGACATGTGGGTGTAGCATCTGGGAAGAGAGACGTAAAGCTGAATGCTACCTGTTACAATAACAACATTCCCTCCCCATAAGTTTGTCCTTCCTTTGGAGTTTTCCTGAATCAACACCGTGGCCACCACTGTACTAAGCCCCAGGAGAATGCTCCATCCTCCTCCCCTCCTTTACCTGTAGTAGTGTGCTGAGCTGGCATGCACCAGGTGATGAGAGCTGTTAGCCTTTCCCAACTTTGCCTTCAGTGACTTCACATTGCTAGCTTGAAGTTGGCCATGGGAGTATTTCTATCATAGAAACCAGCAAGTGCTACAAATCAGGACCCGGCCCCCAAAGGGTTGTTAAATATTTACTAGCACTTACCAATCACTAAGTAAGAGTGCAATAAGGATAGGGTATGTGTGGGGCCTTAAATAGGATAGTCGGGGAAGACCTTGATATTAAGGTGGCATTTGGGCAAAGACCGGAAAGAGATGAGAAAATGAGCCATGCTGGTATCTGAGGGAAGAGCATTCTTGTTGCAGGAAACAGCAAATGCAAAACACCTGATGCAGGACTGTGCTTGGTGTTCAAGAGACGGCAAAAAAGACCAGTGTGGCTGGAGCAGAGTGAGTGCAGGACAGAGTGGTAGGGCTTGAAGTCAGAGACGGATGGGGGGAGAGGCAAATAATGGAATAGCTTTTAGGTGATAATATGGAATTTGACTTTTACTTTGAGAAAAATTGCAAGCTGTTGGAGGATATAAAACAGTAAAATGACATGAGTAGAACTTAGATTTTTAGAGAATTACTTCTGTTAAAAGGGATCCTTTGTGCAAGGGGCCAATGCAGCTGCAGAAAAACCAATTACTAGTAAGAGGCTATTGTAACAATCAAGGGGAAACATGATGGTGACTAGGACCAGAGGGCTAGTGGTGGAGGGGTCAGAAGTGGTGATATTCTGGATATAAATGAAGTAGGATTGCAAGCAATTTCAGCTCAATAACAGAAAGACCTTTTTAATAGAGTATTTATAATCCCCAATAAAGTATCAAGCTTTCTGTGCCTGAAAATAATCAGTAAGAAGCCTGATAGGCATCCATCAGAGATACTGTAGAAAGGTTTCCTATGTTGGGAGGAACTTGGTTGGCTACACAAGAAAATGTTATGTGATAACTGAGTTAAGGCTAAAGAGAACAAATAGAGTTGGATATAGTTATTAAAATGGCTTAATTTCCATTTGTTGTTTTTCTTGGATATATAACATAATGTAATATAATATATTTCCAAGGAAAATTATTAATTACTAGGGGCCCGATGCATAAAATTCGTGCCAGGAGCTCGGCCCTTCCCGAAGCCCCAGCTGCCTCTCACCCCTGCCCCCTGCCCACTGGTAATTCCAGAAGGTCGTCCTGGAAGGTTGTCCTTCCATCCGGTCTAATTAGCATGTTAGCTCTTTATTATATAGGATATAATACTTATAATTAGACATAACATATATAATAATCAGTATTATATATAACACATAATTACATCTAACAAAGTATATAATATATTAATACTTGAGGGGGCCTAATATAATTGTGTATATATAACATATATGAATGTGATTTTTGACATAGACATATCTCCTCAAAGGGTTTGATAGTAAAGTGGGGTGGGGGTAGTTTAGCATTGTGTCGCTCTCCGTGGTGCTGAAATGCCGATGGTTAAGGGATAATGTTCTCTCAACTGGGTGACTTACTCATCCTTCATGGAGGTGAGGCTAATGGGCTTGTGAAAGCACATGAGGTAGAGATGGGGCGGTTTGTGGAGGTGAGAGAAAAAATAAAGACAGGATGTTTTAGAATTCAGGATATTACAGCTGGAAAGGATTTCATGGAGTATCTAGTCCAACCTCTTAATTTTGCAAACGAGGAAACGGAAACAGGGAGCAAACCCATTTGTCCTAAGTAGCAAAGATCCAGGACCCCCTGTAGTCTGAGGTGGAATAAAATGAGAGAGGGGTAGTAATGTGGGATTGTTTTTAACATTTTGGACAAAGCTTTCCACCAGTTGCATTCTATCTCATCATGTGACCCCATTTACCATCCCAGTGAAAAAGCTTCCTGAGAAGTATGTTTGGGTTTCTGCATGAATTTTCCTGTGCAATGAGTTCACAGCTAGTACCCCCCAATCTGGGCTTTATATGTGTCATGGAGCTCTTGGTGTTACCCCAACTTCCCAGATCTCTGCAAATGACCACTACCTTTTTATTAATTTTGCCAAGCTTCTAATTGGTCTGTCATAACTTCTGAAAGATTAGGACCTGAAAGAACTTGGTATGCATGTACATGTATTTTTGTCCATGTGTGGCTGACTTTATGCTCAGTGAGGCTGTAGATCTGCCATTTGGTAGAAAATAATGAGACTGCAGGATAGGGGAAGGAACAGAGGGGTAAAGTACCCCGTGATCAGTTGAGGTAGACGGTCAGTGAAGTAAGAGATCGTGCTATAATCTGGTTAATTTTTACAAAAGAAAAGAAAGAACAAGTGCTGAGACAGATAATCACACTGATTAAGCTAGTGGGTGTTTTCCTAGTCTGGATTATCTAAGTAAATACAGACGTGCCTAAGAGATAAGAATTATATATATGAGAAAGTTACATTAAATATTCATTTTAAAACTCTGTTAAATTCTAATTAAGTGTGTGTTTTTTAACTGGGCTGACAGACATTAATAACTACTGAACTAGTGAATTGCAAAATGCCACTGACTCCTGATCTGTAAATAGAACAAAGCCATCTGTGCGGTGGAGAGCATGGAAGTTCCTGCCTCGCCCTCCCAGGGGCTCATTGTAACCTTGGGTCTCAGATGGAGGCGGCTCAGCTGCCCTGAGCACCAACTTCATCTGGCCTCCGGGCCCCAGAGCCAAGAGCAGGTGTGGGCCACATGCGCAGTCTCCCAGGGGGCTAGGAAGAGCAGCCACGACGCCCAGGCAGCAAAGGGAAGCAGGGAAAGAGGACTCTCCTAGCTGTTTCTGCCCGAGTCAGAGGCAGAGCTCTAAGGGGAGTGGAAAACTGGCTTCCTTTCTCCAAGCACCCCATACCTGCCTGTCTGTGTCTGAGAGCACTTCAGATCCAGAAGGTGCTTTTACCAAAGTCTGCCTCCAAGCCTGAGGCTCGAGGTCCTCATCAATATGCTATCTAAGGTCTGAACAGGTGAGACCAGGGTGTGTCTGGAGAACTGTCTGGATGACTCACCTTCCCCTACATTCCCCACCCCCAAAACGGCCTCACTAAGCATCTATGGAGAGGGTCTTTTTCTAAAGAAATACACTCGCCATTATTGCTACTCTGCCTTTCTCTCATACAAGATCTCTAATTTTTCTTTTCCCAATTTTCTTTTCCACTTGAGTGTATTAGTTCGTTCCCGATTGAAAGAAAATTCCCTCTTACAAACGTATTTTAGCAAATGAAGAAAATGTACTGGGAAAAGACAGGGGCCTCCATCTTTCATTGTGCAAGCCAAAGAGAATCTTGAGAGCTGTGGTTTGCCCTTGAGAACTGCTGTCTGGATGCGGAGGTTTAGAATGCAGCTAAGGGAGGATCCCTGCCCAGTCTTTCAGATTTCCCTGGCTCAGGGTGTTTCCGATGGCAGGGAGGTTTGGGTGGGGGAGGGGGAAGTGCAGGGGCTAAATAAATGGTTGGGGTGGAGGAGGCTCCAGAAGGGCTGTGTCTTGTTCCTGTAAGGGCCTCAGGAGGCCACCGTTCGGGACCTGATCCTGTATTGCAGGCTGAAGCCGGCTTAATTGCTGGTAATTAAGGCAGGATCTATAGTTTCTGGGCATGCCTGGTGGGGGAGGGGCTGGGTTTCTAGCCTTGAATGAGCTGCAGGAAAGCCAGTGGCTGCTCCTCTGAGCTTGCAGCGTTCCCCACTCCCAGCAGGGCCTGTTGCTGGGCAGTTTTCAGCAGTAGGAGTCTGCAAACCTGCTCCTCAAGGATGGAGAATTGTCTTTTCAAAGGAAATCAAGGTAGAATAGAAATAGTCTTTGTTGAGAGTTTACTATAGGGTAGGCATTGTGCTAAGCACATTTAATTTCTCAAAACATCTCAATGAGTGAATTCTTAATTGATGATGGTGATAAAAGATGAGATCATTAGTCAAGGTCTCCTGTTAGTTCACGATGCAAATTTAGCTCATTGGGTCCTGAGTGTGTGCTTTCAAGGCCCATGCTCTTCTGCAGAGGTTGCAAGCAGGTAGCCTATGAGGCTGGATCTGCTCTTCAATGTGCCTGGTCCCCACGCTGCTTTAGACAGAATACAGAAATGTCCAGTAAGACTCAGGATTTCTGATTATCCTGGGGAAAAAAAGTAAGATCTGCCAACTGGGGCCCAAATTTTGCATGGCAACAATGAATTGGGGCTGAGGAGCTGCTGCCCCTTCTAGAGAGGGAATTGCTAGTTTCTCTGGAGGGTTTTTTGTTGTTGTTGTTTTGTTTTATTTTATTTTATTTTCAGTTTATACTGCTCCCTCTTGCCTAACTCCGAGCCCATTTTGGTCACTTATAGGACTTGCCTGGCCCTTGTGGATGTTTTCAGATTGTGACATTGCCCCTGGCAATGCAAGATGGAATAAAGCATAAAATAAGAGCTAGAATAAAGGAATGTGGTAGTGAGGGCCAGTTCCAGGAGCAGCAAGTGTCCTTGCTCTCAGCCACACACTCAAAGAGCGAAAGTTCATCGCTGCAGCCAGTTTATCCCTAGTCTCATTTCCAAGCTCACAGATAAGCAGAGGAAGCTGGGAGAGGTGCACAGAAACCTCAAGAAGCATTGTCGTCTGAGACAAGCAACCTTCCTGTCTGCTTTTAGCAGATTGCTTTACATAAAGCTTTGCTGTAGCTCTGCTTTATCATCCCTGCCCGAGCTTCCAGCTGGACAGAATCCGAACGCTAAAAGCCTGCAACTTGCAGAGAAGGCGGGTACTTGGCTGCCCTAACGGCTGGCTGTACAGCTGCGCCAGCCTGCTCGCTTCTGGGTAATCAGGTGGGAAATTTCATCTGAGTCTAGGGTTTCCTGCTGTATCTGTCTTCTCCAGGCTCCTCCAGAGTTCAGACTCATTGTATCCACATGGGCAATCCTGCCCTTTAACAGTTTATTGTGTTGGGTGTTTTTTGTTTTTTAACCAGAAGAATCAGTGTTGCAGGTCAGATTTTAAATTCCTTGGAGGAACAGAGAATGATCTCACATCAACAGCTCCAGAGAAGCACTGTGAGCACCAAGCTGAGGCCCTGGGACTCCGAGGGCTTTGTCTGAGAATACTTCCATGCATGGGAGTGACAAATAAGTTTGGGTCACTGACAATGAGGGAGAGGCTTTTCCCTAATGACCTGCAGGGCAGCTGTCACGTTCACACTTCATGGCCAAGAGACTCCGGCTCTATTTGTTTGCACTCTAGTCTCTTTCTCCCAGACTAGTTCTTCAGGATTCTTTACTAAAATATCTCAATGAAGGTTGCTCTTCCTAAATCTAAACCTCAGAGGTCCCTGACCCAGTTCTGAGCAGAGGCAATGTAGCGGACCCATAAGAGCAGGGCGTACCAGGGGTGGGCAAACTTTTTGACTCGAGGGCCACAATGGGTTCTTAAACTGGACCGGAGGGCCGGAACAAAAGCATGGATGGAGTGTTTGTGTGAACTAATATAAATTCAAAGTAAACATCATTACATAAAAGGGTACGGTCTTTTTTTTTTTTTTTAGTTTTATTCATTTCCCGCGGGCCGTAGTTTGCCCACAGCTGGCGTAGACCTACATTGCCCTGGGTTTGTGTCCCAACTCTGCCACGTGCTAGTTGGATAGGCCTACTAGTCACATAACCTCTCTGAGCTATGTTTCCTCATTCAAGAAATGCATAATGACCTCATCTCTTATGGTTGAAATGAAAACTTTTTTTAAAAAATGCAGCATATAAAAGAGTTTACAACACTTGGCCGATAAGCAGTGTTTAATAAATAATCTTGCTTATTCTGTCCCTTGCCTACATCTCTAATTTTGTCTCTTCCCATCCCCCCTCTCTCAATCTCAGTGCTGTTTTTTTGATGAGAACATTCTTTCCAACCTTCACTGGACACTTGCCTATCTCCCTTTTTTTTTTTTTAATATATTTTTATTGATTTCAGACAGGAAGGAAGAGGGAGAGAGAGATAGAAACATTAATGATGAGAGAGAATCATTGATTGGCTGTCTCCCGCACGCCCCGCACTGGGGATTGAGCCCACAATCCGGGCATGTGCCCTTGACCGGAATCGAACCTGGGACCTTTCAGTTCGCAGGCCGATGCTCTATCCACTGAGCCAAACCAGCCAGGGCTGCCTATCTCCCTTTTGTTCTCCCTCAGATCACTGTCTTCCCTCCCTTCCCACCTATATCGATCCCCAGGCTGAAACCTTTTAAAACTACCTTTACTTTCTCATTGTAGCACTTGCTGCTGCTTGTGAGATAATGCTGCTATCGGTTTCTCCCACGACATTTAGAGTAGAGGAAGAGCCAGGTTCAACCGTTCTGCCCACTCTTGTGTCTCAACTACCTGGCACATAGTAGACCCTTAATAAATACTTGTTGAATAATTACTAGATGACAAAATTCAGCTTGAACTTTCTTTTGATTTTATAATAAATAGACAGTTAACAGTCATGTGTTAAGAGATCATTATAACCATATACAAAGATTAACTCAAAATGGATCAAGATCTAAATGTAAGAGCTAAAACTATAAAACTCTTAGGAGAAAACATAAAGGTAAATTTTATGACCTTGAATTTGGCAGTGGAGTTTTACAATATGACATCAAAAGCACATGGAACAAAAAAGAAAAAAATAGACAAATTGAATGTCATAAAAATTAAAAACTTCTGTGCTTCAAAGGATACTATTGAAAAAGTAAAAAAGACAACTCAGAATAGGAGAAAATATTTGCAAATCACATATCTGATAAGGAACTTATAAAAAATATAAAGAACTCTTACAACTCAATAATAAAAATATAAATAGAGCAAAGGATTTGAACAGACATTTCTCCAAGGAAGATATACAAATGGCCATTAAACACATGAAAAGATGCCCAATATCATTAGCCATCAGGGAACTGTAAATCAAAACCATCATGAGATGCTAGTTCATACTCACTAGAGTGACTAGAATACAAAAGTCAGATAATAACAACTGTGGCAAGGATGTGGAGAAGTCAGAACTCTCCTACACAGCTGATGGGAGCACAAAATGGCACAGCCACTTTGAAAAACAGGCTGGCAGTTCCTCAAAAAGTTACACACAGAGCTACCATTTGACCAGCAATTCTACTCCTAGCTATGTTAGCCAGGGCAAGGGTCTCAAGGTCGGGGCCATTCCTACTAAATGCTATTTTTGCTAAAAGTTAAAATGTTGCACAGTATGTTGCAGACCAGCTGTAAACAGGATGAGTTTGACAGGAACTCAACCCAATAAGTGTATCCAACTGAAATCAACATGTGATTGACCAAATAGTAAATATGAGCAATGGCTAAGCCTCCCTTTGGGGAAACAGAGCTTTGGATATGGATCCTGTATCCTTTACTTTCTGCAGGTAAATAAAACTACCTTGCAACAACCATGTCTCATTTTTGGATAGAGCACCCCAAGTGGTCAATCCTTTGAGTTGGATAACAGCTATATACCCAAGAGAAATGAAAATATGTATCTACACAAACACTTGAATGCAAATGTTCATAGCAGCTTTATCCATAATAGTGAAGAAGTAAAACCAATGCAAATGCCCATTACCTGATGAATGAATAAATAAAATGTTGCATATTTATGCAATGAAATAGTATTCAGCCATGAAAAGGAATGAAGGTTGATACATGCTACAACATGAATGAACCTTGATAACGTTATGCTACACGAAAGAAGCCAGACACAAAGAACTACAAATTGTGTGGTTCCATTTATATGAGATGTCCAGAATAGGCAAATCCATAGAGACAGAAAGTAGATTAGTGGTTGCCTATGGCTGGAAGGATTGGAGGTTAAAATCTAAAGGGCACAGCCCTAGCTGGTTTGGCTCAGTGGATAGAGCATCGGCCTGCGGACTGAAGGGTCCCAGGTTCGATTCCGGTCAGGGGCACATGCCTGGGTTGCGGGCTTGATTCCCAGTAGGGGGCGTGCAGGAGGCAGCCTATCAATGATCCTCTCTCATCATTGATGTTTCTATCTCTCTCTCCCTCTCCCTTCCTCTCTGAAATAAATAAAAATTATATCTAAAAAAAAAATCTAAAGGGTACAGTGTTTCTTCTGGGAGTAATGAAAATGTTCTAAAATTGATTTGGTAATGGTTTCACAACTCTGTGAATACACTAAAAACAACTGAATTATTTACTTTAAGAAGGTGAATTGTATGGTTGGCATACACATTACATTTCAAAGGAGAGAGAGAGAGAGAGAGAGAGAGAGAGAGAGAGAGATCCATGAATTGTTAGATATTAGCATACCTGTGACTCTCTCTCACAAGTGGGATGACAAGCACATATGAGACAAAAGCAGTACAAGTGGACTGGAATAAAATGCTACCTATGTACAAGCATTGCAATCCTGAGAAGGCACAGGCCTGGGGAGGTGGGGAATCTTGCAGAGGAAACATTTTAAACTCCAAGTACAGAAATTACATCCTGTGACACTTGGTGGTGACACTTGTTATTCCCTGGTCCTGTTGTCTGGTTTTTCACGCGGTTTAGTCAGGTCTGCCCAGCTAGATGGACTGTTTCAGCTTCGTTTTTCCCCCAAATGCAAGCACAGAGCCTGAAACCCAGCTTGGGGTGACTGGGTTCTGTGACTGGGGATGGAGCCAGAGTCAGGATTTAGAGCTTCCTGTCTGAGCTGACCTGTCTCTTTCAATCATGCCTGCATCACCAAGGACTTCCTTTTTGCAAACAGCTTTCCCATGTTTTCATTTGTTAGTCTACCTGGTGGCAGCAGGGAGGACAGAAGAGCACGCTAATGTTACTGTCTCAAAGTAACCAAAGAAGAGCAGGGAGGCTGGTCTTACTGGAAGGTCACCCAGGGGGCAAGCACCTGGCTGATCAGGGATTAGCATAGATGTTACTGTCTTGCTCAGTCCACAGAGCCAGGCTGTTTATATCTGAGATAGGTTTATCGCCATTTCAGGAAAAAACAACATCTGTCTGAACCAATCTTTACTTTAGGACTGAAATAAGTGTGTGTTGGGGGAAGGGGCAGATCATGTCCTTAGGAGGAAAAACAAAACTATGCAAATAATAAAGTTACCTAAAAGTGTTCATGATCCCCAATACCTCTGAGCCCCTTTAACATCTACATCCTGAGATGCGGAAGATTACTTAAGCCAGCCTCAATGTTCCTTTGGCGAGTTTGTTCTATTTAATATATTGTTTAATGTATTTGTTCATTTAGGCCATGACTCATTGCTTCTCTGAGTTCTATTTTTAGCTGTTGCTCTCAGTTGGATTTTTCCACATATCAGATGTTCAACTATGTATCTAAGGGGACAATATCTGCCTTGGGGATGAAAAACTGACCATATCATTTTATGATTTGTAAGTTGTAAAAGGTTGTGGTAAAAATGTATTTCATTTCCCCTGAAACTTGTTAGGATTGAGGCACCACGCTGCAGAGAGTATATGATGAAATACAAATTGTTTTAAGTATTTCATAAGATATAATTCTGAGACACCCAGAGGAAGATGGGGCTAACTACCTATATGTTACTGACTAATACTAGAACATCTGACTGCTGGCCCCCTCCTTAGAAAGGAGTCTGGTGGTGACACGAGCAGGGAAAGATCAATCAGATGTGCTAGCATACAGAGAAGCAGTGGCTAGGATGGAGGGTGGCCAGGAGGACAGATCCAGAATAGGACAATCAGGCCCTAAGAAGACAGAGTAGGAACTTGAACTGAGAGAGAAAGAACCTCAGGATAGATAGTTGATAATGGAGGGTAACCAAGATAGTGAGCCACACCATTATCAAGAAATAACCATTTGTTAATCTTCATTCCCTCCCCGCCCCCAAGTTTATAACTGACGTATGCATATATTTATAGGTAAATGCATAGAAAAGTTATGGAATGATATGCACCACTTGAAAAATTCTGGAGAGAATAAATTGAATGGGGGTCGGGGACATGTGGGATGATTGTCTTTTACTCTAAATACTTCTGTGTTGTTTTTTTAAATAACAAAAATGTATTCATATATACCTTATGTAATTAAGGAAAAAACAAATAAAGACAAAGGGGAGAGGGTACAACACTATGTGTGCCTATTGTTAAAAAAATAAAATTAGAATCATGTAACTAGGAGAAAACAAAAACCATCTGTAACTCTTCCACACAGAGGTAACCAGGGCAGCATTCTCACCCAAACTCAGAATGGTAAACTTGGCAGAGAAAGTCTCCACTGGTAGAGAAAAGGGTACCCCACCAATAGGACTGGGGACAAGAGGCCAGAAGTGGGAATCATGCTAAGGTCTGAGCGGATGTAACCATTAGCTATGTCAGAAATAAGCGAGCAGCTGGTCAGGCAGTGGGTTGAGGTCAGAGATCAGGGGTTAGAGGGGACAGCACCAGCAAGAGAGGCTTAGGGAGTCAGACACTAGAGTCAGATGTCCCTCCTCAGTGCTGTTTTCATTCTGTGCCCATAAATGATAATGTCTTCAGCAAGAGGTCCGTTATAGTTGGATCTTGCCCAAATTGGATGCTGACATTATAGAGTTAACACTACCACACCGGGAGCTCACCTTAGGCCTCTGGTGGAAATGGAGCTGGGAGGGGCTTCTAAAATGAGGGGTCAGTGGCCTTACTTAGAGGTCAGTCTTAGATAAAGGAAGAGAGGCCTATGACTGAAAGAAGAGTGACAGGAAAAGTCTGTAACGTCTAGAAGCAATGGGGATGCTGTTGGCGTTGGGCAGCCGTTCACTGTGTGACTGTCCATGCACTGCAGGAGGTTGCCACCTGTGGCCTCTTTCACTAAAGGTGCCCTAGTCAGAGGATGACCCAGAACACCACCACACACCCAAACACGCTATGGCCGCAGTGCACTTCCTCGTTTGGAAAGCGTTGGATCCTGTGCCCAGGTAAAGGCACATCAGGAGGCTATAACGACGCCCCTCCCCTCCCCACGCCCACCCCCAATTCTCTTCTGCTGCAGAGATGCTGAACTGTGGCTTCCAGGTGATGTCTGGTTGCAGAGATGGGGTAGATGGAGGGGTTCTAAGTGGGAGCAGAAGTAGGAAAAGAGATGAAACCAAGAAGCACAGTTGGTAGGAGAAACAGCCCCCACCCTAACCTCTGAGGGAGAGAGCTAGCAGTTCCTTACCCCAAGAGCAGAGGCGGGAACCACCAGTTACAAAACAAGGCATCCATGTCAGTCCTTTGGAGTTTAGGACTTTAGCTTTGGATTTCACACATTTTTTAAAGGAGGATGAAGACAGCAGTTGTTGGATCTGCTGTGAACACTTAAAGAAAGGTTCTCTTCATCTATCATAGCAGTAAACACCTCTTGAGATAGAGCCTGTCACATCAATAAGATGTGAGACTCCTCAGGCTCAGCATCTCTCCAGATCCAACCACTGGGAGGGAAAGAAAAGGTTCGTATTGACAAAGGCTGCGGATAGTAATCATTCAATAAACCGTGGTTCTAGTTTTAGATGTATGTCTCTAGGCTTCCCAATAACAGGGCAATAATGCAGTGTGTGCCCTCTTAAATCAATAAGCAGGCACATTTTAAGCGTAAAATGCATTACCTTTCTGGGTTTGTTTGTATCCATTTTCACAAGCCAGTTAATTGCTTGGGAATATGTATGTATTCATTTCCCCATTAATGCTGTCCTATACAAAACAAAGAACAAATACTCAGCTCAAAACATTTAAAGAAATGTTTTGAGGTATGAAACAGTAAAGCCTAACATAGTAGATTGCGAGTGCTGGCCTTAGAAAGAAAGCACAATAGATCCTTCAGTCCTCAGAGGCTTCCAGTCAAATTGAAAGGAGTCCCCACATTCTCCCACCCCTTTGTAGAGAAACTGAGGCAAATCAGCAAGGGTGTCTGAGAAGCTCCTATTGCTTCCATTCCTTGGGGTCCTGTTGGCTCTGGATGTAGCCCTGCATCATCCGCTCAGATACCAAGGATCAAAGCCCAACAGCAGAGAGCGTTTGTGAATGGCAACCCTGTGCCAGGCATTATACTAAACACTTGCAGGCGCCAATTCATTTGATCATCACAACAACTCTGTGAGCTGAGTCCTGTCCGTGCACAGATGGGGACACTGAGACGCCAGTGTGGTAGAACAGCAGCACATGGAGGTCTCCAGAATGCCCACCTTCCGAAGATTTCTGACTGAAATAACAAAGGCAAAAAAACTTCCCCTGGAAAGTTCACTATATAACGATCTCTAAGTTGTTTTCCTACCTTCTCCCATGTCTCTACATTTACCTTTCCTTCCTCAGGAAACCATGGGCAGGTTTTACTTACAAAATCCAACAAATCGAAAAGCTGTTGATACCTCACAGAACAGCCCGGTACTTAAGCATGGATACGTATACATTCTTTTCCTGCAATCCTGAATTGCCCATGTTTTACATCTAGTTATTACTAAACGTCACTCCGTACCTTCCTTTTGGTTTTCTGCATGTGCTTCACTGGAGCGTCCTTTCACCTGACAACTGAAGTTCCCCCGAACTCAGGCCCCGAGTTGGGCGTCACATGGGCTGAGCCAGCTCAGCCAAGGGTTCCTCAAGCCTGAGGGAGGGCGGTGAAGGATGAAGAAAAGACAGACAAAGAGAATAAGCTGGGTCTAACAGGGGTGGGCAAACTTTTTGCCTCGAGGGCCACAATGGGTTCTTAAACTGGACTGGAGGGCCGGAACAAAAGCATGGATAGAGTGTTTGTGTGAACTAATATAAATTCAAAGTAAACATCATTACATAAAAGGGTACAGTCTTTTTTTTTTTTTTTAGTTTTATTCATTTCAAACGGGCCGGATCCGGCCCGAGGGCCATAGTTTGCCCACGGCTGGTCTAGGTGGATCTTCCTGTGCCTGGCTGAGGCCACACAGAGAGATCCAGATGGCAAGCTGAGCCTTTATTTTATAGCCAGAGGTAAACAAGGTAGTGGTCACCATAGTTACAATGTTCTTATGAGTTTCACTTGTTTTGGCAGCACTTGCTGCACCTCCCTCAGCCCATTAGCTACCCAGATAAGATCTAGGGGGGTCATAAGGTCAAGCCTAATTATGCTAAGAGGACTGTGCCCTCTACGCTGGGACTTGTCTGTGGCTTTGCCAACAGGTCAGTCCGAGGCTTAACCCTATAGCCGCTCCCTACAGTTCTGCAGTAAGAGGGACCAGAGGTAAATGCAGGCCTGGGTCAGGTGCTGGTACTGTGGCCCTCGGTGTGATCCCCACGGTGCTATCCAGTGCTCATTCTTTTTGTATTTTTTATTTTTTTTATTCGGTGTTCATTCTTCCACTGCTCTCCACAGGCAGGTTGGCTGTGCAGTTTTTGTTGCTGTTGTTGAGGGTCACCTAAGCCATCCTGAGTGAACAGGAAAAGACTGGTCCCCTTCGCCTGCTCCTTCTTTGCTTAATCACCATCTCCTCCTGGGTGCTGGGAGCAGCTGGGGTTACTGAGCTGGAACCCAAGCAGATCAATGCCATGTGCTCTTGAGGACATTGTTAGCAGAGCACTAATGCTTATTGCGGATCCATCCGGTATGCCAATCGTGGTGTAGAGGTTAAGTAGACTTTGTCTAATGTGGGGAGATTCATCTTACTAGAACATGGGACATTTTTCTGCATTGCTCGTGCAATACAGCCTTATAGATGGTAAATTATGTTATTTAAAATTTGGAATAATGCTTTGTATGCAGTGTTTGCATAAATAATAAAAATGTCACCTATCAATATGTATATAAAACATATAAATACCATATACACACACACACATATCTATATATATATTTAAAACTTTAGATAATATGTCCTCCAATCACATTGTGAGTGAAACATTTTATAAAGAATTGAATATAGTTTTGCCTGACCGGTGTGGCTCAGTGGTTGAGCATGGGCCCATGCATCAAGAGATCATGGGTTTGATTCCCAGTCAGGACACATGCCCAGGTTTTGGGCTTTATCCCCAGCAGGGGTCATGCAGGAGGCAGCCAATTGATGTTTCTCACTCATCAATGTTTCTATCTCTCTCTCCCTCTCCCTTCCTCTCTCTCACTAAAGTCAATAAAAGCTTTTTTTTTAAAAAAAAAGAATTGAATGCAGTTTTCATTGTGCTAGGAAAACATATTATAAGATACCCAGATGCCAAATTCTTTTGCAAAACGAAAAATACAGTGGCAACATAATGTGCACTTATATGTTTTGCAGCATCAGTTTTTGTGATTAGGTTTTTTATTTTTTGTTATCTTTTTATTAAATGAAGGCACAGCACTATTGCGATTAATAATAACTTTGGCAAACTTGAATTCCTCTTCCTGATGTTGCTGCCAGCTCCCATGCAGGAGGGCCCTTCTGTGAGCAGAGGTGGAGGTCTATGCCATTTATGCCATATTCCTTCTAGATAGTGCCTTCTTTTTCTAAATTGTGTTGGGAGGCATATTTTTTTTTTGCTTGAGGTTAAAATTTTTTGTGGCCCTTTATGGGCCATGAATAAAACAGGGACACATGCTCACTAAAAATGTAAAACTAATACATTTTTTTCCTGCTAGAATATTTCCAGGAATCCCTCTCCTCAAAACTAGAGATATTTCACCAAATTTTGCTAGCTGAGGTCACTTATGCAAAAATAATAGCTATATTAAACACGTTGGATTCTGTCCCCCTTAAGGATATTACATTTTTAAGAAACCTCCTGCACGAATGCAAATGCACAAAGAGAGACATTTTGTCAGATGTTTAGTCACACAGATAAAACTGTCCTCCTTGTCATTTTCTCACCTACATTCCTAATGGGAAAAGAGGAATCTTAAGTTCCTGTTGCCAAAGGCACCCGAGATCCTGGAGCACAAGGCCACAAAGAAATGAAAAATCCTTTCAAAGCCAACAGATAATGATGAATCCCAACTATTTGGAAAGATAACCCTATCTGGCTACCCCAGGACTAGAGGCCTTATCCAAGTCCCCCATTAGCCAGAAGGCTGCAGTCAGGGGATTACAGAAGATACTGGCCCTTAAAAGGAGCCCGAGAGCTGAACTCCTTGCTGAGCTATTCAACAGAAAGTGCTGTGGAAAGCCAAAACCCGAAGCCGCCCTGAGCAGTGCCGGAAGAAGAGAGTAGAACTAACGCTGGTGTGAAATATTTATTTATGTAACTGTTATCTTTCTGGGGCATGGCTGATCAGAGGTGGACTACGGTCTGTTTATCTTGTTATATGGGCCTTCTGCTGCGTTAATTTAAAACAGCTTTTCAAACAAACTACAAGACCCTTGAGACACCCTTAAACTGTGACTATGCACATAAATATTTAGGGGCCATAACAACACAGATAATGCTATGCTTCTAAAGTCTTTCACAAACACATGTGAAAGTGCTTAGTATACAATGAAAGTCTAATAAGATGTAATATAATTATATAAAGTTATATATAATATATAATAAATAGATTTAAATATCTCTATAGATATATAATGCATATTATACCTTATAATAAGATATGGGATATAATAAGAAAGAATAATAAGATATTATTCTCTATATTGCTGCTATTTACAAATGAAAGGGACTGTTACATTCAGGAGGTCATTAGGCTCAACCTTGTTAGAGAGATTGGGGGTGAAAGGAATTCTGGAACAGGTAGGCTTTTCCTAGGCAACAGAAGGGCAAAGCAAGATTATCTGGATGATACCTAGTTTGGATTGTTCTAGGTAATTCAGACAATCTAGGTATCTCACAAGCCAGTTAACCCTATATGAGCTGGCTCGCCTGTCTTCCCATGAGGAGCCAGAATTCTGCAACATTTACCTGTGCACTATGTTTCTGGGTCTGTGGACCTGGGCTTGGTGTTGTCTGCAGGATATCAATCCCATCAGCTCAAAGTACACAGTAGTTGTGGAAGAGCTGGTGATCTTAACATTACTGCCAGTTGTCTTAGAGGGCCTTTAAAAGGTCCAAACAGCCTGGCTGCCGTGGCTCAGCGACCCAGGAATCAAGGACCCAAGAAGTTGCTGGTTCAGTTCCTGGTCAGGGCACATGCCCAGGTGGCTTGCAGGCTTGATCCCCAGTGGGAGGCCATGCAGGAGGCAGCCAATCGATGCCTTCTTCTCTCATCAATGTCTGTATCGAGCTATCCCTCTGCCTTCCTCTCTCTCTAAAAAATCAATAAAAATATATTTAAAAATATAAAATATAAAAAATAAATGAAAAGTCCAAACAGAACCTTTTCCCTTTCTGATAGGTGCCTGTTAGCACATGAGCAAGGACAAGAGTCCTATCCTCTACCACTCACTGTGCTCAGTCTTCCCTTTTCTCAGGGGAAAGAAACTTGCGGCCCATGAACCTAATAGCAGCAGCCTCCTGCCTTGAAGTGAGTGCCTTTTAAGAAATGATTGGGCCATGACCGGTTTGGCTCAGTGGATAGAGCGTCGGCCTGAGGACTGAAGGGTCCCGGGTTTGATTCTGGTCAAGGGCATGTACCTTGGTTGCAGGCACATCTCCAGTGGGGGGCGTGCAGGAGGCAGCTGATCAATGTTTCTAACTCTCTATCCCTCTCCCTTTCTCTCTGTAAAAAATCAATAAAATATATTTAAAAAAAAGAGAAATGATTGGATTGTAATCCATCCTGTTCTCATTATAGGTGTGATATGGGTCCCTACATATTTTCCAGGCAGAGCGCTCCCCATTGTTGTCATGGGAGACAAAAGAGGACTTCTGCCTCAGGCAAGGGAAGGCCAGGGTGCCTCAAGGAAGGGAAGCAAGTCACCAAATCACATGGAAGGACTGAGGCGAGGCTAGAGTTTATGTATTTTCCTATAACTGTTTTTTTTTATCAAGATGATTTATTCATATTATTTTCATTGAATGGAATAGATTCCTTAGCTCATCCTCACCTTCACGTGACCTTGGGTTTTATGGTGTGATAACGGTGTCGATTACAGTTGTGTTGGATACAAATCAACTCTGGAATAACCTAGATGAGAGCCTGTCAGGGAGCTTCGGGTAAACAAGGCAGGCTCGGTTATTAAATGGGAAGGAGGGGCTCGCTCAGGAGTTACGGCCGCACGTGGGGACCACTTTCCCGAGAACCGACGGGACCATCAGAGCAGCACAATCACCCTCTTGCCAGCTTTTCCATTTAGTTTTCAGGTGAGCCCTTGGATAAATAAAATGTGATCTCATCCCTGATCTAATTGGCTTCTCCCAAGGCAAGGCTACTAGGAACTTTACACTTTGTTTCATCCTCACTTTCCCCATATTAAGTTTTGAGCATTTTCTCTGTGTCATAAGTGACTATGCATTTTATAGGCATTGATTATCCCCTTTAATCCTCACAACTGCCCTGCAAAGAGGATTATTTTTACCTCCTTTTCCCAGTGAGGACTCTGAAGTGTGAAAGTGGAACGATTTGCTCAAGAAGTGCCTGTGCTACAAATAGAAGCGTGTTGCTCATGTTATGCAGAATATTGGAGCTTTTTAAAAGATTCTTTCTTCTTCAACTTTCATATTTTCCCCACAAGGCCTTGCCTTGATCTGCAGCCTCTCAACTTCAACTGTGTAGGAATGGTGCCTACATTCTCACTGAAAGAAATGACAAGCAACGAATATCAGTTTCTGCATTCATATCAACATCTGGTGATCAGATGTCTTACTCGGCAGCTGATACTGGGGTGTTGTGAAGAGGGAGCAGGGATTTTCTTTCCTTTTTTTTTTTTTTTTTGTACAGTGCCTAACAAAGGCATCATGTTAGCCTCCTGAGCAATCCCGAGAAGCAATGAAATAAGGGGACATTTAGAAGAGCCTCAGGCCTGAGGGGGCTGGCGAGAGAACCAGTGCCTCCGAGGAGTTTTCACATATCAGCCACAGCATCCATTTCCTCCCACAAGCACAGGCGTTCGAGCGCACATTTTAGCTGTGGCTTCTACGTGCCTATTTTTACCACGGTCCAGTTATTAATGAACTGAAATGTCTTTTATTTTCCATTGACACTGTCACTTCTGCTATTTATTTTAGATAGTTAGGATGTCACGGGAACAGAACTTCACCACCACATCCACAAAACAGAACGGGAGCAATTACAAAGCTCTTCGATTTATCCTCAAAGAGACCCTCCCCTTAACTAATGAAGATGTTTGCAGTCCTGATTTCCTATTTTTTATGGGACTTTTCAATATCAAAGGTCAGATTTAAAAAAAAAAAAGTTTGTTGTTTGCATCTGCTGAGTGGAGATTCATGTTTGAAACCATTTCGCTCAGCATCAGGGCTATGTGAGCTGCTGCAACTAAGTGTCCCCCTGCCCTGTGTCATCCAGAGGACAGTGATATCTGCCCAGAAGGGCTGAGCAGCCACCTTCACAGGTTCAGACTCCACTCCTCCTCAGCCCCTGCTGAGCCACACCGACCAAGGCCAGGGCTAACAGTTGCTTTCAAAGCACTATAGTTAATGTGCAAAAACAGAAAACACATCTGACATCTGCTCTGTTAGCCACTGCACTCGACTGGGATAATGCTCCTGTTGCCTCGTGGTGGGCATTTCCAATGCAGTAGAGAAGGATTAATTGCCTTCTAATCCGGATTAATTGCCTTCTAAAGATTCAAACTGAAGCTCTAGTGACTCACTTTAAACAATATTTGAACTGTAATTATAGTCTTCAAATCCATTTGCCCCCTTTTTGGAGCAACACTATGTCACTGACATGGCAACATCTCTTTTCGATAGACCTCAGGACGCTGCTCCAGCAGCCGAATCATGACTCCTGGAACCTGTGCTATAGGGGAAACGTCAGCGTGACTGTGGGAAGTGGCAGCAGGTGGACAACGTCTCTTCCCGAGACACAGTGTGGAGTTTCACTTGAAATACACGACCAGGACAGCTGTTAGGTTGGGTTCTAAGTGAGAACATGCTGTGTGGTGCTCCTCACACGAGTCACTTTTAGGAGTTTGTGAAGTAACTGGATTGTGCACAGGCCATTGGGAGACAGCAGCCAAGGGGCCACATTGCCTGTCTGCCATGATTCCTTTATGCATAAGAGCGGAGGCCAGGCACCCAGCTCCCCTGTGGGGTCGTCCAAGTGCCAGGCACACATGGGGTGTCCAATGTGTGCTTACTGAATGGAGTTATGCTCGGTGCCTCATGTGGACATGAGAAAGTAATTAGGGATGCTTACCATGTTTTGTCAAGGATTTGTGTGTGGAGGGGAAACCAAGGCGTAGAGAGGGACATTTACTGCAATCATAATGAAGCTTAAACTTCAGGACGGCCCCTTCCAAGGCCCTGTACACATGTTTATATTCATAATTGTGAAACATTTTATTAAAGAAGACACCTAAATTTTATAAGCTTCAGATCCATAGAATCTATATCCACGATGGCATAAAATAGCATATACACATGATTCTATTTTCAAAATGGAAAATTCTATCCAAAAATAGAATAACAAATATATATGCAACACACTCTAACGCACACTCAAGTTAGGGAGAATATATATCAAGAATATTGAAACTGGTTTTCTCTGAAAGTGACTTGAAGCAGGGGGTCCCTCGGGGGTGAGGACGACGGAGCCCCAACGCGCTAGGGCGTCTGCATGCACAACTCCGGAGACCAGGTTCAGTGACGCAGATCCATTTTATTGTGGAACTACAGGGGTATATATAGCATGAGGGGACCAATCAGAGGGAGACACGTTGCTACAGGCGACCAATGGCTGGAAGGCTGGGGTACTGTGCACGTGGCTCTAGGAGTTCGTTCAGGCCGGTGTTGCTACTTCCTGGTGTGCCGAGGAAGCATGTCATGGTGGAGTGTGCTCACACCATTGCATCAGCCGCAGCGCTGAGACATACTTCCCGAGCTCTACGTACAGTGACTATTTACTATTTTCTATTTTATTAAAGTGAACAAGTGAATTAGTGCCATGTTAAAACTGACATTTTCCCATGTAAGAATATTCCTTTGAATTCAATAACCTTTTCCCAACTTCTACTTCCCATCAATCACTGCTATATTTCTCCCCATCCAGCACTAGAAAGAAAATTATCTTTTCAGTTTCATTGTAATCATAACTCTAACTTGGGTATGTAAAATAAAAATATATGAGCAACACTGGCTCCTTCTGAGTTAAAATTCTCAAATGCACGGAAGGATGCATGCCCGCTGTTTGGTGGGTTTCTGCAGGAAGTTGATAACGGACGGAGTTGAGAACTTCTCTTTCTCACATGCCTTGGCCCCATCTCTAAGCCCCTGGTCCCTTTACCTACGCGGTCATGCTCTGTCTTCAACTTCAAGTGTCTGTAGCCATGGTGAGTCACAACTCTCACCATCACCTGGTAAAACACTTGAAATCTGAAACTCTGGGCTCATAAAGTAGACAGTTAGCCTATAGGGTTCTGTCCACAAAACCCAGGATCGCAGAGGCTGTGTCCCCTAAGTTCAAATCTCCATTAGAGTGTCTTAGAATTAGAATCTGAGAATTACCTTCACCAGCCAAAGCTGGCCACAAGGCATGTGAAGCATTGCTCTTCCTCGCACTCAGAGCCCATTCTGCAGAGCATTTCACCTGCCCCCCCACATCCTGGGCAAGGGAGGCCCAGGCACGGGGAGGAGGCAGGGACATTGGTGTTGTCCTGAGGTCATTACTCTTGTCCTTCCATATTCTCTGTGACCCTGAAAGAAGACCACAGGAGAAAAGACCACACTATGAGTGGGCAGCTGTAGTCTTGATGGGTTTGACGAGAGAAGAAAAAGAGGCAGAGCTAAGAGTTAGGAGCTGACTTCCATATCTCTATGGAAATGTCATTAATTTATCAACTCACTCACTCATTCAGCTTTTCAAGCATTCACCAGATATATCAGGCCCTTACTATATGCCAGAAACCGTTTTATATGCTGTGGATACAGACAAAGGTGAACAAAACAGATGACAACATGGCATTTAGGTACCACAATGTGGTGAAATCATTTCCTGGTCGTTTTTAGTATTGTTGTAATTTTTCTAAAAATAGGCAGACACGGAAACATACACCCAAAAACACAGACTAGCAGTCTTTTAACTTTCTAATAAAATTCAATTATGATTAGGTGTTCACCTCAAAAACATTAGCATGGCTGGAAACCCCATGCTTGCAATCTCAATTTTGGCACCAGCCCCCAATGGAAGGTAAGGGAAAGCACAACACCATCCAAAACATGAGGGTTTCTCTGGAAAAGAAACCACATACAACAGTGACAGAGCTTAGTAAGCACTATATAATTGCCAGCTATCATTATCATCGTCATCTTCTTCATTATTTTAGGGAAAGGGGACAGAAAATGCAAAAGTTTGGAGCTGAGAGAGAGCATAACACGTTCAAGGGTTTAAAGAAACTTCTGAGAGGCACAAGGATGGTGAGATATTGGGCTGAAGAGATCGGTAGCAGACAACCCATGGCAAGCCTGGGCCCTAAAGGAGCCACTGATGGGTTATTAATGCCCTCTGCATAGGGTCTCATTACCATTCCTCTTGACTTCTATCCAAATAGAATATTACTTAGCATCCTTTCTTCCCCTTTGTCTCCTCTGACATATCCTCATCATAGCTCTCTTAGCTTCCCACCATTCCTACAGCAGGGCTCCCCTTAAGTCACTCTCCTACTCAAAAACCTTCAATGGCTGCTCATTATCCACAGAATTCAACCAACTGTCTCAATCTGGCATGTAAGCCTCGCTGTGCTAGGGGGCTGCCACTTACCTGTCCACGGTCCTCTTTCACTGGCCCCTGCATGACCTCTACATCTAGCCATGTGTGCCTACTTGCTTCCAAATGTCCCTGTGTCTTCAACACCCTCCCTAAATGCCTATCTCAGGCTTTTGAAGATGTGCACCTTTCAAAGCTCTTCTCAACACTGCCTCATCTGTGAAGCCTTTTCTGAACTGCCAATAGTTTGGGCCTTCTCCCATTTCTGAACCCCCACTTTGCATTTCCTCCAAGGTTCTTTTATCACCCTGTGCACCTGTCTGATTCTCAGCACAGGACCACCAGCTCTCTGAAGTCCTCCTTTCATGGAAAACCTTTTGGGATGCGCGTTCTGTAGAATACACTTTACGAAATGCAAAAGGAAGGAATGGAACCAGACTCCAGGGTGGGTTCTCCCATATCCCCACCACTCTGGTCAGTTTTGTTTTTTGGCGGAGGGAACCTGGGGGTCCTCTATGGAGAGTGAAACAAGATGAATGGCTAGAGCAAGCAGGTGGCCATAGCCACACTCCAGTCAATCCAATCAATCACAGCCCAAGGAAATGGCCTTCCAGGATGTCTTTCCATGTAATTGAAACTAAGCCAGTCATTAAGGCTGTGGGTTGGAGACAAGATGGGGTGAAAAGAGATAACTCCATGGCTGGAAGCAAATCAAATTATTCCCCTTCCTTCTATTTCCTTCCTTCCTTCCTTCCTTCCTTCCTTCCTCCCTCCCTCCCTCCCTCCCTCCCTCCCTCCCTCCCTCTCTCCCTCCCTCCCTCCCTCCCTCCCTCTCTCCCTTTCTTCCCTCCACTGAAAAATATCTCTGCCGGGTGGTTAAAATCACTTAGCCCAATGCCTCCCAGCTTACCTAGACACTCTGATTTGTCACATTTCCATGCTTAATTACTGTTATAAGCTTTCTAGATTTTTGTAAACTTAACATACTGAATAATGAGGTTAATAAAACTGGTGAACTCCTTTGCCATGTACACAGACTATTTCTATAAAAATGTCAAACGTATTATTAGCTCAGATTTAATCATCTTTTCTTGTATCTTATAAATTTTTCCTAATCAACCCATTGACTTTCCAGTGGGGGCTTTACTGACTCAGTGTTAGATTTTTAATTCCTCTGGACTTGATTAGACTCTGTATATTTATAGCTTCTAACATTTCTGCACTGAATAATTTCTCCAGTGAATATGCATCTGGAATTCAACAAATCGGACAAGCACGAAGCTGCCGGCAGAAGTATTAACTCTCTCTGGACACTCCTGGACCCTGGGACAGCCCAATTCATCTAAAAAAGCTTCCTGTGTACTCTTAGTTCACAAGGTTGTCAGAGGACTAAGTAATGCAAAATAGTTGAGTATAAGATCTTTTTAAAAAATGGAAGGATCAGTCTTTAACCTTGCACATATCCATTCAACAAGCACGTAATGAGAGCCTCCTCGGAGGCAGACTGGACACAGTACCCTGAATATGCACTGAATTAGCCAGACATGGCTCTCAGACCCTCCCCTCCGTCTGCCCCGGCCTCCTGATGCTTTTACACTAACAAGGCTTCTGATAAAACTGAAGCACGTGCTCAACAGGCTTTTAAATAGCTTTTTATATTGTTTTCAGGAGCCTATAAAAATCAGCAATACTAAGGTTATTTTAGACAGAATACGTAGGTTCAATAAGAAGCATTTCCTAAAAATGGACTTCTATTTAGAGTATAAATAAACCCTAGAGGCAAAAGATACTTTCTGCTTTTCTTTGAGATGAAAACTATTCCTGAAAAATAGCAAGTCCTTTGGGCCGAATTCCTGTACTATTTAACAACATGGCAAGAAAGTAAAAACAAACAACACTGAAGGTCAAAAACAGGGATGTAGAAAAACGGGACACAGATAAGTCATGGTTATTTCAGGGAGAAAATCAGTGATGACCACAGTGTGCTGAATTTAATGAAAGATCCAAATACAGAACCCATAAGAAATCTAAGGTGGCTTGACACTTATCAAATAGGTCAGGCTCTACTGAACCGTGATCAACACAGAAGCTTGGAAGTATCCTTTGCTCACTCTCTCTGTGGCTGGATGGAATATGCAATCTAGAAATAGCTTCCAAGTATGGGCTGGGTGACAGGGAAACTCTAAAGCTACACTCACACAGCGGGGACTTAGTCACATCAGGGGACTGGATCCAGTTCAGTGCTAAATGAGTTTAAGAGAATTCAGTCCTCCTGCCCAAGGCTTGCCAGAGGTGCTTGAAAGGGCAAGGACTACACCCTCCATCTTGCCCCAGGGTAAGGGCTACGCCCTCCATCTTACCCTGGATCCTCCATTTTTGGGCAGCCATGTGCTCAGCAAGGCTTCTTCCCAGAAGGCCAAGCCTCTGATAGCCACACCCAGGACTCTTTAAACTAACCAATGACAATCAAGGGAAGTGCGCACCATAGATATGACCACATCCTGTGTAACAAGACACCGACTTGCGCCTGGCCAATCGGCAGGGCCCACAGTCCTTTCTCCTCCCCTTACTCCAACCCCCTATAAAACCCCTCTTCCCACAGGGCTAGCTCTCTCTCTGCCACTTGCTGCTGCGTCAGTAAGGAGAGTAGGGGAGCCAAGCCCGGGCTTGAATAAAGACTCTTATGCTTTTGCATCAGACACGGCTGGCTCCCTGGTGTGGTTTCTTGGGGATCCTGAAATCTGGGCATAACAGTGCTGAGTTAACAGAAGAGATGCTCTCAATATCCCCTCTAACTATAATTGATGTCTATAGAGTGCCTACTATGTGCTTGGCACTGCGCTAAGCACTTTAGTTATTTTTCAATGTCATTCAATGCACATTTGAAATAAGTACTATTATCACCCCACTTTAGAGATAAGAAAAATAAGGCACAAAGAGGTTTAGCAACTTGCCCATGCCATTTCAACTATTGAATCCAAGAACCAGAATGAACTCAGAGCCCCTATTTGTAACCAGTCAGCTGCAGGGGTTGGTTACTCCCTTCCAAAGACTACATTTTCCATCTCCGGATGAGAGGGACACTTCTTGCAACATTTACTTTGCTGTTCACTCTACTAATGTGAACTTTTCTGTGATTAGATTGTGTGTTTGAAAGACATTGTGAAATAAAATTAATCAATTCTCCTTCCCAAAGTGGAGGGAGAGCTGGTTAAGGGCAGGGTCAGGGGAAGTTTTATCAGAAGCCAAATAAAATAAGGATAAAAACATGGACAGAGGCAAAAGCCCTCAGAAAGGGGGTGATCCGGAACCAGCAGTGCAGTTCGAGCACCAGCATGGCCAGTTGGCTTAACTCCCAGTGCACTAGGGCCAAAGGGAAATTCGGAGGGGAGGGGACACAGGCTAACTTCAGAACCACAGGGGAACGTTTAGAAAAGAAGTCATTTCTGAAAATGTGCTTAGGGGTCAAGGTTGGGAAGAAAGAGATTCAAAAGGACATCAGGGACTGCGCCTGGACACAAGAGGCCACAGAAGGGGGAAGGATGGGGCATGACCAGTGCCCAGGAGAAATGCATCAGCTGGGACTCAGACAGCCTCCGGATGGGACTGGCACCTCTGCCGATTCCACCCGATTCAGGGAGAGTGGGGCCAGGAGTGGCGTCCCTGGGAAGAGCGGGGATTTGGGTTAAAGGGCAGAAAATTCTGACCGCAGGAGCCAAACCTCTTCTGAAGCACGTCCTCAGCAGTTGCCAAGCGTCTCACAGTGAGGAGAGAGGGAAAGAGCAAGAAACAGGAAGCCGAAACCCTATTTCGAGAAAACTTTTATTTATTTGTTTACTCAGTCTCCATAAAAAGCCATGTTCCTTGGGAAGCTCTGAGAGTACACGGAGTGGCCTAGAGGAAGGTAGGGATACAGGATTAATAGTCTAAAGGTACTTCCTCTTGCTGTCCTGGAGCTCATTCTCCTATCTGCTGTATTTTGGCAGCGTAGCATTTTTTCTATCAAATATGTTGATTGAATATTTAATAGTTATTATTTAGGATGAGAAGTCAGATACACAAATATCGGTCCAACTTCCTCACTGTCAATCACCACTTCCTGGGAGCATCTCCCTGAGGGCAGTGAGGGCGGCGGTGGCTCTCGGTCTCAGCTCAGAGACTGTTCACTGGCCTTCGTGTTAACATGACCTGGGCGGCATCCTCTCCCCCATTTCCACACTGTGTGCCGTTGTGATTGAAGTCAATCCCTTTCCAGATCTGACCCGAACCTTCTTGTACAACTTCCCCTTGCTTTGCTTTGGTTTGTTTTTAATCCTGATGATGAGTGTATTTTGAAGTTTCAAATGTGTGCAGGGCAGTTGATTTTTATATTTATCACAGGAGAGCATATGGTTTAGAAGGTGGAGAAGTGGCCATCTAGGCTTGTTTCCTCAAGGTTGTAATAATGTCTGTCAGGGATGGTAATAACCGTCCCCTGCTGGGTTTGTATTCTGGGAGATGGAAGCATGAGAATTCAGATGCGATGGTCCTGAAGCCTGCCACACACTGTGAGGATGGTACACATACCCGGAGACACGGGGACGGTTCTGGTCGTCACCCCACGCTCCTTTAGTTCTGACACGTGCTGCCCACGCTTTATTGCCAGTTCAATCTTTCTTATGTCATGTTCACCAGTGGCCGGCTTCCCACTCCCTGATGCCACCTCGTCCCACTTCACAACCCTCTCAGCTGCATTTTGTCCAGTGACCCTTCCTTTATTCTCCTCTAAAGAGTGTTTTCAAGTGCCATTCTCCATTTTCCTTGGTTTTCCATACCTGTACTGCTCCCCTCTGGAAAGTATGCTCGATAAGGGTAGGGACCAAGTCTGCTTTTCTCATCATTGTCGGTTCCTTGTAGGAACTACTACAGCATCTGGTACATGGTAGGTACTCGTTGGGACGCACTGACTGAATGAATGTGTGAGCGACCAAATACGATTATCTCTGATACCAACTTGGAAGCCTTTATTTTCATCTGGTCATCTGCACATGATTTCCCTTTTTCCTATTACTTTTTTTAAGGTGCTCACATGTACACACAAAAAGAATCCATCTCTGAAGTAACAAACCCATAAGCAACTGTAGAATTCTAAAGAGAACTAAGCTCCTTTCAGAAATGGCAAAACTTGAAATACCGTCTAACAAGAAGTCAGATACTTACTGAGCATGGGATTCAAGAGAAATTGCCCACAGTTTTCTAAAAGGCAACTTTAATGGTATAGGTACTTTAAATCCCAGGGGTTTTCGGATGTTCTTGGCCAGCCCCGACCTATTACAGGGTGAATACCATGTGCCCTGACTGTGCTCCGTGAGCACAAAGATGAGAAGTGCAGAGTCAGGCAGCTCCACAAGCACTCCCAATCCTTCGTCTGTTTCTGCCCAATTCTGCCGGTAACCCAGCCCAGGATGTGGGGTGGGCTTGGGCACAGCCATCCAGAATGCCAGGCTACATGGCAACTTCCCAGAAAGAATTACCCAAGGAGTTATGTCTTCCAAAGTGTCTTACCCACCTGTGTTAATAAATTACCACAAATTTAGTAGCTGAAAACAACATAAATTTATTATTTTACAGTTCGAGGGGTCAGAAGTCCTAGGTGTTGGCAGAGTTTCCTTCCTTGCCTTTACCAGCTTCTAGGGGCGCCCACATTCCTTGGCTGATGGCCTCTCCCGCCATCTTCAGAGCCAGCAGTGAACCTTCACATTTCAGTATCTCCCTGTCTCTCTTCCCACCTCATCACAGCTCTCTTGCATCATCACATCTCCTCTAACTCAGACATTCCTATCTCCCTCTTATAAGGACCCTACGATTATACTGTGTCTACCCAGGTAATCTCCCCACCTCAAAATCTGTGACTTAATCACATCTGCAAAGCCCCCTTGGCCAGGAAAACTAATGTACTCACAGATTCCAGGGAGTAGCCATGGCTGTTTTCGGGGGCCGTTGTCGTGTCTACCACACCACTCCACCCACTTTCTTCCTATTAGCCTCATGAAGCGGCCTTCAGGTCCTCCCCTCCCCCAAAGCTGAGCACTCTCAGGGCTGCTGGAGGCTTCTTTGTCACCTCCTCCTTCCCAGTGTTCCTGGTCCCCCAGGCTGGGTGCACCTGCTTCTCCCTCCACACTCCTTTGAGCAGCACGGACCCTCTGGGGCTTTCCTTTCTGCTGTCTTACACCATATTTGTATGTGCGCATGACACTTTCCTGACTAACCTGAGCCAGGAGCCAACTCGCTGTGCCCTCCTGGGGCCTAGAACTGTGTGGCAGATTGCCAGGGCTCAGCTGGCGCTGCTAGTGCTCAACAGAGGACCTGTGAGCCACTTCTCCCGGGCCTGGTGCCCTCCAGATGCTTTCTCCAGAGTCCTGGGACAGGACCCCGGCCTCCAACCCAGAGCACCTCCACTATGGAGCAATGGCTTCCCTTCCTGTGAGCTGGCTGGACTCCACAATGGCTTCCTGTTTAGAAAATGTTGTCGCTGGGGGCTGTCCGTGGCCCGGGAAAGCAGCCTACATTCGCATCTGCAGCTTCCCACCTTGCACAAGCCTGGCTTGTCATTGCTTTGCTGTGCACTGGGTAGTGGCTGCTTGTCTGCAGTGCCAGCTGAGAAGCTCCGGCTCCAGCGGCTTGGCCATTTCCACTATAATCCTCTTCCCCTCAGGATGCCATCCTCTGCATGTGTCGGTCGGTATGACTCACTTGGCATTTGTACTTCATAAGAGCCTGAGCCTAATAAAAAGGCACTGGTTGAAAACCTCCCAGGCTCATTTTCAGCCACTCCCTAGGTAGGCCTCGCCTCAACTCAGGCAGAAAGAATCCTACCTGCCCGGCTGTCAGGAAGTGCAGAAGTAAGAAGTGTTTCTTTGCCGGACACTAGATGAAGCTTGAGGCTGACGTTGAGGTGGATTTAAGGGCAGAGTGGGTGAGGGGATGAAAACATGAAATCAAAGTTTCTGCTCTGACACATTTCAAAATCTACTGGGTAGAAAGATAAGTTAGCAAGTCATTAAAAAATTCTGCAAAATCTTCTAGCAGCAAAGTGCTGTGGAACTGGAAAAAACAATAAGTGGATCCATATCTCAGCCTTCATTTGGATAAATCCGAAATATTAAACATGAAGTCTTAAAAGTACTAGATAAACTCTGGGAGAATTTTTCTTACATAACCTCAGAATGACAAAGATCTTTCTAAATATAACACAGAATCCATAAACCACAAATGAAACAATAGCTAAAATTAACTACATAAAAATATCTCCCACAGCAAAATCTACAATTTACAAAATGAAAAAACAAATGCCAAACTGAGAAAAAAAATATTTGTAAGTCATATTAAAGAAGAAGGCTAAGTTCCCTAATGTATAAAGAATACATTCAAATCAATGAAAGAAAAATACTAGCAGTCCAATGGGAAAATGGGAAAAAATATAAAAAGTTCACAGAAAAGAAAATATAGATGGAGTCAGACAGCCTCACTTATAATAAGAGAAATGCAACTAAAATTAAACTTGCAAAAATCAAAAAGTTTGAAAATATTTATTTTTAAGAAATCAGAAGCCTAATCCTATATTACTGGTCAAAGTCCCTACTGGTACAGTACCTACAGGGGGTAAATTTTCAACCTCTACCAAAATTACAAACATGCATATCCTTTGACTCAGTAATTTTGCAAGGAATTTATCCTATGGTTTCTTCTTTTTTTTAAATGCTTTTTCTTTCTTTTTTAAAAAAATATATTTTATTGATTTTTTTACAGAGAGGAAGGGAGAGGGATAGAGAGAAACATTGATCAGCTGCCTCCTGCACACTCCCTACTGGGGATGTGCCCGCAACCAAGGTACATGCCCTTGACCGGAATCGAACCTGGGACCCTTCAGTCCGCAGGCTGACGCTCTATCCAAACCGATTAGGGCCTATGGTTATTTTCTAACCTATGGGAAATGACATATATAGAACCTTATTTACTGTACATTGTTTATATTGTCAAAAGATTGGAAGAAATCACCAATAGAGGAGTGATAAAAACAGAAGACTGACAAATTATTATATTTGCACACAATGGGATTTGGTGCATAGGTCAAAAGGAATGGGAATGCTTTTTATGACAATTATGGAAATATTTCAAAGATATCTTTTTTTTGTTGTTGTTAATCCTCACCTGAGGACATTTTTCCATTGATCTTTTAGAAAGAGTGGAAGAGAGAGGGAAACATTGATGTGAGAGAAACACATTGATTGATTGCCTCCTGTACATGCCCTGACCAGGGCCTGGGCTGGGGAGGGGCCTGCAACCAAGGTACATGTCCTTGACCACAATCGAACCCAGGACCCTTTGGTCTGCAAGCCGATGCTCTATCCACTGAGCCAAACCAGCTAGGGCTCAGAGATATCTTAAGTGACAAAAGCAGGGCACAGTGTGTTCAGTGAGCTGCATTTGTACATTAAAGAAGGGAGGTGTAAGCTGTTTTCAAGAATAGACTCAGTATAGTTCTTCTGGTTGTTTTGCTTATGCCATTTTCTTGTAGAGTGCTTTCTCTATTTCCTGCTTATTGATAAAAAAATTCTTCCAAGAAAATTTCAAATATTTCTTTCTCTATGAATGAACCTTTACTGATCGTCTGAATTAAGTACTCTCTCACTTGAACAAAACTGTAAAATTATTAGAATAGTTTTAAGGTTTTGGGTAAGAGATCATTCCTAAGCAGGACAACCCCCAATAATTTATAAATGAAGAATATTGGTTTAACCTTATAATATACTTATTTAATATTTTATATGGTCAAAGACATCATAAATGGATACAAACTTAACAGACAGAGCACCATATACTGGTAAAAAGGCTATATAAATAGATTCTACAGCAGTTTCTCAAAAAAGTTAAACATAGAGTTATTATATGATCCATCAATTCCACTCCTGGGAATATAACCAAAAGAGATGGGAACATATGTTCACCATAAACTTGTACACAGAGTTTCTAAAAAAAGAGAGAGAGACAGAGAAGCTCCTACAAATCAACAAACATAAAACCAACAGCCCAATAAAAAAAAAGGGCATATTTTAAGGAAAAAATGCAGTTAGTTAAAAAATAAATAAAAGCAAATAAAAATGCTTGCTCTGGCCAGTGTGGTTAATTGGTTAGGGCATCGGTCCAAGCACTGAAGGATCTCAGGTTTGATACCCAAGTCAAGGGCACGTACCTGGGTTGCAGGTTCGATCCCTGCCCTGTAGGGGCGAGTGTGGGAGGCAACCAATCAATGTGTATTCTGGGCACTGGGAATTCTCAGATGAGCTGGTGGGTATATATGAGTGTGGATAGATAGACATGGTTCTGGTCTTCTAGAGCAGAGCGTTCAGCAAAGAAGATGGACAAATTTTAATCTATATATATAAAATTTTAATCTATATATATAAAAGCCTAAGCGACTGGCCAACCTAACAGTAGTTATGATGTACACTGACCACCAAGGGGCAGACACTCAGCGCAGGAGCTGCTGAGCTGCGGTGACTTGGCAGCTGCGGTTCTCGGGTGACATATTTGGAACCAGAGAGGAGGGAGCCCGATTCTGGGGTGTGTCACCCGAGAACCACCCTCTCACAATCCAGGACCCCTCGGGGGATGTCAGAGAGCCGGTTTTGGCCCGGCCCCCGCAGGCCATGCACCAGGCCTCTAGTAATTACATATAAAAATATAAAATTGCAATAATGCTAAGTCCTACAAATAAGAAGTGGAGCATGGGGCTAAAAGTGCATATAAAAAGGTTAACTGATCTGGTGAGGCTTCCCTAGGGAAGGATGGCTGAGGTGTTATCTGCAGGACAAGTAGACATTAACAGGTGAAGTTAACTAGTCAGTGCTCTTGGTGGGGAGGGCGGCGGGGGGGAAGAGTATGGAGAAAGGTCTTGCATTGGAAGGATGCATGGCCCGATATAAGTTCAGTGTGGCTGAAGCTGAAAACTAAAAATGAATGGAGTGCTAGATAAAGTTGAGGAGATAAACAGGGGCCAGACTTTGTGGGACTTGCGGTTACACTTAGAGTTTAATTTTTATTGGGGTGAGGTGACATAACCAGGTCAGAAAAGATTACCTTCCATGTGGTGTGAAGCATGGATGGAATGTGGATATGCTGATTCCAGTCAGGTGACTATTGCTGCTGCGCAGGAACAAAACAATAGTTATAACTACTTCTAGTTTATAATAGATATCGAACTGGATATAACTCAATAATGCCAATCAATAATGGACCGATTAAGTAAATTACAGTAAATAAAGGCAATGGGTTAATATGCAGCTATAAAAAGGAATGGGAAATATTAATATTAACTTCATGTAATTAAGAAGTTATTTCCAGGATATTTGTTAAATCAAAAAAGCAAAATGGAAACATTGTGTATACTGTATGTGCTGCTGTTTACCTAAAAAATAAACATTTTAAAAATGGAAGGCTAAGTAAGCCAAGGAAAAAGAGTTATTTATAGGAACAGTCAGGGAACAGGGTGGAAGAGAAAGGGATAGAGATGGAAGTTCTCTGAATACAATTGTTTTGTAGATTTGACTTTGAAAACACATATTTTACATAGTAGTAAAGCAAAATTAAATACAAAAAATCAATTCAGCCCTAGCCGGTTTGGCTCAGTGGATAGAGTCGGCCTGTGGACTGAAGGGTCCCAGGTTTGATTCCGGCCAAGGGCACATGCCTGGGTTGCAGGCTTGATCCCCAGTAGGGGGCATGCAGGAGGCAGCCAATCAATGATTCTCTCTCATATTTGATGTTTCTATCTCTCTATCCCTCCCCCTTCCTCTCTAAAATCAATAAAAATGTATTTTTTTAAAAAATCAATTCATAAAAACTGAAAATGAAACAAAACAAATAAACCTAATTATGTATTAAATTAGGGACATACTCATATAAAAAAGAATTAATTCAAGTGACTTTAAAACTGCATTCCCCTACTGGGCAGGTATAGCTCAGTGGTTGAGCGTCGACATATGAACCAGAAGGTCACAGTTCGATTCCAGTCAGGGCACATGCCCAGGTTTCAGGCTCGATCCCCAGTGGGGGGTGTTCAGGAGGCAGCCAATCAATGATTCTCTCTCATCATTGATGTTTCTATCTCTCTTTCCCTCTCCCTTCCTCTCTGAAATCAATAAAAATATATTAAAAACAACTAAAATAAAATTAAGTAAAAGAAATAGAGCTAAAGAAAACCAATACATAAATAAAAGTGATAGTGGTTTAGAGAAATGGAACATAAGCACTAGATGACATTGACCTCCATTGGCTGACTTGGAAAACAGTGTTCCTCACCATAACTCCTCCCCGTTATGGTCTCTGGTGCTGGCTTCACTTCTCTAACAGCAACCAAATGCCTTCTTGTGACCAAGACAGAATCTGTTACTTGGAAACTCTTTGTCACTGTTCACTGGTGAATGCACCTCACCAGCAAGCCTGTCACAGGTCCCAAGTGCTGTGGGCCAGACAGTTATCTTAGATATTCCCCACTGACAGGCTGGCCTGTTTGCAGGATGGGGCCATAGCCTTTGGCTGCCACATGTCTCCTATGCCAGGGTTTCAGCAAAGAGCTCAGAGCAAAAAGTTTATCACCAATAAGTCATGATTGTTAATACCTAAGGCAACAAACTATTTTGGAAATCTTAGCATATCCAGTTGATTTTTTAAAACTAACATGCATTCTAGTATTAAATCTGTATTGACTGCTCTAATTTCCACCCACTCCTCTTTCTTAAGCCTCTAATCCCTCAGCTTTTTACGATGGTACCATGTTTGACATTTTGTTCCTTCCTTACCACCACTACCCCTTTCCTGGGACAGAAGCTATATTCAATATGTTTGTGAGAAATGGCTGCAGATGGGCTGCCTTTAGAAAACATTTTTATGAGTTCTTCTAAACATAGACAAAGGCAATCAAAATTCCCAATGCTTCATATATTTTATAAGACATCATTGTCACATGAAATAATTTTGCTTGTGTGTTCCCCAAGGAACTGAAAAGTACATTATAGTTACTGCAATCCTGCTGGATAGAGACAGTATCTTCTCTTTATTCTCTGTTATGCCTGATACTATCTGTTCAGCACATTTTTAAGAAAAGAAATCTGTATGTAGGCTAATGCATCTGTATTCCTCTCATTTCCTATGAATACCACAAAGCCAGGGTATTTTCATCACTGGGCCTTGCAGAGTAAGGTCCAAACCCTGAACAATAGGTTTAGTTTTTGCATTTTGTGATGTATTCTTTAAGTGATGTATTTTTTAATACTGGTAAGTCCTGTATGTCTTCCTAATTCCACAAGGCCAAAGAAAAGATAGGTTCTGTCTTGCTGGGCGGGGTACCCTGAACACCATGCCCGCTATGCTATCATAGCTCCTGAGAGCCTGGCTTCATCACAGGCCACCAGGCAGAGGCCTGACTTGTGCAGCTTGGACAAGATCAACATCCCCATTCTGCATATGGAAAACCATCCCGTTCTCCAGCACGAACCGGGTGGGGTGGGGGGCAGTTTGGGGGATGTAGGTTGGAGCGTTTTCACAACCGCAACCAGGGCCCTTAGGTTTCCCCAACCCTTTGACTGTCGGCCCGGCCCTGACCATTGTCCGCACACCTCGTCCCTCCAGCTTCCGGGCCGCGAGTGAGATGATTTGCTGCAGATGACATCAGCCCCGGGGCCAACGGCTGCTAGAGAGGAGGCAGCCACCGCGTGAGGATGTGCCGGGTGGTCCTTTCCTCCTCCTCTTCCTCCTCCGCTCCTAGCCTAGTCTCCATATAAAAGCGGCGCCGCCCCGCCCGCTCTCACTCCCAACTCCGCTCCGCCTCCCGCTCCAGGAGAGGGCGGAGGGGAGGCGGTGCAGCGCGCCAGGAGGAGGGAGGACGCAGGGGGCGGAGCGGAGACAGCACCTTCCGAGATAATCCTTTCTCCTGCGGCAGAGGAGAGGAGCAGCCGGAGCGGGGCACCTCGCCGAGGCTTAGCGGGCCGGCAGGATGGCGACCGTGGTGGTGGAAGCCGCGGAGCCTGAGCTGTCCGGCAGCATCGCCAACCCGGCGGCGTCCACTTCGCCCAGCCTGTCGCATCGCTTCCTCGACAGCAAGTTCTACCTGCTGGTGGTTGTTGGCGAGATAGTGACCGAGGAACACCTGCGACGCGCCATAGGCAACATTGAGCTCGGTAAGAGGCCCCGCGCCCCCTCGGGATGCGCTCGGGGAGACGCACAAACGCGACCCCACCCAGGGCGCAGCGGCCACCCTCTTCTGCAGGCGCGCCCCGCACCCACCTCTCCCCGCCACTTCCCGCACACGGTCCGGGCTGTTTTGTGAGCTAATTTCAGAGAATCATGCGAATTTGATTTGCGACCCAGTGGGAGTCTCCTAACCTTGAGGGATCTGCCCCCAGGCTGGGTCTGCAGATCCGAGCTAGCCACCGCCTCTCCCGCTAAATGAAATGCAGGTGTCAGAGGAGCAGAGGCCACAATTCAGCCGCTGTCGCAGGAAGCAAGGGGTGGGTGGGTGGGTGGCTTATGCAGCCACTCCTTTCGACCCCTCTCTCACCCCACAAAATAATGGACACCCCCATCCCCGCCCGACCCGAGGTTGAAGCACCATGTGCCAGGGCCCGCGTGGGAATCATCCTCAGCACAGCTACCTCGGCCCCTGAGCCTTGCCTTTTTCTGGCTTACAACCTTCGGAGCTACCTCGG